>NC_090653.1:163294753-163657253 GCF_040937935.1 Hyperolius riggenbachi | reverse complement strand
ATTACCTGGGAATTCTCTCCTTCCTGTTGTTTACCTACTACTATGTGGGGAGAAGGCGTGCTCCTCGCAGGAGATGGTGGGTGCACCCTCTACTAGCCAGGAGGCAGAGGAAGGGAGAGTTCCAGGCCCTCTACCGGGACCTCAGACGACACCCACAGAAGTTCTACAGCTACACTCGGATGTCTATTCCCCTGTAAGTATATAGGCCTAAATACACCAACCCCCACCATTCCTAAACACCCCACCCTCACCCCCACAACACCTCATCCCTGTATACCTAGCTAAACACACCACCCTGACCCCCACACCCCTGTATACCTAGCTATACACTACACCCCCACCCTCCACAACACTCCCAAACCTCTGTAAACACACCTCCCCCATCCTCCACCCAACACCTTGTCCCACAACATACTTTACAGCTTCTTCCTTTACATCTCCTGACAGGTTTGATACCCTTTTGGAGATGGTGAAGGATGACCTTAGGAAGAAGGATACCACGTTCAGGAGAGCAGTCACACCACAAGAACAACTACTCATCACACTGAGGTATGTAAAAACAAATTTTTTTATTGCAAAAACAACCACTTTCCAACATGGAAACATTCTTCCAACATGGAAGACAAAAAAATAACATATCTATGGTATAGCCCGGTCAGTTTTAAGGAACACCAACCACCAACTTTGTGCTGGAAGAGTTGTAGGGCATAGCTGCCCAAGTGTCTTTCGGGGACACCAGGCCCTAAAATTGAAGTGCTTCAAAAACCTAACCACTGGCACATGACCCTCTGAGCCATGGATGAAGGACACAGGGCAGTGAAAAGGCTAGGCCTCTCACCGACCAGTCAAGGTGTCCTTCATCCATGGCTCCAAGGGTCTTGTGCAAGTGGTTAGGAACAAGAACAAAGTGAGGAGCAAGAGGAACCGATGGCAGAGGTGCATGACTACAGGTGCAGTGCAACAGGCACAAGGTTGTGACCCAGGTAGTGTCTTTCGGGGACACCAGGCCCTAAAGTTGAAGTGCTTCAAAAACCTAACCACTGGCACATGACCCTCTGAGCCATGGATGAAGGACACAGGGCAGTGAAAAGGCTAGGCCTCTCACCGACCAGTCAAGGTGTCCTTCATCCATGGCTCCAAGGGTCTTGTGCAAGTGGTTAGGAACAAGAACAAAGTGGGGAGCAAAAGCAACCGATGGCAGAAGTGCATGACTACAGGTGCAGTGCAACAGGCACAAGGTTGTGACCCAGGTAGTGTCTTTCGGGGACACCAGGCCCTAAAGTTGAAGTGCTTCAAAAACCTAACCACTGGCACATGACCCTCTGAGCCATGGATGAAGGACACAGGTCAGTGAAAAGGCTAGGCCTCTCATCGACCAGTCAAGGTGTCCTTCATCCATGGCTCCAAGGGTCTTGTGCAAGTGGTTAGGATCAACAAAGTAAGGAACAAGAGGAATCAAAGGCACAGGTGCAGGACTACAGGTGCTGTGCAACAGGCACAAGGTTGTGACCCAGGTAGTGTCTTTCGGGGACACCAGGCCCTAAATTATTAGTGCTTCTAAAACCTAACGACTGGCACAGGACCCTCTGAGCCATGGATGAAGGACACAGGTCAGTGAAAAGGCTAGGCCTCTCACCGACCAGTGAAGGTGTCCTTCACCCATGGCTCCAAGGGTCTTGTGCAAGTGATTAGGATCAACAAAGTAAGGAACAAGAGGAATCAAAGGCACAGGTGCAGGACTACAGGTGCAGTGCAACAGGCACAAGGTTGTGACCCAGGTAGTGTCTTTCGGGGACACCAGGCCCTAAAATTGAAGTGCTTCAAAAACCTAACCACTGGCACATGACCCTCTGAGCCATGGATGAAGGACACAGGGCAGTGAAAAGGCTAGGCCTCTCACCGACCAGTCAAGGTGTCCTTCACCCATGGCTCCAAGGGTCTTGTGCAAGTGATTAGGATCAACAAAGTAAGGAACAAGAGGAATCAAAGGCACAGGTGCAGGACTACAGGTGCAGTGCAACAGGCACAAGGTTGTGACCCAGGTAGTGTCTTTCGGGGACACCAGGCCCTAAAGTTCAAGTCCAGCTAAACCAAAAGTTAAAAAGCCCTGTGATGGTATCCTTCCTCCGAGGATCGGAGGTATTCAGAGGAGCATGTCCAGGAACAATTTTACTTTTTTTTTCAAATTGTATCGGCACCACTACTAGAAAAGGTGGGAGTTGCTGCCTGGAAATCTGGACTCTCTTGGGTGCTGGTCGTGGATGAGCTGGACCCTGACAGCGGTGGCCCATATTGACTGCCTCTGTAGCCGGTGTACATCTGTGATGATTGCCAGGTGGGCACCGCTGTTGGTTGTGGGGGTCTAAAAATTGGTGGTTGCAATAATGGCGTGTCCATGTGCTGTTTAATCACCTCCAGCAAATTGGAATGGCACGCCATCAGGTTTTGTGAAGGCACCTTTTCTAGATATGGTATTAGAGACATCACAGTGTGAAAACACGGGTGTGCCTGCAATTTCAGTAGTTCCTTGCTTTGTTGATGCATTTGCTGCATCATGTTCTGCAGCTGGCCCACCGACTGATGATGCTGCGCACGCAGTTGGTCGATTTCTCCTCTGTGCATCTCATGCATCATTTTAAGCTCGTCCCTGTAGTGCCCATGTACAGCGTCGAGCTCACATTGCAGTGTAGTGATGTGGGACTTGTACTGCTCCATGATATGGCCCCTGTCCTCATCTTGCAACTGCCGGGTTATGAGAGTTTGGTGGCTCTGAAGAATCCCGAGAAGTCCGGAGACAGCCCCGGACATCTCGGACTCTGTCTCTCTCCTTGTTGGGGGGAGGGTACCTCGACGCCTCACTGGTGTGGTGGTCCTCACTGGTGGTGTGGCAGCATCTTCCCGTCCTCTGGCCTGTGTCGGGGTTGCCCTGCGCGCTGGTTGTGCTGCAGTCTCTCGGTGCTCCTCACTTTGTTCTTGTTCCCCTGGAGCTTCCATAGCGGTCGATTGTGGAGGTTCAGCTTCTTCCACACTCGGTCCTGCAACCTCAACATCCAAGCTCTCTTCTGCCAAGTCATCATCAAAGGACGGAGTTGTGATTAAGGACTCCCTCCTCCTACTCCTCGCCTCGGGGCAATAGGTTACATCGGCGACGTCATCATCCACCAAGCTCTCCTCACTGCTGAACCGTGCCTCCTGGGTCGGTTCCTCTTGCTCCAAATTGTCTTCAGTCCTGTAGATAAAAAAAATATTTATTGGTGTGCCAAACAGCATGTGGCGTCAATTCACAGAGCTAGCAAACACTAGCAATCACTTTATCACCCGTTTCTACCCAACATTTGATAAAGCTTGTGAGAAAAGTTCGCTAGCCATGGGAATTGAGGCCATAGCAATACATGGCCGAAGTCATGTGAGCTCTCAGTTCCTGCCCACAGTAGTGGTACTTACAGTCTAGGTTCCAGGCTTGCATTGATGAAAGACAATTGCTTGGCAAATTGGTAGTCTTTTTGTCGCCTTCCCCCGCCACTGCCACTTCGTTCGGCAAGTTTTTTCTTCCGTAGCCATTTCACATATGCATCCCGTATATTGCGCCACCTTGTCTTGTACCTTTCTCCTGTAACGACATGAAAAATTGATTTCGATTATTTCTCTTGTAGGTACATCGCAACTGGACAAACATATACATCGCTACATGTCACATTTCGTATTGGGAAGAGCACGGTGGCAGGCATCGTCGTGAGGACTTCGAGGATCCTTTGGACGCGACTGAGGGCCAGATACATGCCTGTGCCGGACACCACGAAATGGGAGGAGATCGCCCAGGGCTTCTGGACCGAGTGCAAGTTTCCTAATTGTGTTGGCGCACTGGATGGGAAACACATCCGGATTCAGAAACCCGTGGGGAGTGGCAGCCATTATTTCAACTATAAAAAATACTTCAGCATTGTTCTAATGGCAGTGGCAGATGCGGACTACAAGTTTGTGTACGTGGATGTGGGGTCGTACGGTAGTTCCAATGACTCTGGAATTTTCCAGCGTACGACCCTTTGCCGGCTGATGGAGGAAGGCAGACTGCGTCTCCCCCGTGACAGACCCTGGCCTGGGACAAGGGCACCGGCCTACCCCTATGTGTTTGTGGGGGACGAGGCCTTCGCCCTGTCCGACCATGTAATGCGTCCGTACCCAGACAGGGGACTTGATGCCAGCCAGCTACACTTCAATGCTCGGTTGAGCCGTGCAAGGAGAATGGTGGAGTGCACATTTGGGATCCTGGTGTCAAAGTGGAGGGTGTTCCACACGCCCATGCTGCTGAAACCGGGCAACGCAGTTGTCGTGGTGAAGGCAGCATGCATCCTCCACAACTTTGTGCGGCAGGAGGAAAGAGAGACTCCTGAACCCCCGAATGTGCTTCCACTAATGCCCCTGCAGAGGTATGCAACCAGGCCAAGGGTAGTGTCACTGCGGAACAGGGACCAACTGAGACTTTATTTTACCACACCACCTGGACGAGGGTGAATGTTTGGTTTTTAATATGTTTTGTTGAAATGTGTTTATTTTGGAGTTTCAAGTTTGAGTGATTTTAAATGTATTAATTTTTTACAATAAATTGATGTATAATAATTGGTCATTGTGTATGTTTTATGTGCACAGGTGGGGTACATCGCAGGTGGGTGGGATACATCACAGGTGGGATACATCACAGGTGGGGTAGAGGTGGGTGGGATACATCACAGGTGGGGTAGAGGTGGGTGGGATACATCACAGGTGGGGTAGAGGTGGGTGGGATACATCACAGGTGGGGTAGAGGTGGGTGGGATACATCACAGGTGGGGTAGAGGTGGGTGGGATACATCACAGGTGGGATACATCACAGGTGGGGTACAGGTGGGTGTGATACATCACAGGTGGGTGGGATACAGCACAGGTGGGGTACAGGTGGGTGGGATACATCACAGGTGGGATACATCACAGGTGGGGTACAGGTGGGTGGGATACATCACAGGTGGGGTAGAGGTGGGTGGGATACATCACAGGTGGGGTAGAGGTGGGTGGGATACATCACAGGTGGGATACATCACAGGTGGGATACATCACAGGTGGGGTACAGGTGGGTTTGATACATCACAGGTGGGTGGGATACAGTACAGGTGGGTGGGATACATCACAGGTGGGATACATCACAGGTGGGGTACAGGTGGGTGGGATACATCACAGGTGGGGTAGAGGTGGGTGGGATACATCACAGGTGGGGTAGAGGTGGGTGGGATACATCACAGGTGGGATACATCACAGGTGGGGTACATCACAGGTGGGGTACAGGTGGGTGTGATACATCACAGGTGGGTGGGATACAGCACAGGTGGGATACACCACAGGTGGGATACATCACAGGTGGGATACATCACAGGTGGGGTACAGGTGGGTGTGATACATCACAGGTGGGTGGGATACAGCACAGGTGGGGTACAGGTGGGTGGGATACATCACAGGTGGGATACATCACAGGTGGGGTACAGGTGGGTGTGATACATCACAGGTGGGTGGGATACAGCACAGGTGGGGTACAGGTGGGTGGGATACATCACAGGTGGGATACATCACAGGTGGGGTACAGGTGGGTGGGATACATCACAGGTGGGGTAGAGGTGGGTGGGATACATCACAGGTGGGGTAGAGGTGGGTGGGATACATCACAGGTGGGATACATCACAGGTGGGATACATCACAGGTGGGGTACAGGTGGGTGTGATACATCACAGGTGGGTGGGATACAGTACAGGTGGGTGGGATACATCACAGGTGGGATACATCACAGGTGGGGTACAGGTGGGTGGGATACATCACAGGTGGGGTAGAGGTGGGTGGGATACATCACAGGTGGGGTAGAGGTGGGTGGGATACATCACAGGTGGGATACATCACAGGTGGGGTACATCACAGGTGGGGTACAGGTGGGTGTGATACATCACAGGTGGGTGGGATACAGCACAGGTGGGATACACCACAGGTGGGATACATCACAGGTGGGATACATCACAGGTGGGGTACAGGTGGGTGTGATACATCACAGGTGGGTGGGATACAGCACAGGTGGGGTACAGGTGGGTGGGATACATCACAGGTGGGATACATCACAGGTGGGGGGGATACATCACAGGTGGGGTAGAGGTGGGTGGGATACATCACAGGTGGGGTACTGGTGGGTGGGATACATCACAGGTGGGATACATCACAGGTGGGGTACAGGTGGGTGGGATACATCACAGGTGGGTGGGAAACAGCACAGGTGGGGTACAGGTGGGTGGGATACATCACAGGTGGGATACATCACAGGTGGGGTACAGGTGGGTGGGATACATCACAGGTGGGATACATCACAGGTGGGGTACAGGTGGGTGGGATACATCACAGGTGGGGTACAGGTGGGTGGGGAACAGGTGGGTGGGCCACGGGTGGGTGGGCAACACGTGGGTGACACAAATCCATAGCAAAAGTTGAATACATCACAAGCTTAAACCACAAGCCCCCCCCAAAAAACTTCTAGTCAACATACCCTCTGTGCCTTGCTGTCTCTTGCTCAAGTTCTCAAAGTCCTCCACATACAGCTTGGCAATTTTTTTCCACAGGCCTCTGCATTTTTTGATGTTGCTGTGGTCCGCATCCCCCTTGTCCCACAGGGCTGGTACCTGCTGCACCTGTAGGATGAGGTCTTCTGATGTGTAGGGCCTCACCCCCTCGCTATCAGACAGATCCTGCTCCATATTGCTGCCAAAGAGCTCCAGCATGAAGTCACTGCTGCTCCACTCTGTGAACGCTGGTGCCATGTGGTCCCCATCCAAAATGGCCACCATACCATAGAGTCAGCATAGGAAGTGTGGTACAACATCCGGTTTTTATAGCCAGTGTGTTGTGCGCTCTCCGGTTCTCATTGGTTTCCATTGGCCGGATGCAACATTCCGGCTCCGGTCCGGATACGTCAGCCGGACCAGCCGGACCAAAAAATAGCGCATGTTGGAACGGACGCCGGAGTCCGGATCCGGTCCGGCTCCGGTCCGGACGAAACGGACGCATGTGAACGGTCGCATAGACTTTCATTGCTATGCCGTGCGTCCGTTTCGTCCGGTCCGCATGCGGTCCGGCTCCGGCACGGCTCCGGCACGGCGATTCCGGATAGCAACCGCTAATGTGAACCGGGCCTAAGTGTGTTAGATGAAACATATACCACTGAGCAGAAAAAGCTTGCCTGAGCTTTTGCATTGGGACAATGCTACCTGATCAAAGTGTGTTGTCAGTGTTTTCTGATTATTATTTATTTATTTTTTTTAAATAGGCAATTTTTCAACATTCTGATGAGTCCTGAGGTGTAAACTATCCAATTACATTTTAATTTCATACTTGATGTTTCCTCCTCAACCCTTTCACTCAAGGTGACCAGGCACCCTTACCTGTCTTCTGTAAAAGGATATTCTTTTTTCCCTGCTTATTTGTGCTTTTAGCAAGAATTTGAATCTGAATTTTTATAGGTGGGCATTTGCAGGTACAGCACTGGTAAAAACATATGAAAAAGGAACAGAAGAAAGAGAGCAAACCAGTTTATGCTGTTCAAAAACTGCATAATTTATTGCATAATTCAAATTACCAACACCAATACATTTATGGAAAAAGTGTGTCTGTATGTGAACTGGCACCAAAAATTATTTAATTATATAGGTTGTCAACAATCAGTTGCATAGATACAATTACAGGTTTGAACACAGTGCCTCACTATGAACAGGAACTTAATATCCCCTAGGCATAAAATACAGTACCCCTTAGCATATAGTTTGAGTGTTCTGCCTAGTGCTATATAATATACCGGAAGCACCCAGCCATCACTTACAGGAGGTAATCCATATATATCAATATCTGTTCAAGGATTATAACCACTCACAGAGGATAACTGGGTACGACCAATATGATCATAAAATAACCTATTCATAGAATAAAAAGGAGAGCCACGCAGAGCAACCGAAATGCCTGAAACTGGATAACATTATATCCCTGCACTACACATATCCTGGCATCATGTGTATTGGCCTGCTGGTCTGTTGTTCATAGTCCATAACACCGGTATTGATCCCTATTATTCCTTTTGAATTCCAAGTGCGGATCAATTACAAGTCCAGCTGCAAAGTTTGAGCTCCAAATAAGTGATATAGTAGTTACTATGGCAAAGTACATAGTCCTCCTATGTTGTTAGCACATAAGCACCAATCCATATTCAGTCAATTTTATAGAGGCTCCTCAATACAGCAATTTAATCACAGATTGTGGGAAACTTAATGCTTGATAGTCCAACGTCATTCGCAGCGCCAGTCGAACGCTGGAAATAAGAAGCTTAGTAGTATTATTGTAGAGCAAACCAACAGGATCCAGTGTTATAGTTTGCAAAGGTTATGTGGTAAACAGTTTGCTATACACAGTAGTACTTCAACAGCGAAGCATCCAAAACTGTTCAATCAACGCAACCATAATTGTTATAGACAGTCCCACAGTTTGCATTGAACAAATATATAGATCTTCTTTAACATGCTTCGTATCCACTGAAAACGCCAATTGCACGCATAAACATGGCATAGAAGTTATTGGATGTTGTGTACTGCGGTAAAAGAATGTCACTTATCTGATCCATATGTGCTATAGAATGTCCCACATGATTAGCAATGGAAGGGAGCCAAAGTCTCAATGAGCGGGCAGCAGCAGGACTACCAGTGTTGCATTAAAAGGGTCCACGGGCAGCTCAGAGTGGCATCTCCTGATGGTGGAAGCGCAGCGTGACGTCTACGCGTTTTGCCCTGTATCCGGGACTTCTTCAGGACCTGCTACGTCACTACTTATGCTGATTCTACCTTAAAGGGAAGGTTCAAGCAAAATAAAAAAATTAGTTTCACTTACCTGGGGCTTCTACCAGCCCCATGCAGCCATCCTGTGCCCTCGTAGTCACTCACTGCTGCTCCAGTCCCCCGCTGGATGCTTGCCGACCTCGGAGGTCGGCGGGCCGCATTGCGTACATTTTTACGCATTCCCGCTAGTGCAGGAACATTAACACACACATTTTACACATTACTGGTTCAATGTGTACATTTTTACGCATTGAACCAGTAATGCGTAAAAATGTATGTGTTGATGTTCCTGCACTAGCAGTAATGCGTAAAAATGTACGCAATGCGGCCCGCCGACCTCCAAGGTCGGCAAGCTGCCAGCGGGGGACTGGAGCAGCAGTGAGTGACTACGAGGGCACAGGATGGCTGCATGGGGCTGGTAGAAGCCCCAGGTAAGTGAAACTAATTCTTTTATTTTGCTTGGACCTTCCCTTTAAATATTAAATAAACTGGCAACTTGCCAAGTAAGTGCAATCTAGTGACTATTAAGCAATAAGAGAGTAAAAAAACACTGCATTGGACAACAGTGACATCTAGTGGTAGAGTCTCAAATTGTAAAAACAAAAATTAATTGAACACAAACCTGTAACATACAGTATTAGCATTATGTCTGGTTCATTGTAAGAATACTTTGAGATTCAAATCTGTGTTTAGCCCTAGGGGTACCAAGGTTTTTAATTCATATATCCAGTAGCTTTCTTTTTTAATAAGCTGTGCTTTCATATTTCTGTACCTGATGCCAGGGTCTAATCTGTATATAGCTTTACATTTTAGGCCAGTGGGGTCCGAGTTGTGGAACTCAGCAAAATGCAGGGCTTTAGGTGTTTTTTCACGTTTTTTCTTCTTCCTTAGAATCCAAGATAGTCATAACATGTTCCTGAATCCTCATGATTGATCAGGATGGCGGAGACACGGATGACAACATCGAGGACAGGAGGGGGCCTGCAGCAGTGAGTGACAGCGGCTGCCACTGCCGATAATTACATTTATGCAGGAAAAGTTCAGGAGGACACTGGGGAGTGCAGGGAGTCCCCGACATCACGGCAAGTCGACGGTTCTTATCGGCGGACGATCGTTAAGTCTGGGACTCCCTGCCTTTGAACTATAAGACTTTTCTTCCTACTTTTGGGGGAGAAAAAGTGCATCTTATAGTCTGAAAAATACGGTATATATTTGCAACTTCCACCATCATCTCCAGGATCTGCTCCTTTCTGTTCTCTGCCACCACTTAACTCGTCATCTATGCCCTCATCTATGCCCTCATTTGCTCCCGTCTGGATTATTGCAATTCCCTCTTGTCAGGCCTTCCATTAAGCAGTATTGCCCCCCTTAAATAAGAGATGAATGCAGCAGCTAGACAGATCAATTCCTTCCTTCGCAGCACCTCCATTACTTCTCTCAGTAAAACCCTCCACTGGATCCCCATCTGCTACAGAATCAATTTTGAAATACTGTGCTTGGCCTAGGAATCGGTGCATAGGACCTGCCCAAACTAAACCTGCCCAAACTAACAAGCAACATCCCCTCCGATCCTCAACTTGCGCCTTATAGCACTGCGCTGTTTTCACTCCCACGCCCGATTTCAAAACTTCACTAGGGCTGCACCTACACTCTGAAACTCACTCTCACCACCCATCAGACTAATTTCCACCTTTAATACTTTCAAAGGAGCACTCAATATTTACCTTTTCATGCTAGCCTACCCCCCACTTCCGCCACATCAGTACCATAATATGCCCTGCAACAGACATATCTATTGTGTCTTCACCCCTGATCTATTTTTTACCAAAGCCACTTAACTATTACTACAAGTGGCATTCAGCCCAACTGCATGGATCAGGCTTCTTGTATATTGGTCTATGCTCCTGTTACATCTTACCCTGTATGTTAGCTCCTTTATCTATTGTGCAATGTGCAGCACTGCGTCATATGTTGCCATTTTATATATTCAATAAATAATAATAATATATATGATTACACTAAAAAATAGGTATAGAATCAGAGGCGTAACCAAACTTAACAGGGCCCCCTGCAAAAATGATAGCATGGTGCCCCCCGGTCCCCAAACCACATGTAGGTGATTGGGAGCCGGCGAATGGCAGTAGAGAGTGTTCTGCTGTTAAGCAGCATCTCGAAGCAGGAAAAAATTACACATGCTACTGCACATGGTTTTTGTGAGCGAACAGGAAGGCTTTTTTGCTTGTTGGCTGCACTTGCGGTAGGGGAGAGGAAGGAGGAGGGGCCCCCAAAGCCTCTGGGCCCCCCTGCAATGGCAGGGGTTGCAGGGGTGATTGCTACGCCCATGTATAGAATATATACTGTTTTTAATCTAAGATATTGATAAGATAATGTAAGGATTTTTCAAAAGGTATACAGAAAGAATCAACCAAAAAAGGAGGTTAAAATGATTTTAACCTCCCTGCCGGTTATCCCGAGCTCAGCTCGGGGTAACCTGCCGCGGAGGATTCCTCAGGCCCTGCTGGGCCGATTTGCATAATTTTTTTTTTGTTACACGCAGCTAGCACTTTGCTAGCTGCGTGTAACTTACGATCGCCGCCGCTCCGCGACGATTCGCCGCAACCTGCCGCATCAGAGGGTGCCCCCCCCTGAGACCCGTGCGCTGCCTTGCCAATCAGTGCCAGGCAGCGTCGAGGGGTGGTTCGGGACTCCCTCTGATGTCACGACGTCGGTGACGTCATCGCGCCCGTCGCAATGGCGACGGGGGAAGCCCTCCTGGAAATCCCGTTCAGAACGGGATTTCCGGATGGGTAAATGCGCCGGCGGCGATCGGCGCATTCGGGGGGACGCCGCAGGGAGGGGGGAAGCATGTAGCTAGCGCTAGGCTAGCTACATGCTATAAAAAAAAAATAATGCCAAAAAACACCCTCCCTGCCGTGCGCAGCAATTTTTTATAACGGCAGGGAGGTTAAAACAGTAGCTCCATTGTTATTCTAAATAATTGTAATTTTGATTTTCAGTGCAAAAATTGTAACAACATGCAAGATTTGCAACCAATTACCGTACAGTGTAATAAGTTTTCACACTTGAAGGATTGCAAATTATTTAAAAAAAAAAGAAAAAGGATAAGAATTAAAAATGTCTATATAATAATCATATCATCATATAATGCAACATTTACCAAAAATGTTGCAACTTGATGTTGTCATTAGTAGCACTATGAGAGAAATTTTAATAAAGACAATCTTATGTTTTTACCTCAGTGTAATAATAATAATAATAATAGCAATACATAATAATAGTAATAGAAAAAATTATGAAACAATAAAAATTAGAATAAAAAAAGAAGGCTAAAAATAATTAGTGACATTATATAGCGGGAACAATGGTGATAGTAGATTATAAAAATAATATGATAAGCTCTGCTGCAAAACTGGCAGTAATCAAAAGATTCCTTGGTCCCCAGCAGCCATCTTGTGCATAGGCTGCTGAAATCCTACCTGTGAATGAAAGATTTGGGCATTTTGCATTGGGAGTGCGACTATGCTATGATTAAAGGCTTATAGTGTGCTCATAATGGCTAAGCCATGTTTGTCCGTGTGTATACTCAATGAGGTGAATGCTTTTATTGTAGCGGGCATCTGAATGGTCTTCTCTCCTCCACATTTTGAGAAGGTGTTGGTGTGGGATGATTAATTAAAGGTAAGTATTTGTTAATTTAAATTATTAAATGTTTTTTTTGTGTGGTGTTTTGTTTTCTTTTTTTTTTCCTTTTTTTTCCTTTAAAACTTTAAGGAAAAGCGTAAGGGATACATAAGTACTTGTATACCTATTTCACATGCGGAGGAGGAAATACATCTGGGGAGAACCCCTTGAACTTTAAGGGAGCTCACAGACTCCACCATAAGTCACCCCTTCAGGGGCCTACACCTACATGCATGGGGGTAGTTACATACCTACATTGGAGGTAGGGATGAGCCCCTTGTCCATGATATGAACAAATGGTATGTGGTAGAGGGGCAGGCTTTGGCACAGCTCTCTTTTAGAGCCCCGCAATTTCATGGCCCATGCAGGCTGATATAGCCCTGAGTGCAGAGCCTGACATGGACCAGGTTATACTTTTAGCTAAAGCAGTCTGCATGGGTGATAAGGGGCTATAGGCTTAGGGTGGCTACGAGATTTTTTTAAATTAATTTTTATTGCAGTAAATAATACGTTTCATTTCCAGGTATCCTTATACAGTAGTATTGTGGCTGTACAGACATCCTTGGCAAAAACATTGAAATGTGCATCCAAAAAGCTCAAGCAGCAAATTCACTGTTTTTCAAGAATATATGTTCATTGTAAGTATCAATGGGTAGGATACATTATCTGTCATTCAAACACATTTGGAAAACCTTTTCCTATCGTAACTGTAAAAAAGGTCTTTTGAATAAAAAAAAATGACTTGTTCCCACTATTCTCCCTAACACATAGCAATGTATGGTAGCATGTATGGGGTCTTTGCTATTAAGTCAGTGGCTCGGTGACATTGACTTCATTACAAACTAAATTGCACAGAACTCAATTTTTGTGCACACAGCAGCTATGTTTTTGCTCATTCCTATTGTACAATAGCACATTAATTACTTATTAGCACTTTATGGATATGATTTATTTATTGTGGGTTTCCCAATCTTATGAACTATCTATCACTATTGGCATACTGTGCATTCTGTTTATATACGGTAAATGTTTTTTTTGTGTGGTGCTTTGTTTTTTTTTTTTTTACTTAAACACTTTATGGAAAAGAGTAAGGGATACATAAGTACTTGTATACCTATTTCACATAAGGAGGAGGGAATACATCTGGGTACTTTTTGGTACGGTACATATTTAATATATAACTTGATAATTGTAATTGGCTGATCACCAATTTAATCAATGCCATAATTTTTATATTACTTTATTATACTATGTATGTATCATGGGACTATTTGCCCATTAAGTAAATTACTGTTCATTTGAGTGGTTAATAATAGTTTTTTATTTTTTTTATGGTTTTATCAATTCTTCTGTGTAATTTGTGATTTTGAAATGAATAAGAAAGATGAAATTATAAGGTGCAGACCTTTGAGTTGACCCTCTTTTTTTTTTTTTTGTTGTTCTCGGTTATAGGACCTGTGCAATGCAGATGATGATATAAAGTTTAATTCGTCCCCAGATCTGTTGTTGCTGTTTTTTATTCAGCCCTGTATATTGTTTCCCAGTTGCCCATAAAACTAATGCTTGTTTGAATTTATGAAATAAGTCTACAATATATTCAACAACTCACCATTATATCAGAAGCATTACTGACTGAATTGTACATTGTTACACCTATTGACAATATTGCTCCAAGCACAGGAATGTGGATTTTCCTTTGGTAACCAGTGTAAGCAGGGATGAGAGGTGCAAAGTCTGTGGGATTATTTTGCTTGCTATTTAGATATGATAAGAGTTATCTACACACAAGACTTTCTGGTGGGTGATGCTTTGTGCTGGTCAGTAGAAAATTAACCCAGGAAGCTGGTGAGGATCAGGGATGATGGCTTGACTGAGTTGAAAGGTCAAGAGAGACCTCCAGTAAAGCACATTTGACTATTTCATAGTTAATAATTGCAGCTCATGTAAGAAAAGGGACACTGTGGCAAAAATAACTAAAATGTAAAATACATATCTTTACATACATTTGTTGAAGATTAAACACACTCTATCTTCTTTTGACTTTTTATGTAGCTGACACTTACAAAAGGTATTCTTAATTTAAAGGAATACTATTGATTCACATATTTTTTCAATTGACACAGGAATTGTTTGGGAAGTGCTGCTAAGTATTGGTGTATACATTTTAGTAGCAACTTCTTTGTTTAGGCAGGTAACACACTTGGCTGGTTTCCTGCGCGTTTTCTGCACAGAAAAACTGAGAACTCATGATACTCAATGTGCTAGTACACACTTACTGAGTTGTTCGCGCGCAGAAAAAAAACTGACATTCTGCATGATGACTCAGCACATTTTGGCAGTTTTCGCTATCAATTACATCAGCTGCTGTGAAAAAAACGCGTGTGTTTTCCTGCATGGAAACACACTCGGTGTGCAGAAAAAGTATGCAGAAAAACGCGCGCGGAAAACTAAAAGTCAAGTGTGTTCCCTGCCTTACTGTTAGCAAAATACTTTCAGGCAGGGGTCACACTTGTCTTGCAGTTTCTACACTTTTCAGAAAACTGAAAGACAAGTGTGACCTTTACCTTACAACAGCTAATGTAATTTATAGAGAAAACTGACAAATTGCGCAAGATGTCAGTTTTTTTTCTGCACGCGAAATCTGCATTCAAGTGTGACCTAGCTCATTGATTAACATGAGTTCTCAGTTGAAAACAGTTTTTCTGTGCAGAAAACTCGCACGAAAGCCGACAAGTGTGACCCCCTGCCTTAAAGTTTACTGACGCCAAAACTGACGGCTGACTGAGCCATGAGGAAAGGGGAAATTCCCCTCACACTTGATCAGCTAACTCTGTGTGTAGCTCTGTGTGTGACAGAGAAGAGAGCTCCGCTGTCCTGTGTTTCTGACTGAAGTGTCTGAAGAGAGCAGAGGAAATGTAACTAATTGTCACAGCTTGTAACATACTGTTTTTGCTTTCAGAGTTAGATATGTTTGATATTTGCTTTCTGTAGTCTGATATGCAACTCTGGCTGTGCATTGAAGCAGACACCCCTTCTGCAATTGATTTGTCCCAATATAGCTAAATCCTACCCTTAATAAATTACAGTTTTTGCCTCTGATATTTAACATGAAAGGTAGGAAAATGTTTACACAGCTACTTAGGCCCCGTTCACACTTGCGGTTTTGTAAAAACCGCACCGGATGTCCGGACCGCACCGGAGCCGGATCGGACCTGATCCGCACGGTTCCGGTCCGGATCCGGTCCGTTTGCATCCGTTTTCTGTGCGGTACGAACACGGTTGCGGTCCGGATCCGGATTCTTAAAGAGATAACAACCTGTATAAATACCTGGGGTTCTGGGAGGTCAGCAGAAGCTCTGGGGTCATTGTTGGAGACAGCTGGACGTGTGGAGACCATCCTTGGATACAGAGACAGCAGTTGGGACCATGGATCCAGTCATTTTTTACTGTTATTACCTGGGAATTCTCTCCTTCCTGTTGTTTACCTACTACTATGTGGGGAGTAGGCGTGCTCCTCGCAGGAGATGGTGGGTGCACCCTCTACTAGCCAGGAGGCAGAGGAAGGGAGAGTTCCAGGCCCTCTACCGGGACCTCAGACGACACCCACAGAAGTTCTACAGCTACACTCGGATGTCTATTCCCCTGTAAGTATAGGCCTAAATACACCAACCCCCACCATCCCTAAACACCCCACCCTCACCCCCACAACACCTCATCCCTGTATACCTAGCTAAACACACCACCCTAACCCCCACACACCTGTATACCTAGATATACACTACACCCCCACCCTCCACAACACTCCCAAACCTCTGTAAACACACCTCCCCCATCCTCCACCCAACACCTTGTCCCACAACATACTTTACAGCTTCTTCCTTTCCATCTCCTGACAGGTTTGATACCCTTTTGGAGATGGTGAAGGATGACCTTAGGAAGAAGGATACCACGTTCAGGAGAGCAGTCACACCACAAGAACAACTACTCATCACACTGAGGTATGTAAAAACAAATTTCTTTATTGCAAAAACAACCACTTTCCAACATGAAAACATTCTTCCAACATGGAAGACAAAAAATAACATATCTATGGTATAGCCCGGTCAGTGTTATTAAGGAACACCAACCACCAACTTTGTGCTGGAAGAGTTGCAGGGCATAGCTGCCCAAGTGTCTTTCGGGGACACCAGTCCCTAATATTAAAGTGCTTCAAAAACCTAACCACTGACACAGGACCCTCTGAGCCATGGATGAAGGACACAGGTCAGTGAAAAGGCTAGGCCTCTCACCGACCAGTCAAGGTGTCCTTCATCCATGGTTCAAAGGGTCTTGTGCAAGTGGTTAGGAACAAGAACAAAGTGAGGAGCAAGAGGAACCGATGGCAGAGGTGCAGGACTACAGGTGCAGTGCAACAGGCACAAGGTTGTGACCCAGGTAGTGTCTTTCGGGGACACCAGGCCCTAAAATTGAAGTGCTTTCAAAAACCTAACCACTGGCACAGGACCCTCTGAGCCATGGATGAAGGACACAGGTCAGTGAAAAGGCTAGGCCTCTCACCGACCAGTCAAGGTGTCCTTCATCCATGGTTCAAAGGGTCTTGTGCAAGTGGTTAGGAACAAGAACAAAGTGAGGAGCAAGAGGAACCGATGGCAGAGGTGCAGGACTACAGGTAGTGTCTTTAGGGGACACCAGGCCCTAAATTAGTGCTTCTAAAACCTAACCACTGGCACAGGACCCTCTGAGCCATGGATGAAGGACACAGGTCAGTGAAAAGGCTAGGCCTCTCACCGACCAGTCAAGGTGTCCTTCATCCATGGTTCAAAGGGTCTTGTGCAAGTGGTTAGGAACAAGAACAAAGTGAGGAGCAAGAGGAACCGATGGCAGAGGTGCAGGACTACAGGTAGTGTCTTTAGGGGACACCAGGCCCTAAATTAGTGCTTCTAAACCTAACCACTGGCACAGGACCCTCTGAGCCATGGATGAAGGACACAGGTCAGTGAAAAGGCTAGGCCTCTCACCGACCAGTCAAGGTGTCCTTCATCCATGGTTCAAAGGGTCTTGTGCAAGTGGTTAGGAACAAGAACAAAGTAAGGAACAAGAGGAATCAAAGGCACAGGTGCAGGACTACAGGTGCAGTGCAACAGGCACAAGGTTGTGACCCAGGTAGTGTCTTTCGGGGACACCAGGCCCTAAAGTTCAAGTCCAGCAAAAATAAAAGTTCCCTGACATGGTCATCTGAACACCTCTGAACCTTGGTTGAAGGAGATGGGGCAGGGAAAAGGTTGGGCTAAAAAGCCCTGGGATGGTATCCTTCCTCCGAGGATCGGAGGTATTCAGAGGAGCATGTCCAGGAACAATATGACTGTTTTTTTCAAATTTGATCGGCACCACTACTAGAAAAGGTGGGAGTTGCTGCCTGGAAATCTGGACTCTCTTGGGTGCTGGTCGTGGATGAGCTGGACCCTGACAGCGGTGGCCCATATTGACTGCCTCTGTAGCCGGTGTACATCTGTGATGATTGCCAGAGGGGCACCGCTGTAGGTTGTGGGGGTCTAAAAATTGGTGGTTGCAACAATGGCGTGTCCATGTGTTGTTTGATCGTGTCCAGCAAAGTGGAATGGCACGCCATCATGTTTTGGGAAGGCACCTTTTCCAAATATGGTAGTAGAGACATCACAGTGTGAAAACACGGGTGTGCCTGCAATTTCAGCAGTTCCTTGCTTTGTTGATGCATTTGCTGCATCATGTTCTGCAGCTGGCCCACCGACTGATGATGCTGCGCACGCAGTTGGTCGATTTCTCCTCTGTGCATCTCATGCATCATTTTCAGCTCGTCCCTGTAGTGCCCATGTACAGTTTCGAGCTCACATTGCAGTGAAGTGATGTGGGACTTGTACTGCTCCATGATATGGCCCCTGTCCTCATCTTGCAACTGCCGGGTTATGAGAGTTTGGTGGCTCTGCAGAATCCCGAGAAGTCCGGAGACAGCCCCGGACATCTCGGACTCTGTCTCTCTCCTTGTTGGGGGGAGGGTACCTCGACGCCTCACTGGTGGGGTGTTCCTCACTGGTGGTGTGGCAGCATCTTCCCGTCCTCTGGCCTGCGTCGGGGTTGCCCTGCGCGCTGGTTGTGCTGCAGTCTCTCTGTGCTCCTCTCTTTGTTCTTGGTCCCCTGGAGATTCCATACCGGTCGATTGTGGAGGTGCAGCTTCTGCCACACTCGGTCCTGCAACCTCAACATCCAAGCTCTCTTCTCCCAAGTCATCATCAAAGCCGAGAGCTTGGATAGCGAAGGACTCCCTCCTCCTACTCCTCTCCTCGGGGCAATAGGTGACATCGGCGACCTCATCATCCAACACGCTCTCCTCACTGCTGAAGCGTGCCTCCTGGGTCGGTTCCTCTTGCTCCAAATTGTCTTCAGTCCTGTAGATAAAAAAAAATATTTATTGGTGTGCCAAACAGCATGTGGCGTCAATTCACAGAGCTAGCAAACACTAATCAAACACTTTATCAACCGTTTCTACCAAACGTTTGATAAAGCTTTTGAGAAAAGTTCGCTAAAGCCATGGGAATTGAGGCCAGTTCAATACATGGCCGAAGTCATGGTAGTTGTCTGCTAAAATGAGTTCTCAGTTCCTGCCCACAGTAGTGGTACTTACAGTCTAGGTTCCAAGCTTTCATTGATGAAAGATAATTGCTTGGCAAATTGGTAGTCTTTTAGTCGCTTTCCCCCGCCACTGCCACTTCGTTCGGCAAGTTTTTTCTTCCGTAGCCATTTTACGTATGCATCACGTATATTGCGCCACCTTGTCTTGAACCTTTCTCCTGTAACGACATGAAAAATTGATTTCGATTATTTCTCTTGTAGGTACATCGCAACTGGACAAACATATACATCGCTACATGTGACATTTCGTATTGGGAAGAGCACGGTGGCAGGCATCGTCGTGAGGACTTCGAGGATCATTTGGACGCGACTGAGGGCCAGATACATGCCTGTGCCAGACACCAAGAAATGGGAGGAGATCGCCCAGGGCTTCTGGACCGAGTGCAAGTTTCCTAATTGTGTTGGCGCACTGGATGGGAAACACATCAGGATTCAGAAACCCGTGGGGAGTGGCAGCCATTATTTCAACTATAAAAAGTACTTTAGCATTGTTCTAATGGCAGTGGCAGATGCGGACTACAAGTTTGTGTACGTGGACGTGGGGTCGTACGGTAGTTCCAATGACTCTGGAATTTTCCAGCGTACGACCCTTTGCCGGCTGCTGGAGGAAGGCAGACTGCGTCTCCCCCGTGACAGACCCTGGCCTGGGACAAGGGCACCGGCCTACCCCTATGTGTTTGTGGGGGACGAGGCCTTCGCCCTGTCCGACCATGTAATGCGTCCGTACCCAGACAGGGGACTTGATGCCAGCCAGCTACACTTCAATGCTCGGTTGAGCCGTGCAAGGAGAATGGTGGAGTGCACATTTGGGATCCTGGTGTCAAAGTGGAGGGTATTCCACACGCCCATGCTGCTGAAACCGGCCAACGCAGTTGTCGTGGTGAAGGCAGCATGCATCCTCCACAACTTTGTGCGGCAGGAGGAAAGAGACACTCCGGAACCCCCGAATGTGCTTCCACTAATGCCCCTGCGGAGGTATGCAAGCAGGCCAAGGGTAGTGTCACTGCGGAACAGGGACCAACTGAGACTTTATTTTAATACACCACCAGGACGAGGGTGAATGTTTGGTTTTTAATATGTTTTGTTGAAATGTGTTTATTTTGTAGTTTCAAGTTTTTAAGTGATTTTAAATGTGTTAATTTTTTACAAGAAATAGATGTTTAATAATTGGTCATTGTGTATGTTTTATGTGCACAGGTGGGGTACATCGCAGGTGGGTGGGATACATCACAGGTGGGGTACAGGTGGGTGGGATACATCACAGGTGGGTGGGATACATCACAGGTGGGGTACAGGTGGGTGGGATACATCACAGGTGGGTGAGATACATCACAGGTGGGTGGGATACATCACAGGTGGGGTACAGGTGGGTGGGATACATCACAGGTGGGTGGGATACATCACAGGTGGGGTACAGGTGGGTGGGATACATCACAGGTGGGTGGGATACATCACAGGTGGGTGGGATACATCACAGGTGGGTGGGATACATCACAGGTGGGGTACAGGTGGGTGGGATACATCACAGGTGGGTGGGATACATCACAGGTGGGGTACAGGTGGGTGGGATACATCACAGGTGGGTGGGATACATCACAGGTGGGTGGGATACATCACAGGTGGGGTACAGGTGGGTGGGATACATCACAGGTGGGTGGGATACATCACAGGTGGGGTACAGGTGGGTGGGATACATCACAGGTGGGTGGGATACATCACAGGTGGGTGGGATACATCACAGGTGGGGTACAGGTGGGGTACAGGTGGGTGGGATACATCACAGGTGGGTGGGATACATCACAGGTGGGGTACAGGTGGGTGGGATACATCACAGGTGGGTGGGATACATCACAGGTGGGTGAAATACATCACAGGTGGGTGGGATACATCACAGGTGGGGTACAGGTGGGTGGGATACATCACAGGTGGGTGGGATACATCACAGGTGGGGTACAGGTGGGTGGGATACATCACAGGTGGGTGGGATACATCACAGGTGGGTGGGATACATCACAGGTGGGTGGGATACATCACAGGTGGGGTACAGGTGGGTGGGATACATCACAGGTGGGTGGGATACATCACAGGTGGGGTACAGGTGGGTGGGATACATCACAGGTGGGTGGGATACATCACAGGTGGGTGGGATACATCACAGGTGGGTGGGATACATCACAGGTGGGGTACAGGTGGGTGGGATACATCACAGGTGGGTGGGATACATCACAGGTGGGGTACAGGTGGGTGGGATACATCACAGGTGGGTGGGATACATCACAGGTGGGTGGGATACATCACAGGTGTGGTACAGGTTGGTTGGATACATCACAGGTGGGGTACAGGTGGGTGGGGAACAGGTGGGTGGGCCACGGGTGGATGGGCAACACGTGGGTGACACAAATCCATAGCAAAAGTGGAATACATCACAAGCTAACCACAAGCCCCCCTAAAAACTTCTAGTCAACATACCCTCTGTGCCTTGCTGTTTCTTGCTCAAGTGCTCATAGTCCTCCACATACAGCTTGGCAATTTTTTTCCACAGGCCTCTGCATTTTTTGATGTTGCTGTGGTCCGCATCCCCCTTGTCCCACAGGGCTGGTACCTGCTGCACCTGTAGGATGAGGTCTTCTGCTGTGTAGGGCCTCACCCCCTCGTTATCAGACATATTGTCAGACATGTTGCTGCCAAAGAGCTCCAGCTTGAAGTCACTGCTGCTCCACTCTGTGAACGCTGGGCCCATGTGGTCCCCATCCAAAATGGCCACCATACCATAGAGAAAGCATAGGAAGTGGGGTAGAACGTCCGGTTTTTATAGCCAGTGTGTTGTGCGCTCTCCGGTCCTCATTGGTTTCCATTGGCCGGATGCAACAGTCCGGCTCCGGTCCGGATACGTCAGCCGGAGGAGCCGGACCAAAAAATAGCGCATGTTGGAACGGACGCCGGAGTCCGGATCCGGTCCGGCTCCGGTCCGGACGAAACGGACGCATGTGAACGGTCGCATAGACTTTCATTGCTATGCCGTGCGTCCGTTTCGTCCGGTCCGCATGCGGTCCGGCTTCGGCACGGCGATTCCGGACGGCGCCCGCTAATGTGAACCGGGCCTTAGACATTATTTGCACACTGTCATTTTAGAACACTTGGGTATCGATAGTATTCCTTTAACAGCTCTAAATCTTACTAAAAGGTTTTCAGTTTGTTTGTCTGTTCATGGGGGATTCTCAAAATTTCCTTTATTTTCAAAAGCACTTCCTGGAAGACGGTGGCACATTCCAACTGCCAGAATAGTGGCATGCGAGTAGTCAGGATGGCTGGCATCTTCTTTAAGTCCTTTTTAAAAGGAAACTTTTAGAATCTCTGATGAGGAAATGGACTAGTCCAAAACCCATTGGTATCAGGTCCAGGAGCCCGTTTCCACTAGCCGCAGTGCCGCCCTGCGGTGCAATCAATGCACCGCACCACATACACCCGCAGGCACTTCGCAGGCGATGCTCAATACAACCCCTATGGGACCTGGATGTGAACTGTGAAACACTGCAGCATACTGTCCATAAATTTAGCCGCACCACATCACGACCGGAAATTTGCGTCAATGGAAACGGTTCTATTGACTAGCACTGACTGCAGTTTGTGTGCGGTGCAGACCGGTGATCGCACCGCACCGTGTGTAGTGGAAACAGGCCCTAATTATGCTTCCTGTAAGTGACAGCTACATAGGATGAAACAAATATTACAGTGCATTTCTTCTGGGCGCATGTTTGTGAGAACAAATGAGTTTTACATTTTACAGGTTTTTGACATAGTGCACAAAATCATTGCAACAGATCAGTCTCAAGTGCCAGGCTGAAGACTTGATGCGGAATCCTTTTTTTGTAAACTAATTAAGCTGTAATGTGCATATTATCTACCTTGTAGTGTCTCTCTTACATTTTTAGTGCGAATGTGTATTGTATGAAAAAAACAATAGAGTGAGGGTTTGGTTATTGTATTGTACATATACCAAGATTGCAGACACAAACACCAAGTGGTCTCAACACAAGAGGCAAAAGGTTTGCTAGTTCTCCTATGTATGATTAAATTACAGGAGATTTTCCATTACACTGGATATCCTACGTGATATTTTCACACATTACCAATAAAATATATTTTAAGCCAACCAGCAAGCAGGAAAATAGAATAATTTTCTCATTATTTTTTCACGCTGAGTACTTTTGCAATTGCAGAGTGCTAAAAGTTATCTTAAAAAGAAGATAAAAGAGTATCTCCTAGGAGAAAACTCAGAAGAAAAGTTAATTGCGTGTGGACCTGTGTCCACTGTTGATATTATTATTATTATTATTATTGATTTATAAAGCGCCAACATATTCCGTGGCGCTGTACAAAGTAAGAAACAAACATGGGGTACATAATACAGACAATGGTGTACACTAATATACAAGATACATAATTAGTGACAAAATACAAAAAAATGATACAGAATACAAAATACAGAATTGGTAATGACAGTGATAAAAGTAACATGATGAATAAAATGTATAATGATTTCCAAGACACAAAAGGGGGAGAGAGCCCTGCCCTTGTGAGCTCACAATCTAAAGGGAATGGGGGAAACAAGAGGAGGGGTAGTATACGATAAAATATATAAAGGCAGTGTGTTTTAGGATACCTAGTAAGAGTGCGATTTGGCAGTAGGACAAAGGGAAGTGGCTTAAGGTAGCGCATATGCTTGTCGGAACAAAAGAGTTTTTAGAGAGCGTTTAAAAGTAACAAAGATTGGCTAGTGACGGATGTGTTGTGGGAGGGCATTCCAGAGAAGGGGTGAAGCGCGTGCAAAATCTTGTAAGCGTGAATGTGAGGAGGTGATTCTAGAGGAGGACAACAGAAGATCGTGTGCAGATCTGAGATTGCGATTGGGTTTGTATTTGGAAATTAGTGAGGATATGTACCGGGGAGAGTAATTGTGGAGAGCTTTGTAGGTTAGGGTTAGGAGTTTGAACTGGATCCTCGGGTAATTGGCAGCCAGTGAAGAGCTTGACAGATAGAGGCTGCAGAGGAAGATCGAGAAGAAAGATGATTGAGACGAGCAGCTGAGTTCAGTACCGACTGGAGCAGGGCCAGTTTGTTAGAAGGTAGTCCACAAAATAGTATGTTGCAGTAGTCCAGACGAGAAATTATAAGAGCACGTATTAACATTTTGGTTGTGTCTTGAGTGAGAAAGGGACGGATGCGAGATATATTTTTGAGTTGGAGATGGCAGGAGCTGGTTATGGAGTTATGATGAGGAATAAAAGAGAGAAGAGTCGAATATTACCCCCAAGCACCGTGCTTTGGGAACTGAAGTTATGGGAGTGTTATTTACATTTATGGTAACTTCAGGCAGAGAGGTGGACAGAGACGGTGGAAAAATTATTAGTTCTGTTTTACTCATATAAAGTTTTAGGAAACGAGAGGACATGAAGGAGGATATAGCAGACAAGCAGTCAGGAACACGTTTGAGGAGGGAGTTAAGGTCTGGGTCTGAGAGGTACAGTTGTGTATCATCTGCATACAGGTGGTATTGAAACCCGAATGAGTTGATTGTACAAGGGATACCTCAAAGTTGTCACTAACTCTTATCAAGCTGTTTATGTTAAGATCAAGCTAAGCAAAATAACATAATAAAACAAAACATTTTTCTGATGTAAAGGTGCCCCGTGGTGGTAGAAGAGTTCTGTATATCTTTTGTTAAAATAAAGTACAATGCTTATTGGAGTACATTACTCGGCCAAATTGGTTTATAAATTGAGAAGTATAAATAGTGTTTGTGCCAGACTACCAAAAAGAGTACACAAAAAACGAAAATTGCAACATTCATCAATTCTTGCTTTTATTGACAAGGTGTAAAAATATCACCTAGAAATAAACTTAGGAGAAAAAGTGAATTGAATAAGGGCCATAGTATCAACTGAAGGTGGTAGATGGTGGGGAATAGGAGTCAATCTGGTCCTGGTGTGATTTTGGCGATGTGTGCTTGTGTGAGGGGGAGGAGGGTCATGCTCTGTTATCTCTGTTCCTAAACCTCAGGAAACAAAATATTTATGAGGATTGACATGAGATTCAATTTAATGTCCTTCTATTTAAGTCTTTGGAGGTGTGTGGAGAGACTGAGGGTATAGGTAGGATGGGTAGAATAGAATGCAGATAAAATATAATCACACTGCCAGTGTTAAGGTGGCCATACACTGGCCCGATTCACCGCCGTTTCGACAGCAGATTCGATCACTGGGATCGAATCTGCTGCCAATCGTTAGCGCTACACGCCGAATTTCGATCCTTTTCGTCCGATCCCGTTGATTGCTCCGTTCGGAAAATTAGCGGCGATCGCCCGCGGGTAGGGAGCGCATCGCTAGCGGCGTTCGAGTACCCGACGACCGACGCAATAGAGCCGCATACATTACCTGCTCCGCCGGCACGTCTACGCCCGGTCACCGCTGCTCCGTGTCAGCGTTGGTCTCCGCCATGCTTTAGTTCCTCCGGCCCGGCAGGAAGTTTAAACAGTAGAGGGCGCTCTACTGTTTAAACTTCCTGCTGGGCAGGAAGAAGTAAAGCATGCCGGGGCCGGAGACCAGAGCGGAGATGGAGCAGCGGTGAGCTGGGGACTGGAGTCGCGCCGGCGGAGCAGGTAATGTATGCGGGCGGGCGGGCGGGTGGGGGGAGCGGCGGCAGCACCACCACCACAACAGATTGTGAACGGTTTCAGGCTGAAATCGGTTCACAATCTGTTTGCTGTAAGGGTAGCCATACGATCCCTCTCTGATCAGATTCGATCAGATAGGGATCTGTCAGTTGGTCGAATCTGATGGCAAATCGTCCAGTGTATGGCTACCTTAAAGGCATTCTCCAAGAAACTAAGTCCACAGTTCATACAGTTGTGGCAAGGTCTGTCCATAACTTTATCTTTAGATACTAACCTTTGTTTATAACTCAAAGCTTACTGCTCAAACAAGCACATGCCATGACACATGGACCACTGGCAAGGACAATAGGGACTCTGTAACAGAGAGTAAATATGTATAGATCTGTGCAAGATAAACACAGCCCTGATGAAAAAATGCCTCACCTTCCTTCTCTGCATGCTAAATCAAACACCGTGCACAGACAAAAGTAAGCCATTATCTTTCTACAGTGGACATGCCTGCACAGTGCCTTGGAGAGTGCCAAGAGCCTGGCCTGCCAAATGTCACTGAATATGAGCATGATATATTTTGTGAGTAAAAAATGTAAGGACATGATTGTGTTTGGCAACATCTTTCAAATGTACAAGCTACATTAAACCCTGGCACTCTGCCTTGTGGGAGCTAATGTTCTACTTGTATTATGCATCATGCATAGCGATTTCCAATGATCATAACCTTAATTACAGTCAGCAGTTGGTAGAGAACTTACCTGGTTTCTTTATGGTATTTATTCAGGTTTTCCAAGAGCTAGTCAAACGGAAATGAAGCACAGAATCTGTAATACAAATTTTGAAGCTATCACTGACTATTTCAGTCTGTATAGAAACTAAATACTGAAGCCATAAATGGAAATACCTCATCCAAGTGCATTATTATTCTGATGCTGATGAGAATAAGGATAGAGTACAGGAAATACCTAATATGATTATTGGGCAAGCATTGGTTCATATAGGACTACAGAAATAATGGAAACCTATTGCACATACTTAAAGTGAATCTGAAGTGGGGAAACGTGCTTACCTATTTATTTGCAAGGCTCTGGATACCATACAGCCTTCCCAGACCTCAGGCCATCCTGTTGTTCCAGCGGCAGCTCCATACTCCATTGAAGTTATTTAGCCTGCTAGGCTAAATACCTCTGCTGGACTCCCCATGCAGGCTTTAGAAGTACTTTCGTCCCTGAGTACTTGATGAGCAGATCCATACTGCACATGCGGGAGGCCAGGCTTGCGCATGCACAGAACAGATGTGCACATCTTCAGAAGCACTCAGGGAAATGAATACTTTAAAAGCCTGGTACATAAATCCAATGGGGACAGCAGTGGAATGATGGAACGGAGCAAGGACTGGGAAAGCTAGGTATGTATCTAACCTAGAGTGATTTTCCTTGCTTCAGGTTCACTTGAAACCATGAACAGATGCTATTTTTCTCACTTGAGACAATCATTTGTGATTAGCCTGGGTAAAAATCTAGTGCAGGTACAGTTGTCCCATGATATCTTTCGCGATCTGCTGTGGAAGACCACCCTCTGCTTATCATCCCTTCCTCCCCTCTCCCTAGAACAGAAGAAACTGCATGACTATATCTCAGCTGGATGCCTGAATAACAGTCATAATGACAGCTCCACTTAGGGATCATCATCCAGGGCTCGAGTGAGGCTTGTGTGAGAAATCTTTGTTGCTTGCTATGGGCAACAACACTGCACCTTAGTTCGGCACCATATCACAGGAATGTGGTAACTCGACTCTCATCACAGCAACAGCATAGGAGATAGAACTTCTTAGACGTCGTCAAAGTTTCAGGAGTTTATTCAGTAAACAGATATACAGATGCTTATCTCTACATTTTCGTTACACCTCAGCGAAGCAATTGGTCTGTAGTAAGTCCTCTTTGCGTTACAGGCTCTTGGTCCATTCCTTTTGAATGGCAACCAGGCTTTCTCTTATGTTACATCTATACTACGTTGCACTTAGGCCTATATACAGCATACAGTTAGGCCTGGAACCCACTGAAAACCGCAAACGCAAAACGCAACCGCTAGCGTTTTGTCTGAGCGGTTTGCAAGCGGATTCATGCGCGTTTTTGGTCGTGTTTTGCAACATTGTATTTTTTTCCCCAGCGGGTGCCTAGCGTTTTGCGTTTTGCGTTTTTATCCTGATTGGTCCTGTGAATTATTTTTCATTTTGTTACAGTGTGCTGAACCGCAAAACGCTAGCAAAACCGCTCAGTTTAGGTTTTGCTGAGCGTTTCCGCTAGCGGTTCAATACTTTACATTGAAGCGCTAACGCTCCCAAAATGCTGCATGTCCTGCGTTTGCGTTTCTGAGAAACGCAAACGCTCCTGTGGAAGTTGCCCCATCCATTAACATTAGCCCAGCGTTTTGGCAAACTGCTAGCGTATCGCAGTGCTGCCAAAACGCTGCCAAAAGCGCTCCTGTGGGTTCCAGCCCTCAGATAAGATGACAAGACATTACAAAAAGAGTAGAGGGTGGAAGTCATCAGCCAGAAGTCAGAAGAAGCAGCCCCCCCCCCCCCCTGGGAGCTCATTAGCTCTTCTTATACTAACTCTAAGTTAAATGTGACATCATCTGAGCAGGGACTGATCAATGCCTCATCGCCTGCTATTGGCTGATAAGTCCCCATGATATCATGACAAGCACAGTCTTTACTGCGCATGGCCTGGAAAATTCCATGTTCCAGGGACCTGACTCTTAATCTAAAAAGAACATTGTTTACCTTTAGGAAATATGAAAACACTCAATGTTTACAGAACAAGACTGCCTCCCTGTCTGTACATCATAGCCTTGTACCGTCCGAATCACACTGTTCTTCAGTGCTTCTAGAAATGTTCCTTAAAGATATATTCTGCAGATCAAGTCTTTTAACTAAACTCCGTTAAAGTAACTGAGGCCTACGAATTCATATAATACTTAAATTCTAACAGCCCCCCGAAAAGGCTTGATCTGCAGATCCCTTCCTCTGGTTAAGACAGTACCCATGATTCTTTTGTTTATGTTTCACTTTTCGTTGCTCATGCTCACACACTTTCTCCGCTCTAGGTGGTTATCCCTGGGAGAGAGAGAGCAAGACCTCTTGGCCTCATTTTTAACCAGGCTCTCTAGGGATGCCCACTTAGGGATCATCATTCAGGGCTCGAGTGAGGCATGCTGTTGCTATGGAGGAAGAAGGAAAGATGATGGCATGGTGCACTAAAGTGGCTTCCTGCAGGCAGGATTAGTTGGGAAATCTTACCATTGCTTGTCACTGTTTAAAGATATGGTATTCTGGAACTTTAAACTACATATCGGTGTAGCTAAACACACACCAGATTCTCAGTCAAGATGGTCCCCCAACAACCACCTTTGCCAAGTTTAGTCTGGTGTGCGTACAAATACCACCAAAGACTGTTGTGAGAATTATTTATCATTTTTATGGGGCACTATACCAGCCAAGGATTTCTTTAATTACAGTATGTTTAGTCCAGAAGAAAGACAAATATGTAGGCTTTCATTGCTAAGCCCACTCATTTCAAATTGGCAGTCTTATGGTGTTGGGGTCATTTTGTAAGTTATATAGCTGATTGTAGTAATCTGCAAAGGCCTTTGCTATATGTTTGGGGTGCATATGTTTGATTTTTGTAGTTGGATGTATTATTGAGTCGATCATGGTTTTAGATCTCCTATATTTAATGAGGTTGGCAAGGTATTTCCCTGCTTTGTTACTACTGGAGTATTTAACGGAATTAGTTCTTTTCATATCTGCCTCATATTGGTACAAGAGGAGGTTTCTCAGTTCTTGTCTGAGGTGGTACAATTGTTTATTTGTAGATGGATCTAGAGGTTTTTTGTGGGATTTTTCTAATTCCTGTATCTTTGTTAGGAGGTCTAAGTATTTTTGTTATCTTTCTCTGTTTAATTTGGCACTTTGTTGGAGATACAGGCCTCTCATAACTGCTTTGTGAGCTGACCATATGGTGGGTTTATCTAAGTCGGGTGTATTGTTAATTTTGAAATATTCTTGTGAGTGTTCTCTGAAAATTGGTATGAGGTTTGAATTAGAGAGGACAGTTTGATTCATTCTCCAAATTTTTGGGTTTTGGGAGGAAGATGTATTTTTGATCATTAGTTGTATTGAGGCGTGGTCTGACCACTTAATGCTGTCAATTGTTGCGTCAATCACTAGTTGCATGAGATTTCTGTCTACTAGGAAGTAGTCTATACGTGTGTATGTGCGATGGACCGAGGAATAGTAGGAGTAATCCTTTTCAGTTGTATGGAGTATTCTCCATGGATCTAATAAATCATACCATTTAGCTTCTTTGTCCAATAATGTAGTTTTTAGTAGATGTGTCTAGCCTAGTTAAGCATGCGTTGAAATCTCCCCCTATCAATAGGTGGCCCTGTCTTATTTTATCTATTTATCTATTCATCTATTTATCTATTTTACAGAGGAGTTTCTGTAGGAATTGTTTTTGTGAGGAGTTTGGGGCATATAATGATACTATAGTGTAAGTTTGTTCGTTGATCTGGCCAACAAATATTACATATCTACCACCTTCGTTTGAAATTACTGATACCGGGTTAACTTTGACATCCTTATGGAAAGCTAAAAGTACTCCTCTTTTCTTTTTAGAGAATACACTGTGATAAATGGTCGGGTAGTTGTTAGATGTGCATAGATTAATGTCCTTCTGCAATAAATGAGTCTCTTGTGCCATGAGAATATGGGTTCTCTTTTCTTGTGCTTCTTTCCATAACATTCGTCCTTTGAACGTTGAGTTCAGGCCTCGGGTGTTAATTGAGTGAAATCTCTCTCTCTCTCTTTATATATATATATATATATATATATATATATATATATATATATATATATATATATATATATATCATGCAGTAGGGAATTGCAGATTTTCAAAACAGCTTATATACCATAGCTGGGATTTGAACCCAGAACCTAGTGTGTAGTAGGTATGTGTCTTAACCTCTAGACCATGACCCACACTACATGTTAAAGCTGGCGGTAGCATAAACCATACTTCCATTATGATCAATTCGATAGAAAAAGTAGCATGATTAAGGATTTGTACTTTTTGAAAAGCATGCCTATATACCATAGCTGGGATTTGAACCAAGGACCTAGTGTATAGTAGGTATCTGTCTTAACCTCTAGACCATGACCCACACTACATGCTAAAGCTGGCGGTAGCATAAACCAGGTACCTACTACTATGCAGTGTGGGTCATGGTCTAGAGGTTAAGACAGATACCTACTACACACTAGGTCCTGGGTTCAAATCCCAGCTATGGTATATAAGCATGCTTTTCAAAAAGTACAAATCCTTAATCATGCTACTTTTTCTATCGAATTGATCATAATGGAAGTATGGTTTATGCTACCGCCAGCTTTAACATGTAGTGTGGGTCATGGTCTAGAGGTTAAGACAGATACCTACTATACACTAGGTCCTTGGTTCAAATCCCAGCTATGGTATATAGGCATGCTTTTCAAAAAGTACAAATCCTTAATCATGCTACTTTTTCTATCGAATTGATCATAATGGAAGTATGGTTTATGCTACCGCCAGCTTTAGCATGTAGTGTGGGTCATGGTCTAGAGGTTAAGACAGATACCTACTATACACTAGGTCCTTGGTTCAAATCCCAGCTATGGTATATAGGCATGCTTTTCAAAAAGTACAAATCCTTAATCATGCTACTTTTTCTATCGAATTGATCATAATGGAAGTATGGTTTATGCTACCGCCAGCTTTAGCATGTAGTGTGGGTCATGGTCTAGAGGTTAAGACAGATACCTACTATACACTAGGTCCTTGGTTCAAATCCCAGCTATGGTATATAGGCATGGTTTTCAAAAAGTACAAATCCTTAATCATGCTACTTTTTCTATCGAATTGATCATAATGGAAGTATGGTTTATGCTACCGCCAGCTTTAGCATGTAGTGTGGGTCATGGTCTAGAGGTTAAGACAGATACCTACTATACACTAGGTCCTTGGTTCAAATCCCAGCTATGGTATATAGGCATGCTTTTCAAAAAGTACAAATCCTTAATCATGCTACTTTTTCTATCGAATTGATCATAATGGAAGTATGGTTTATGCTACCGCCAGCTTTAACATGTAGTGTGGGTCATGGTCTAGAGGTTAAGACACATACCTACTACACACTAGGTTCTGGGTTCAAATCCCAGCTATGGTATATAAGCTGTTTTGAAAATCTGCAATTCCCTACTGCATGATATATATATGGATGGATGGAGGGAGGAGGAAATTTTTCAGGCGGAATTCCGACTTAAACGGAATTCCGCGGAATTACCCCGGTATACCGTCGGAATGGAACGGTAACGGAATTTCTATATGACGGAATGCGGAATTGTGCCGGAAACGGAAATGGGCTATTCCGACCATGCCTGCTCAGGTCATACAATGCGGTGCAATTATAAGAGACACCTTACAAAATCTGTATATATGTTACGGCCTGAACCCGAAGTGTGGCCACTTCGCGTTCTGGCCAGCCACTTCGGGTTCTGGCCGGCCAATATTAGAAATGTAATGTTTACACTTATTTTACAGCCGTCTCGCTGCGGCCAAATGTATTAAAAGTTGCTTAATTTAATTAAATATAGCCAGCGGCAATGTAATAGATGAAGCCGCCGGCTTTCGCACTGCCTCCTCCTCCTCTCCCCCCCCCTCCCGCCTCTCTCCTCTCCCTGCCTTCCATACAATACAGAGCCGCCGGGAGAGTCGTTCGTCGCGGCAGGAGAGCAGAGCGGGGAGGCTGCAGACATTGCCGGCCAGTTCTAGAAACGGCCAAAGTCAGTCGGCCAAAGTGCAAAACGCACAAATCCCAGAACATCCCGGGTCCTGTCCAGCACCATGAATAGCACTCGGAACTTCCTCTCTGCTCTAAAAAATACAGCATAATAATCTTTTTAAATAAAAGCATTTATTAGTTACAGTTATAGCATTTCTTAGTTCTTAGTTATACCAATCCTGCAATAATTCTGCAGTGTTCCTTGAAAGCAGGCGTAGTGTTGAAGTGTTGACATCCTGTGCTTTCAAATAAGCGTATCTGCCATGACAGTCAGGTGGCACAGGGGAGAGGTCAAATTACAACTTGTGATTAGTTACAGGTGCGGTTAATTAGACATGCTAAACTCTCTAAATACATACAGGCATGAATTTCTTGTTTTACTTCTGTCCTGTGCAAGAGTTAAGGTCCACTTTAATTGGACGAATCTGTAAGGTCCTGTGCAGGGAAAGCAGCTGCAGCCGACAGGCAGACCCGGGTCCTGAGAGAGAAGACAGAAGGCAGAGAAGGAAGGCGGCGGAGAGAAGATGGAGAGAAGGTGGCGGGGAGAAGATGGATAGAAGAAATAAGCCGGAGAAAGAAGGCATGGTGGAGATAGCAGCTTCAGCCAGGAGCAGGAAAGGCATCCCTGGATCCCTGCGAGCCAAGACGTGAGGCGGCGGTGAGCGGCGATCTGCTTGGGGAGCAGCTGGAGAGCTGACCGAAGGCAGCGTGTAGCGGCGCGGACAGAAGGCAGCGGAAATGTCAGAAGGCAGATGCGGTGGCAAGCGGCGCTGTCGGAAGCCGGCGAGTAGATGGAGGCAGGAAGCGGTGAGCTGCTCGTCCCGACTTGGCCAGCCATGGGAAGCCGTACAGTAAGAAGCTGCCGGGTAGAAGGAGGCTGGAAGTGGTAAGCTGATCAGGACTTGGCCGGTGGACAGTGTAGGTTAGATTGTTGGAGCACCGGCCATGGTGCAGTCAGAAGCCGCCATGTAGAAGGAGGCGGGAAGCGGTGAGCTGCACGGGACTTCGGGACTTAGCCGGCCACATTTAGACACATCGCGTTCTGGCCGGCCAAAGTCCGCAATTAACGCTAGTTTTGCATATTGGCCGCATCAGGCGGCCACTTCTCGTTCTGACCGGCCAGAACCCGAAGTGGCCAGACTTCGGGTTCTGGCCGTAACATATATACCAAACATCCAAATTGTGACTCAGGACTGTGCAGTGGTAAGTATTGTATCTGTTCAGCTGGGAGCTGCAGTCTGGAGAGCTGTGTGTATCTATTACTGATACCTGAACATTCCTGCCATCTGCCTGCCATTTGTCATCTGATAGTTTAGAAGTTTAACCAATCGGTTTTCCATCATCTTCAGAATGTTTGGCCACTTGAATTCAACCTAATAATTACCTATGTTAGCTACACTTTCTAGAAAACCATTAGCCATTTTGTTCTCAAGGTGCAGCTCACAAGGCTGCATGCGTTATAAGTAATATTTGGCTTTCTGTAAAGAGAAAAAGATTATATTGTTTTATTGTGTTACTTTAATTACAGTGATGCAAAAGAGAAGGCAAAATGTATCAGACAGATAAGACCATCCTTCTGCAAAAGATGACAACTCTTCAGAGAAAAGACAATTTGCTAGCCCCAGCCTGGTCATCTTTCAGCTAAGATAAACAAATAGTTGCCCTAACCTTAAGCATTAATCATGGCCTAGTTGTAGCCCTAAATGAACCTAAAGCTTAACACTAAGCCCATAAGCCTATTTATAGGTCATAGTGTGGAATGCCTCATTAGCCTAACTGTTTCATTATACATGCTCCAAATAGATATTAAGGCACCCAAAATCTTATTGGCAAGCCTTCTCTAAAGCACACACTCCAAATGTCTTAATTAGGGCATCTGGCTGCTTTGGTCATTGCTCATAATCACCCCAGTGATGGCCCAGGGGTATGGGAGGGAGAAGAGTTGGAAGATCGATGTGTACTGTACAAGTTCTGTAGGACTAATCAGTCCCACTTCCAGTAGTGGCATAGAAAATGGATTGTTATCTGTTACATCACATCATTAGATGCTATTTCATGCACTTCACAACTGAGGGGTTTTACCCCTTGACCACCAGAGCAATTTTCACCTTTCAGCGCTCCTTCCATTCATTCGTCTATAACTTTATCATTACTTATCACAATGAAATGAACGATATCTTGTTTTTTTTGCCACCAATTAGGCTTTCTTTAGGTGGGACATTATGCCAAGAATTATTTTATTCTAAATGTGTTTTAATGGGAAAATAGAAAAAAATGTGGGAAATTTATTATTTTTCAGTTTTTGGCCTTTATAGTTTTTAAATAATGCATGCTACTGTAATTAAAACCCATGAAATGTATTTGCCCTTTTGTCACGGTTATAAAACCGTTTAAATTATGTCCCTATCACAATGTTTGGCGCCAATATTTTAATTGGAAATAAAGGTGCATTTTTTTCAGTTTTGCGTCCATCCCTAATTACAAGCCCATAGTTTATAAAGTAACAGTGTTATACCCTCTTGACATAAATATTTAAAAAGTTCAGTCCCTAAGGTAACTATTTATGTATTTTTTTTAATTGTAATTTTTTTTTTTTAATTACAAAAAAAATAAAAGTTGGGGAGTGTGGGAGGTAAGGAGTTATTTTTTTTGTGTAAAACTCATTTATTTGTATGTGAAAAATGCTTTAGGGAGTAGTTTTACTATTTGGCCACAAGATCGCAACAGTAACTTTTTGTTTAATGCGACCTGCAAGCGTCCTTCCGGACGCTTGCAGGAAGTACTAGGAGGCTGGGAACGTTTTTTTTTTTCACAATGATCGCGCTGCTTATCGGAGAAGCAGCGGATCATTGCGGGGCTTAGCTCAACGAACGGGAATGGATTTTCCCGTTCATTGTTCTCTGGGCGAGCGGCCGGCGGCGTGTTTACGAGCGGGAGTGCGCGCTAGAGCTAGCGGGAGCGCAGGCATCGGCGGGAGCGCGGAAAGTACGCATTTCTCTGTCCCTGGTGGTGAAAGGATAGAAAAAGGGACGGAGAAATGCGTACGCGTGGGGGTAAAGTGGTTAAATAGTGTAAAACCAATCACTTTTATTAATAAATGAACAAGATTCTACTCACAAACAAATGTTAAAAAGCGCTTTGAGTTTAAACAGAGGACGGCTTTTTCTGTTGTATGCTGGCCACCTCCTGCCCATTACCTCTGCCCATTGCGTTTCATAATTTCAGCTGAAGGGCTGGATGTGGCCAGCATACAACAGGAGAAGACCTGCTTTGTTTAAACTCTCAGAGAGTTTTATCATTTGTTTGTGAGAAGAGTCTTGTTTTTTTATTAATATAAGTGATTCGTTTTACACTATGTAAGCATGTTTAGTCCATAGAGTCAGGGGACTGTTGCTACACGCTTAGTTTGGTGATTAGAGGAGGAATATCTGGCACTGTTTGGGGAATACCCATGTCCAGTGTCCAGTAGCTACACGCAGCACCTAAGTAAATACAGCTGCCTGTGAGGGTGGGCAGCATATTTAAAGGGTGAAAGTGAGCATTGATGAGGCAGAGGCCGAGGTAACCAGTTGGTGGTAACATTAAGTGCTTATTGCTGCCTGTGGGCCAGGGCAGCCAAAGGGCCAGGATTCTGCTTGGATATTGGTTCTCTGGAGTGACAAAGAGAAGAGAAAAGGATTTGGCAGCCATTCCCATGAACTTTTTTTTTACAAATGTGAAGGGCCCTCTATAAAACTGTATGTATTTTGAATATTTGTAGTGCATATAATACTGATCCCAAGGTGAATAAGGTGAATAGGGTCTAGGCAGGAATGTTTTTTAGGGGAAGCGCTCATTTAAAACTGAATTTTAAACTAGTACATAATATAAAGTATGTTACACACTTTACATAAAGTGTGTTATACATACAATGCGCATATTCATTGCATAATGTATGTTATTCTGTTTATGTAGGCTGCATAAAGCCCACTAAAATTAACTAGCGCTGCATGTGAATTTTGCAGCTATTTAAAGGCTACCTTAGCGCAAGTAAAAAATGATAAATGGGGGAACAGACATGTGTACCGCACTGTCCTCATGCCCACTGCTCCCCGTTCTCCTTTGTTCTCCTCCATTATGTTTTAATAGCCAGCTGAAGCTACTTCTGGGTCTGTGATCAGTGCGCCGGTGCAGCCTGGCAACGCGGGTCCTTGATCGCGCTGCCGGCAGTGCTCTGTGCATGCACACTACAAAGTTTCACCGTTCTGCGCATGCGCAGAGTGCTCCCAGGCGCAGGTGCACAATCAAGGACGCCTGTCGCTGTGCAGCGCCTGTGTACTGATCACTGACCCTCCTGACCCAGATGTAGCTTCAGGGGGCAATTCAATTATAATGTAGGAGAAAGGCGGAGCGATGGGCATGAGGGCAGCATGGTATACATGCTTGCTCCACCATTTTTAATTTTTTTCCTAGGTATCCTCTAATGAAAATACCCCCAGTCACTGCAAGTACACTTTTTTTCCCCCTAATTGTTAGTCGGGTGATATGCTGCCTAAACGTGTTATCTTGGCAAAGCTTAAAGGACATGCCTGCTTAAATAGTTACATAATTATCTAGGTTGAGAAAACACAGGTGTGTGTAATTCAATATTTTGAGCCTCACTGCACCTCAGTCTAGAGCAGTGTTTCTCAACATTTTATTGGTATGTACCCCCTTTTAAAGCAATGTACTCACCAAGTACCTCCTAGCATAGTAAACATTATCACAAGTACCCCTAAGACCATTATATATTTAATTGTAGTACATAATTGGTTCTAAACAATTTCCAAGCATTTTTCCTATTGTTTTTAATTAGCTAAAATACTAATTTGGTGTTGTTTAAATAAGATTTATCATTTTCTACAACTATAAATGTGTTTATCTTGGTTAAGTATATCAAGCCTGAGTACCCCCTGGAACCATCAGAAGTACCCCTGGGGTACGCGTACCACGTGTTGAGAACCTAGGGTCTAGAGGAAAGAAGAGCAACACAGGAAAAAACTAGCATCCTAACTAGATCAAATTATCATATTTTCACATCTAGTAATCATATCTGCTTATACCTTTCAAAATCAGGAAAGCATTCAAGACCTGTTTAGACGGAACATTGCATAATAGCGCTAGGAAATGTGGCTGCCGCTATACTGTCAATGTAAATTTAAAACTATAATAGATTTGTAGGTACAGCGTGGATAATTTGAGTGCAATAACTCTATTTAGTGGCTGTACCATTGAAATAGTGGCTAATTTGCCGCATGTAACATTCGTTGAAGCGGCGGCTGCGGGCACGCAGGGTGTCTCCGCAGCCGCCTCGCTTTCCTGCTCGGGGAGTTCGCCCGTTACTCTGGCGTCTAGTACGTAGAGAACGGGATTATCATTTGCCCAGAGGGTTGCTGTATCGCGCGGGCGCGTAGACAGGACCTTTATGCTGGGAGGAGGCGCGTCAGCTGACCGGCCGGTCGGTTGACATCAGAGGTGACTCACGGTGCTCCGGATTGACTGATTGGAGTGGGCGCGGCCGTGGGGTCTCCTCTGCTTCAAAAGCCTTCGGTATTCACTCGCAACCTGTCTGGTGTTGCGAATGCTGAGGTGTTAGCGCTCAGACCTTAGACAGTATCCGGTGTGCTTTGATCTGGGAGGAAACCAGGGATTTCACACAAGACTGGGATTATTGTATTATTGTTACATTTGATATTCTGTGTATGACTCTGGCTTATCTCTGACCTTGCTCTTGCTATTCGATTCTGTACCTCTGCCCATCTGACTCTGTTGCTGAACTCTGCCTGAATTATCACTACTCTCTTGCCTGCCGATTTTGTACTGTGCCTGCCTATCTGTTACCGATCCTAGCCTGTCTGACCACTCTACTCACCAGTGAGCCCTTGTCACTGGTGAGGTGCTCACTGATAGTACCCACCAGCTCCTCTGGTGAGGTCTAGTCAAACTATTCAGTTAGGCCCCGTTCACACTTGCGGTTCTCTGCCAAACGGACCGGATGACCTGACCGGATCCGGACCGGAACCGTACGGTTCTGATCCGGATCCGATCCGGATCCGGTCAGTTTGCATCAGGTGTTCATCAGGATGCGATCCGGATCCGTTTGGCAAAAGATAGTAGAAAAGGAATAAAAATGTTGGGGTCTGGGAGGTCAGCAGAAGGTGGACCTGTGGAATCAGGCCCTCCGCTGTTTAGCACTCACCTCCACCTCCGACATACTGCCAACATCTCCAGCACGTTTAAAATCACTGCTGCTCCACTCCAAAATGCTTGCCCATGTGTCCCCATCCAAAATCGCCGCTTCAATACGCATAGGAAGTGGGGTAGAACATCCGGATTTTTAGCCAGTGTGTTGTGCGCTCTCCGGTTCTCATTGGTTTGTATTGGCCGGATGGTGCAGTCCGGCTCCGCTCCGGATACGGCTGCCGGAGGAGCCGGACCAAAAAATAGCGCATGTTGGGTCTTATGCCGGAGTCCGGATCCGATCCGGATCCGGTCCGGACGAAACGGACGCATGTGAACGGACGCACAGGCTTTCATTGCTATGCCGTGCGTCCGTTCCATCCGTTCTGCATGCGGTCCGGCTCCGGCACGGCGATTCCGGACGGCGACCGCTAATGTGAACCGGGCCTTACTGGTGTACCAATAGTACCCACCAGCTCCTCTGGTGAGGTTTAGTCAAACTATTCAGTTACTGTTGCACCAAGCACTATACACCTTGTTATTCTGCTAGCTATACTTGCATTATCGGTGATACTGCAGATCACACATAATCAGACGTTTGTGTTGCTACACCAATCGTTACACCGTAATACATTTTCATAGTGGCTATACCATCAACATAGTGGCTATTTGGCTGATACTTCTGTATAGAAGCTGCAGCCGCATCTTCAATATAGCAGCTATTTGTATGCTACTTCTGTATCGTGGTTGTACCCTTTTAATAACCGCTATTGGACGCTACTTTTGTATAGCGGCTGTACCAGCTAAATAGTGACTAGCTGGCCACGATACTTTTATCGAAATTTTGCAATGGGGGCAATGGATGCAGGGAAGGTTAGTGTGAGAATACAGCACTACAGAAGATGTTGGCGCTATATAAGTAAAAAGTATTAACAAAAATAGGAAAAGATAGGAGATAGTTCGACTATGGATAATGGGCAATAATATAATAGCAGTAAAATGAATGATATTCTACTATCGGCAATATCTTACACCCATTTTTCCTCCAAGCAATTTTAAATGTAATTGATTGATAAATTAGCTTAATATTTCCCTTCTTAACCACTTGAGGACCCACCCTTTACCCCCCCTTAAGGACCAGCGCTGTTTGAAGGGATCTGTGCTGGGTGGGCTCTGCAGCCCCAGCACAGATCAGAGGGCACGCAGAGCGATCAGATCGCCCCCCTTTTTCCCCCCCTATGGGGATGATGTGCAGGGGGGGTCTGATCGCTCCTGCGTGCAGGCTAGTTGCGGGGGGGGGGGCACCTCAAAGCCCCCCTCCGCGGCGACATTCACCCCCCTCCCTCTCCTACCTCTCCCTCCCGGTGATCCGGGCTGCACAGGACGCTATCCGTCCTGTGCAGCCAGTGACAGGACGTCCCCTGTCACATGGAGGCGATCCCCGGCCGCTGATTGGCCGGGGATCGCCGATCTGCCTTACGGCGCTGCTGCGCAGCAGCGCCGTACAATGTAAACAAAGCGGATTATTTCCGCTTGTGTTTACATTTAGCCTGCGAGCCGCCATCGGCGGCCCGCAGGCTATTCACGGAGCCCCCCGCCGTGATTTGACAGGAAGCAGCCGCTCGCGCGAGCGGCTGCTTCCTAATTAATCAGTCCTGCAGCTGCCACTTTGCCGACGCGCGGTATGAGTGCGCGGTCGGCAAGTAGTTAAATAATGGCAAAACATACACTTAATGCCAATTATAGGGAAATGATCCACTTCAAAGGGAATTACAGAAAATAAGATAAAGTGGCTTATTGATCCTGTAACTTCATTAACACGAGCCATGGATGCCATGTGGGCCAGTGGAGTTATATCTATCTTGATATTATTTAACCACTTCCCCTTCCTCGGCACAAGTATCTACGTCCTTGTTTCGTAAACAGGGACATAGATACTGCTGTGCGCTCCTGCTCGCCCCCCCGCGCGCTCCCTTGATTATTACCGTTCGCTAGTCAGGAGATCAATGAATGGGAACACAGTTCCCATTCATTTATCTAAGTCCCCGTGTGAATAGCTGCAGCCGTCCATGAGACGGCGCCGTCATTCACAAAGCCCGTCTACTCAGTGCTTCCTCTTAGCGTAGTAATACTACACATTAGAAAGTGAGCGGCGAGGACATCTTGTGGCCAAAAAGTTAAATTACATCTAATTTTTTTTCAATAAAATACATATATTGATTCTTTTAAACATTTTAAATTAACCCCTGACCTCTCACACTCCCCAATAGTTCCCCCAAAAATGTTGTGGTAAAATACTTTTTTTTAAAAATGTACAATTAAAAAAATAATAATAAATAAATAGTTACCTTAGGGACTGAACTTTTTAATATGTGTATGTCAAGAGGGTATATTACTGTTACTTTTCAAATTATTACACGGAGAATTTAATGTGTACATCAAACCAAGTAAAACCTGACAAATCTGGCTTCGCAAATTTGGCCTAATTGGCTTCTCATGAGACATTGCTCATGCAAATATGCATTTACTTTCGCATGCCAAAGTTTGCAGGGTCTAAAACTAATACCGCAAAGGGGTTGCCCTCCGGGGATTAGTTCATGCTACATTAGCACTATCCAGGAGTGCCATGTGGAGGCTCCCCAATGCCATACAACTGGGGGGCCGCGGGGTCGCCAAACTCTCTCACTGCCTGGAAACCACAGCGGCACGGGGAGGCTGGGAGGTGCAGGCGACCCCCCCCCCCAAGCGTGGCCAGCGCCGGGAAGAGCCACCCGCACCTACCTCCCAAAATTAAAAACAGGCACTTACCTTAACGTCCATTGCGTTCTGCTACATGAGCACGACTTGGGAGCTAACACATGAGAAAGGAGTGAAGCATGGGCCACCCCAAGCTTTGGAGCTCAGGCCTGGCTTTCACACAACACTTGAGGGGGAGGGAGGACAGGCGCAGACAGCTCGCTCCAGGGCTCTCACCTCCTAAAACAAGCCATCCACCACTCGCCTTTTAAGTTATGGTCTTGCAATTAGGGATGATTGCAAAACTGCAAAAAATGTACCTTTAATTTCAAATAAAATATTTGTGCCATACATTGTACTGGGGGAAAATTTTAAAGGTTGCAATAACCGGGACAAATGGACAAATAAAATGTGTGGGTTTTAATTACGGTATTTAATTAAGTATTATTTATGGCCGAAAACTGAGAAATAATGAATTTTTCTATATTTTTCCTGTTAAAATGCAGTTAGATAAGAATTATTCTTAGCAAAAAGTACCTCCCAGAGAAAGCCTAATTGGTGGCGAAAAAAAACAAGATATAGATTGTTTCGTTGTGAAAAATAGTAATAAAGTTATAGTTGAATTAATAAGAGTGTTTTTGCTCTGGTGTTTATGGATAATAACCTTGGAGGTGAAGTGGTTAAACATGCCTGCATGCTGTCCTGTCCTAGGTAATTATTTTTGAATGTGGTACACTGGGAATAGCACACAGTTGTATTATGAGACAAGGGTATTTCCCTACTAAATACTGAAGCAAATCATGAATTCATATTTGTAAAAACTTTTTTTACAGTTTTGTTGCATTCCTAATTTTTCTTTAATGCAGACACAGTCCATTTATACTTTTGTGCCCCAAATGGATTCATGTTACATGTAAAAATGTTATTATTTATCCATATTTCAAAATTAATTTTGAAAGTTTGCCGCTTACTTTCAGTCTTTTTGTCCTCCAATTTGCTATCCCAGTCAACTGGATTTAATGAGTACATGAGCATTCAAAGTTAGCTTTGCTAAATTCATACCGTTGCTCACAAGTATGTTAACCTCTTCAGGACCACAGGCTTTACACCCCCCTAGTGACCGGGTGTAACGATCGGTGTAACACAGAGAGGATCTGATTACCGGTGATCTGCAGTATCACTGGGAATACAGATATATACCAGATTATTGATGATCTGCAGTATCACCGATAATCAGATATATAGGCTAACCTCTGGACACCTGAGTAGAGTAGTAGTGTTTGGTGCAACAGTAATACTTAGAGGACTAGGCCTCAGGGCAGTAGGGAGTACTGCACAATTCCTTCCGAAGACCTGAACTCTCCCGGAGGGAGGAGTCAGGCTGAGAGTAGGAAGGACAACCTAGAGTGACACTCAGGAGGGAGTGTCACTACTAGGACTGGGAACCGCCTCTGACAGTAAGGTCGGTTCTCGAGGTCAGACAAACCAGGTCGTAACCACACAGACAGATACAGTACAGATTCAGAAGGCAGAAGGCAGAAGTGGGGTCTAATAAACAAGCAGGGTTCGGCAACAGGGTATCAGGATTCGGCAACAGGGTATCAGAAATATCGAGGTACAGAATCAGGAGGCAGATGCAGAGTCTTAGGGCGAGCCGGGGTTCGGCAACAGAGTATCAGAATAGCAAGGTACAGGATCAGAGTTCAGAAGAAAAGTCAGGCAAACAGAAGGTCATAACAGATAATACAGTATAATTTCCTAACACTAAGTTGTGAGATCCGTGGCCGTCAACACCTTTGGAAACTATGCTAGAACACAGATACAGACAGGTCTGAGTGCTACCACGTTGTGTTCGCAACGCCAGACAACCAGCAACTGAACAGCCAGCAGTATATATACACAGCTACTTTCCAGCACCTCCCTAAGTGCTGGACCAATGAGAGGACACAGAATTGTCAGCTGACCAGCTTGGTCAGCTGACCTACTTCTGGCTGCCATATAAGTTTTGCCTCTCTGCGCGCACGCGCGTCATTCTGAATCTTGGTGGACTATCACTCCCAGCCACACCAGTACTGTCTTGCAATGTGCTTGCTGACTCGTGCGCGGGGTTGGTCACACCGCCATCAGCCCCGGTGGCAGCCTCCCTGCGCTGGGTCAGACTACTCGAAACAGGCCCATGTGCTCCGCGTTCTGCCACGCCATGCGCGGAAAGAGCCGCCTCCCGCTGACTCATGGCGGCGGCTCTTCTGCGTTTCTTCACGCATCCGTGTTCTGCCACGCCATGCGCGGAAAGAGCCGCCTCCCGCTGACTCATGGCGGCGGCTCTTCTGCGTTTCTTCACACCAGGCCATTTTTCACAATTCAGTGCTGGGCAGCTTTAACAGTTCACTGCACAACCATACAACATAGCAGCCAAATGAATCTTACCTTTTCTTACCACGAACAGGGCTTTAACCTGGTGGTCTCTGATCGCTCCTGTGATCTTAAGGATTTTTTTGTAATTAATTAAAAATGATCAGTCGCGATCGCGGACTGACAGGCAGATCGCTGCGGCCGCCTCTTTCCCCCTGCAAGGAACGGTGCTTAAGTGAGCGCTCATTCCCTGCAAATCTCACGCATTATGGGATGAAGCAATTCCGCATTAGGTGGTCCTGGGGGAGCCAATCTGCGGCTGCAATTCTGTGTTAGGCGGTCTCAGAGTAGTTAAATTGTGATCACCATTGTCCAAGTGTTCTGAAGTGTGAAAATTTTGATATAATATATTATAATCGTTTACGTAACAGAAACAAATTAGAATTTCGTGTTCTCAAAATTGTGTTCCAGTCCAGATCCTCCTGATACATTCAAAGTGACAGCATGTGCAGGAACCTTTGCATTTCATCAGACCTTTGCATAACATCAGATATTTCAAGGCCAAAAAACCAAGTGTCTCAGCATGCATGACCGCTAAGTGCACCTTGACAAAGAGCACCTGTCTTTGAAGTGGCTGCAGGTACTGTATAGCCTCCTGATACATTTGAAGGGAACCTAAACTGAGAGGGATATGGATGTTTCCTTTTAAACAATACCAGTTCCCTGGCAATCCTGCTGATCTCTTTGCCTGAAATAGTGGCTGAATCACAGACCTGAAACAAGCATGCAGCTAATCCAGTCTGACTTTAGTTAGAGCACTTGATCTGCATGCTTGTTGAGGGGCTGTGGCTAAAAGTATTAGAGTCACAGGATCAGCAGGAGAGTCAGGCAACTGGTATTATTTTAAAAGGAAAAATCCATATCCTTCTCAGTTTAGGGGCCTTTGCACTATAAGTGATTGCAATCAAATGAGTTTAGTAATTACTTAATATTGAATAATTACTATTAGAAACAAAATTAAGGCCATTTTCGTAATTAAAATGACTTTGTTTCTATAGAAAACAAAAAATTCTGAAATTTTGCATTAAACACGAATTTCAGAATCAGAATCAGAATATTTTATTTCGCCAAGCACGACTGGGCCGTGCCCGGAATTGGGTTTGGCAAGTACAGGGCAAGTGTGAAAAAGAACAGGACATATAATACAACTACATGCACGCATCAACAATATAAAGATACAGTTACAGAAATTGGTCACATTTGAATACATTCACATAGCAATATGCTTCCATGCGGTCAGATTTAGAGTCTAAGAGTTCAGGTAGTTTACGGCTGAGGGGAAGAAACTGTTCTTGTGCCTTGTGGTCCTGGTGTAGATGGATCGGAATTTCCGGCCTAAAGCGAGTCTACTGAAGAAGTGAAAGCCTGGGTGGGACGGATCATTAGCTATTTTTTGAGCTCTGGAGCGCAGTCTTGAGTTGAAGATTTGATCAAGAGAGGGGAGTGGTTTCCCGATGATTCTCTCCGCTGATCTGATGACCCTCTGCAGTTTGTGTCTGTCGCTGGCGAAGGAGCCAGCATACCAGACCAGGATGGAGGAGCAGAGGACAGATTCAATTGTGGCTTTGTAGAAGCTTGTCAGAAGCTCGCGGGCCATACCGAACTTCTTTAGTTGGCGTAGGAAAAATAGTCTCTGCTGAGCCTTTTTCTGGGTGGAGGTTGTGTTGGCTTTCCAAGTCAGGTCCTTAGAGATTGTTGTGTCGAGGAGGCGTGTACAGGGAACATTCTCAACTACCATGCCATCAATGCTGATCGGCGGTGGGGTGGTGGCATGTTTCCTAAAGTCTACAATCATCTCAACCATTTTTCCAGTGTTCAGGACCAGGCCGTTCTCCTTACACCAGTGGCAAATTCTGTCAACCTGAAGGCGATACTCCTGTTCATCATTCCCAGAGATGAGGCCAACAATGGTGGTATCATCCGCAAACTTGATGACTTTGACAGAGTTCGCAGTGGACCTGCAATTGTTCGTGTATAGAAAGAATAGGAACAGCGACAGCACGCAACCTTGAGGGGCCCCTGTGTTGGTGGTCCTTGGTTGAGAGATGATAGTGTCCAGCTTGACGACCTGGGATCTGTCGCTTAGGAAGTCTGAGAGAATCTTGCTGCCCTCGGGGTCCACCCTACTCTTCGCCTCTGGATCACAAAGTATTTGGGGGCTGATGGTGTTAAACGCCGAGCTGAAGTCAAGTAGAAGGATCCTGGCGTATGAGTCAGGTCTATCCAGGTGTTCATTTACGAGCTCCAGGCAGATGTTTATGGTGTCATCAGTAGACCTGTTTGCTCTATACGCAAACTGGTACGGGTCCAGCAGGGACTCAGTGGACAGCTTGGGGAGAGGCAAAACCAAGCTTTCAAAGGAGTTCATGATGACAGATGTGAGAGCCACCGGCCTGAAATTGTTGAGGTCTGAGACGCCATGTTTTTTGGGGACAGGGATGATTGTGGACCTCTTGAAGCAAGCAGGGACCCTGCCTTCCTGGATGGACTTGGTAAAGATGGATGAAAGAATAGGAGCAAGCTGCTGTGCGCAAGTTTTCAGACAGGCTGGTGAAACTCCGTCTGGGCCTGAGACTTTCCTTGCATTTAACTTTGACAAGTGTTTCCTGACATCGTCCTTGTTCACCGCTAAAGGGGGTGGGCTTGGGGGCGGGGCAGCTAAGTCAGGGGAGAGGGCAGGAGGCTCAGGGGGCCTTGCTGGAACTGGCAGGTTCTCAAATCTGCAATAGAACTCACTGAGGTTTTCGGCAAGCTCGGAGCTGGGGGTTGCATGCTGGGGTGGGGGCTTGTAGTTCGTGGCAGCCTTAAGCTCCTTCCAGACAGTCCTTGTGTCCCTTGAGGAGAGGTTCTGTTCCAGTTTTACCGCGTAGTTCTTTTTGGCGGCCCTCAGTTCCCTGTTTAGGGTGTTTTCTGCCCTCCTATACTTCTCACGGTAACCCGACTTGAACGCCAGTTCCTTGCTTCTGCGCAATTGCCTACGTTTATTGGAGAATCATGGTTTGTCTTTGGGGTAGTGTTTGCGGATTTTTGTAGGTACACACTGGTCCTCACAGAAGCTGATGTACGAGGATACAATGTCTGCCCACTCATCTAGGTTCGGTGTTTCCAGAGCCTCCCAGTCCGTACAGTCGAAGCAGGCTTGAAGTTGAAGTTTAGCCTCATCCGACCATACTTTGCTGGATCTTAAGACTGGTTTTGCAGTTTCCAGGCGTCTTCTGTAGGTGGGTATCAGGTGAATGATGCAGTGGTCCGATGAGCCTAGTGCTGCCCACGGGGCTGCCTTGTATGCCTCTTTCAGGACCGTATAGCAGTGGTCCAGAGTGTTGGCGTTCCTGGTGGGGCAGGTGACATGCTGGTGGTAGCGTGGCAGCTCTTGGCGTAGGTTGGCTTTGTTAAAGTCCCCCAAGATGATGGATAACGAGTCCGGGAGGGACGTCTCCCACTGTGTGATGGTATCAGTGAGTTCGCGCAGGGCCGTTTTGACATCCGCGTCAGGGGGAATGTACACCCCAACAAGGACGAAGGAGAAAAATTCCCTGGGTGAGTAAACGGGTCTGCAGTTTACCAGAAGGAGTTCCAGGTCTGGGGAGCATCTCTTGGCAAGAACAGAGGTGATGGAGCACCAGACAGAGCTGATGTAGAAACAGATGCCTCCCCCTCTCCAGCAAGGTAGAGGGGAAGGTGCACAAGACCACTGTACAGGGCTTCCCTGGAGTGCTCTAAGCTCAAAAAGAATTTACCATGACTGTATAGTAAAGAGTAGAGCAGCCGGGCACATCCAGATAAAATTGGTACTATGTAGAGCGGTGAAATTACACTCGGCACTCAGGCCCAGTCCGTGCACTTGAGGGGCAGGCTCTGCACTTGCTTAATGTTCTGTATACACTTCCCCTTTCCCAAGACACTCAAGTAGATGGCGTATAGCTGGAACTCAGGGCGTGCACCGGTATCCAATTCTGCGAACAACAGTCTAGTAGTATACATACATGAAGACAGACCAGGCACCAATCCCTTTTACGTTCTTTAATAAAGCATCTTGCCAAAAGACATTGCAGTGGTACATTCACATCAATTCACATTGGATGGATCAAACCTGCATGGATGGGTGTCCGGGGAGTGCGGGATGCTGGTGACCAGGGGATAGTGGACGGCACTACAGCCGTTTCGCGCCCAGCTGGCGCTTGCTCACGTGCTTGCGTCCCATGCAGGTTTGATCCATCCAATGTGAATTGATGTGAATGTACCACTGCAATGTCTTTTGGCAAGATGCTTTATTAAAGAACGTAAAAGGGATTGGTGCCCGGTCTGTCTTCATGTATGTATACATCCAGATAAAATGCCTTTATTCAAAAAATGTTAAAATCAATTCCACGACAGGCAATGGCAGCAATGCACCAGGAGAGAGAGGGTGAACATGCAAAGGTGTCGACCGCTGTTTCGCACTACACAAAAGAGTGCTTCCTCAGGACACAGCAACCCCCAAATCATCACCCCTTAAATAGTTTACTCACCGTTCTTGCGCAGAGGGAAAAGAAACGCCAGGCCCAGCACACCCACGGATGACATACCGGCACTTCCTGGACGCCATCTGCGTTCCAGGCGCCGGTAGCAGCGTCACCGGAAATGGTCACCGGCAGTGCTGCACCAATCAGGATCAAGGGGCCAGAGCGTATTACGCTCCTGGCCAGTATCAGTGGCCAGCTCGTAGATAGACCCGCCCCTCACCCCCAGAAGACATCTCCACCCATAGGGGTGTAAACCTATCGCCCGCCCCGAGTGCATGGGCTGCGGTGAAAAAACCACCGCCCCCTGCACATCAAGGAGAGCGAGAGGCGTCACTGGCAGCGTGGCAGCTCTTGGCGTAGATTGAGCCTGTCTTGAACAGTAGGGACTGAAGACACCGCTACAATTCCAGGTAAGTGTACAGGGTGATGTAATGGATTGCGGAGACACCGCCGTGCGGTCTGACAGTAAGGCGGCTGTTTCCGCGTTCAGACTGGCGGTTTCTCCGCAGCAGCATGCGTCTGGTTTGTCTGAACCTAGTAGTGCACACAGATGGAGAGCTACGCGCGCGCACGCTGCAAGACAGGCTCTTTATGCCAATAGGAGAGGGATCAGCTGATCGGGATGATCAGCTGATCCCGGCATGGCAGGGGATTGGCTGAAGGGAACTGGGCGGCGCTGAGGAGCGCTTTGCTATATATACAGTGGAGGAAATAATTATTTGACCCCTCACTGATTTTGTAAGTTTGTCCAATGACAAAGAAATGAAAAGTCTCAGAACAGTATCATTTCAATGGTAGGTTTATTTTAACAGTGGCAGATAGCACATCAAAAGGAAAATCGAAAAAATAACCTTAAATAAAAGATAGCAACTGATTTGCATTTCATTGAGTGAAATAAGTTTTTGAACCCCTACCAACCATTAAGAGTTCTGGCTCCCACAGAGTGGTTAGACACTTCTACTCAATTAGTCACCCTCATTAAGGACACCTGTCTTAACTAGTCACCTGTATAAAAGACACCTGTCCACAGAATCAATCAATCAAGCAGACTCCAAACTCTCCAACATGGGAAAGACCAAAGAGCTGTCCAAGGATGTCAGAGACAAAATTGTAGACCTGCACAAGGCTGGAATGGGCTACAAAACCATTAGCAAGAAGCTGGGAGAGAAGGTGGCAACTGTTGGTGCGATTGTTCGAAAATGGAAGGAGCACAAAATGACCATCAATCGACCTCGCTCTTGGGCTCCACGCAAGATCTCACCTCGTGGGGTGTCAATGGTTCTGAGAAAGGTGAAAAAGCATCCTAGAACTACACCGGAGGAGTTAGTGAAGGACCTCAAATTAGCAGGGACCATAGTCACCAAGAAAACCATTGGAAACACATTACACCGCAATGGATTAAAATCCTGCAGGGCTCGCAAGGTCCCCCTGCTCAAGAAGGCACATGTGCAGGCCCGTCTGAAGTTTGCCAATGAACACCTGAATGATTCTGTGAGTGACTGGGAGAAGGTGCTGTGCTCTGATGAGACCAAAATAGAGCTCTTTGGCATTAACTCAACTCGCTGTGTTTGGAGGAAGAAAAATGCTGCCTATGACCCCCAAAACACCGTCCCCACCGTCAAGCATGGGGGTGGAAACATTTTGCTTTGGGGGTGTTTTTCTGCTAAGGGCACAGGACAACTTAATCGCATTAACGGGAAAATGGACGGAGCCATGTATCGTGAAATCCTGAACGACAACCTCCTTCCCTCTGCCAGGAAACTGAAAATGGGTCGTGGCTGGGTGTTCCAGCACAACAATGACCCAAAACATACAGCAAAGGCAACAAAGGAGTGGCTCAAGAAGAAGCACATTAAGGTCATGGAGTGGCCTAGTCAGTCTCCGGACCTTAATCCAATAGAAAACCTATGGAGGGAGCTCAAGCTCAGAGTTGCACAGAGACAGCCTCGAAACCTTAGGGATTTAGAGATAATAATAATAATCCGAACATTTGTATAGCGCTTTTCTCCTGTCGGACTCAAAGCGCTCAAGAGCTGCAGCCACTGGGACGCGCTCAGGAGGCCACCCTGCAGTGTTAGGGAGTCTTGCCTTGAACTCCTTACTGAATAGGTACTTGACCTAGCCAGGATTCGAACCCTGGTCTCCCATGTCAAAGGCAGAGCCCTTAACCAGTACACTAAGGATGATCTGCAAAGAGGAGTGGACCAACATTCCTCCTAAAATGTGTGCAAACTTGGTCATCAATTACAAGAAACGTTTGACCTCTGTTCTTGCAAACAAGGGTTTTTCCACTAAGTATTAAATCTTTTATTGTTAGAGGGTTCAAAAACTTATTTCACTCAATGAAATGCAAATCAGTTGCTATCTTTTATTTAAGGTTATTTTTTCGATTTTCTTTTGATGTGCTATCTGCCACTGTTAAAATAAACCTACCATTGAAATGATACTGTTCTGAGACTTTTCATTTCTTTGTCATTGGACAAACTTACAAAATCAGTGAGGGGTCAAATAATTATTTCCTCCACTGTACTTCTTGCCTGTCAGTTGCTAGTTGTCTGGCGTTGCGAATGCTTATGTGTTAGCACTCAGACTTTAGTCAGATCTTTCAGTGTGGTTGAACCAGGAGGACCTGGGAATCCACACTTAGCCAGATTACTGTGTTACTATTGTGTTATACTTCAGACTAGTTCCAGGGTGTTGAGACCACGGACCTCACACGCAAGACTAGGGATACTGTGTTACTATTGTGTTATACTTCAGACTAGTTCCAGGGTGTTGAGACCATGGACCTCACACCCAAGACTAGGTATTATGCGTACATTATAAACATCTTGATAAAAACCCATCAAATAGTCACCGTTGCCTTCAGGAACCGTTCCGGTCTCGGCTGCGTATGAGCTTACTTCCTTCCTTGTTCCGCACGTCTCTCTTAGCTCCACCCTACCGGTTTCGTCATCACTGATGAGTCATCAGTGATGACGAAACCGGTAGGGCGGAGCTAAGAGAGACGTGCCGAACAAGGAAGGAAGTAACGGTTCCTAAAGGTAACGGTGACTATTTGATGGGAGCGAGAAGTTTTTATTAAAGTGGTTTTACACATGATAAGGTTTTATTTTTGCGAGGTATACTCTATTGATGCAAGCTACAATGTTGAAAGATATGCAGATCTAAAGAAAATATCTGGTGAGCAGGGACCCAGAGGGGGTGTGTGAGCCCTAATCCCTGGTGGAAGTGGTTGCTGGCACTGGTGGTGCATTTTGTGTGCGGTTCTTGGGAGCACATAGGTGGAAAACAGCAATTCTAGGCATCCTGCACTATGATGGTTTTTTTTATATCTTTTGCTTTTAAAGGTGTACACATGCCCTGAGGAGTCAAGTGTCTGCGGATAGTTGCATCTTTTTGGACATTGAGCGCTAGTACATGGGATTTTTATTTAACTATTTATAACCAGAGGAGGTTATTTTTACTGAAGCGCCCCACCTATAAGGTTATACATTAAGGTATAATTACGAACTGATTTTAAGCGCGGCTTGAAAAATTCTGTTGTATTAGGGATGGTGACGAATGGAAGACGGCCTTCAACACGCCCGACGGGCATTACAAGTACCTGGTGATGCCCTTCGGGTTGTGTAATGCTCCGGCCGTCTTCCAGGAGTTAATTAACGAGGTGTAAGGGAAGTGTTGGGGAAGTTTGTCCTGGTCTATTTGGACGATATACTGATCTTTTCGTCCAATCTCACAGAACATCGCAGGCATGTCAGGTTTGTGCTAGAAAAGCTAAGACAGAATCAGCTTTATGCCAAACTGGAGAAATGCCTCTTCAAAGTGACCTCGGTTGCCTTCTTGGGGTACATCAACTCCATCTCTGGTCTTTCAATGGACCCAGGGAAGGTTTCTGCTGTCCTGGAGTGGCCCCAGCCTGTTGGACTGAAAGCACTCCAGAGATTTCTGGGGTTTGCCAACTATTACAGAAGGTTCATTAAGGGGTACTCTACCATCATCGCTCCCCTCACCAGTCTCACCAAAAAAGGGGCTGACACTCATCACTGGTCAGCAGAGGCTCATGCGGCCTTTTCCACCCTAAAGAAACTGTTCTGTTCCGCACCTATACTGAAACATGTTGACGTCACCCTTCCCTTCATTGTAGAAGTTGATGCTTCAGAGGTGGGGGTGGGAGCTGTATTGTCTCAGAGATCAGACTTGCAGGGCAAGCTTCACCCATGTGCCTACTTTTCCCGTAGATTTTCACCCGCAGAGAAAAACTACGACATAGGCAACCGGGAGCTCTTAGCCATTAAGTTAGCTTTTGAGGAATGGCGACACTGGCTCGAGGGTGCAGAACACACTATCACAGTTTATACAAATCATAAGAATTTGGAGTATATAGAGGGTGCTAAGAGACTTAGCCCTTGCCAGGCCCGGTGGTCCCTGTTCTTTGCAAGATTTAGATTTATAATTACATATACTCCTGGTAGTAAGAACATCAAGACCGATGCCTTATCCAGGTGTTTCGAACCTGAGACAGTGCAGCCTGCAGCCCCTGAGACCATCCTACCTCAGAAGGTAGTTCTGGCAGCCACTGAGACCTGGAAGGATTGGACAGTCACTTTGAGTCCTTACCAACAAGATATCCCAGAGGGGAAGCCTGATGGGGTCATGTTTGTGCCACTGCCTTTCCGTTTGCAACTCCTACAACTGTTTCATTCACACAAAAATGCTGGTCATCCTGGGGCCACCAGAACTCAGGATCTACTGGCTAGATGTGCCTGGTGGCCTACATTGGCAACAGATTGTAACGAGTTTGTAAGAGAGTGTGCCGTATGTGCAAGGAGTAAACCCTCTCGTCAGGCCCCTGTTGGCACTTTACAGTCCTTGCCATTCCCCAGTGAACCATGGACCCATATCTCCATGGATATCGTGGGTGAGCTCCCTCGGTCTGAAGGCAAGTCAGTCATTTGGGTGGTAGTGGACAGATTCAGTAAGATGGCTCATTTTGTCCCTCTGAAAGGACTCCCCTCGGCCCAGGAATTGGCTGATCTCTTCATCCAGCACATTTTCCGGCTGCATGGCATTCCGGAGAATGTAGTGTCAGATCGGGGAGTCCAATTTGTTTTAAAGTTTTGGAGGGCCTTCTGCCATCAATTAGACATGGATCTCGCATTTTCATCAGGCTACCACCCACAGACCAACGGCCAGACCGAGAGAGTTAACCAATCCCTGGAACAGTTCCTCAGGTGTTATGTTGCAGATGCGCAATCCGAATGGGTAAAATTTTTGCCGTTTTCGGAATTTGCGCACAACAATCTAAAAAGCTCCTCTTCTGAGTTTTCCCCATTTCAGGTGGTGTCGGGTAGATCACCCAAGTTTGCTCCCTTGCCGGTCGCATCTACACCCTTTCCGGCTCTGGAGGATTGGCAAAGGGCCCTGAAGGAGATTTGGGGAATGGTTAAGAGGAACCTGGGGAAAGCTTTTCAAACCCAGAAAAGACAGGCAGATAAAAGACGGTCTGTAGAGTGGAAATTCTCTCCAGGAGATTTGATATGGGTGTCCACTCGTCATTTGGCCCTGAAGCAACTGTCACCCAAGCTGGGCCCTAGATTTATACGACCTTTTCCAGTGGCCAAGAAAATCAATAATGTCACTTATGCGATTGATCTCCCAGCCAGTATGAGAGGTGTGAGATCATTCCATGTGTCTCTTTTGAAGCCAGCAGTACACGTGGATTCCTCTACCCCCCCCCCCCCCCCCTGTGTTGGTGGATGACCAACCAGAGTATGAGATTGAAAAGATCCTGGATTCTCGTCTGGTGCAGAATTCTGTGCAATACCTGGTCCACTGGAAGGGATATGGCATAGAGGAGAGATCTTGGGTGCCAGATTGTCGCATGCCTCCAGAGAAATTAAAGAAAGAGTTTCATGACTTACATCCGGGGAAGCCTGGTGGAAAGTGTCCGGAGTCCATTCCTCGGGGGGGGGGGGGGGGGGGGGTACTGTAATGGATTGCGAAGACACCGCCGCGCGGTCTGACAGTGAGGCGGCTGTTTCCGCGTTCAGACCGGCAGTTTCTCCGCAGCAACATGCATCTGGTTTGTCTGAACCTAGTAGTGCACACAGATGGAGAGCTACGCGCGCGCGCTGCAAGACAGGCTCTTTATGCCAATAGGAGAGGGGTCACTTGATCGGGATGATCAGCTGATCCCGGCGTGGCAGGGGATTGGCTGAAGGGAACTGGGCGGCGCTGAGGAGCGCTTTGCTATATATACTCCTTGCCTGTCAGTTGCTAGTTGTCTGGCGTTGCGAATGCTTATGTGTTAGCACTCAGGCCTTAGTCAGATCTTTCAGTGTAGTTGAACCAGGAGGACCTGGGAATCCACACTTAGCCAGATTACTGTGTTACTATTGTGTTATACTTCAGACTAGTTCCAGGGTGTTGAGACCACGGACCTCACACCCAAGACTAGGGATACTGTGTTATACTTCAGACTAGTTCCAGGGTGTTGAGACCACGGACCTCACACCCAAGACTAGGCCTTGTTTGCTATCTGTTATGACTTATTGCTTTCCTGACTCTACTTCTGCTTTCTGATTCGGTACCTACACATATCTGATTACCTGTTGCCAACCTTGCCTGTCCCTGGTTACCGAATCAGCCTTCTGTCTCTGTACCTTATCTGCTCGTGTGTTGCCGACCCAATCTGGCCGACCCTTCTGGCTGTCACCCGCCCCTGGGTGTTCAGTCCATCTGCAGGGACCCCCTGTCTCTCAGAGGGACCTCTCTGCAAACCAGTCAGGGACTCATCCTCTAGGAGTCCTTTGACTGCAGTAGAGTCTGACTCTTCTGGTTAGACTCTTCTGGTTAGAGTCATCTGCTCCTTAGGTGATTCTACTCATTACTGTTGCACCAAACACTTACACGTTTTCAGGTGTCCAGAGGCTAGTTGTACTTGTATTATTGGTGATTCTGCAGATCATTAATAATCAGGTATAAATCTGTATTCTTGGTGATACTGCAGCTCACCAATAATCAGATTCTCTCTGTGTGCTGACACCGATCGTTACAGGTGATAGGCGAAATTAGCAAAAAATGGAGATTGTTTAGTGGCAGTGTGGACAGTGTTGTTATAAGCAAACTCGGCTGTAGCAAGTAGATTGGACCAATCGTCTTGGGAAGCGGAGGAAAAACAGCGTAGGTATTGTTCGAGTGTTTGGTTAGTCCTCTCAGTCTGGCCATTGGTTTGAGGATGGTAACCAGAAGAGAGGCAAGAATTAATGTTCAAAAGTCTGCAGAGTTCCTTCCAGAATCTAGAGGTGAACTGTGTTCCTCGATCAGAAACAATCTCAGAAGGGAGTCCATGGAGACGGACAATCTCTTTTAGGAACACCTGGGCAGTTATTGCAGCGGAGGGAACACCCTTTAAAGGCACAAAGTGGGCCATCTTGGTAAAACGGTCCACCACTACCAAGATGGTAGTAAATCGACTATGAAGTCCATGGCTATCTTGTCCCAAGGCCGTTCTGGAATGGGTAGTGGGTTGAGTAGCCCCCAGGGCTTGGATCTGGAACTTTTTGATCTGGCACAAGTTTCACAGGAGTATACAAATTGTTTACAGTCCTTGGACATGGTTTGCCACCAGAAACTCCTCCGGAGGAGTTTCAAAGTTCTTGTAACCCCAAAGTGTCCTGCTAGGTTGTAATCATGACAGCTGGCAAGCACGGTCTGACGGAGCTCGGAAGGAATAAAGACTCTTAAAAATCTTAGTGAAGGAAAAGGCCATCCTGAAAAACCAGATCAGAAGGAACCTCCTGTGCAGGTAGAGTAGAAGTGATCTGCTTGACCCGAGCCAGCAACCCAGTTTGGAGAAGAAGGAAATAATTGGCTGAGAGGATGGTATCGGATGCAAGATTGGCTGCAGAATCTTCATGAAACATGCGTGAAAGTGCATCCGCTTTGGCATTCTTGGAACCAGGATGGAAGGTTAAATGGAAACGAAATCTGGAGAAGAGCAAAGCCCAGCGGGCTTGTCGAGGCTTCAATCTCTTGGCTGAACGTAAATACTCCATGTTCCTGTGGTCTGTAAAAATAAGGATAGGATGTAAAGCTCCTTCCAACAGATAGCGCCATTCTTCTAAGGCTGCCTTGATGGCTAAAAGTTCTCTGTCAGCAACATTGTAATTCTTCTCAGAAGGGCTGAGCTTCCTGGAAAAGAAGGCTATTGGGTGAAGGACGGCTTTAGGGCCAAATCGTTGGGAGAGAAGGGCCCCTACTGCAACCTCTGAGGCGTCCACCTCCAAGACGAAAGCTCGAGAATGATCTGCGTGCTTGAGGATAGGAGCAGAGGTGAATAATGACTTTAATTCTTCAAAGGCAGACTGGGCTTCAGAAGTCCATTTAAACGGAAGATTGACTTTAGTCAGGAGTGTAATGGGGGCAACAGTCTTAGAGAAGTTCTTGATAAATCTCCTGTAGAAGTTGGAAAAACCGATGAAACGTTGAACTGCTCTACGGTCAGAAGGTACTGGCCAGTCCAGGATAGCAGACACTTTCTTGGAATCCATTTCTATACCTTCAGAGGAAATTCGAAGACCCAGGAACTGGATATTGTCTAGCTCAAACTCGCACTTCTCAGGCTTTGCATAAAGTTCATGTGTGCGTAGACGGGAAAGAACTTTTTTGACATGGATCCGGTGTTCCTCTAATGAAGATGAAAAGATGAGGATATCATCAAGATAAACAACGAGAAAATCATCAATAAAGTCTCTTAACACATCATTGATGAAACGTTGAAAAGTTGCAGGAGCGTTACAGAGGCCAAATGGCATGACCAGTTACTCGAAATGTCCGTAACGGGATCTGAAGGCAGTTTTCCATTCATCTCCTTCCTTGATTCGTACCAGATTATAGGCTCCCCTTAAATCAAGCTTGGTGAAGACTTTGGCAGACCGTAACCTTTGGAATAGTTCAGACATCAAGGGTAGTGGGTAGCGATCCTTGATAGTAATTTCATTAAGAGCTCTGTAATCAATACACGGTCTAAGAGAGCCGTCCTTCTTTTCCATGAAAAAGATACCGGCACCCACTGGGGAGGTGGAAGGTCTGATAAATCCTTTCTTGAGATTTTCCTCGATGTATTCTTTTAGTACCTGTGACTCTGGTTCAGAAAGAGGATAGACTCTGCCGTAGGGAATGGCTGCTCCAGGCTGAAGGTTCACCGGACAGTCATAAATACGATGCGGGGGAAGAGAATCAGCCCCTTTCTTGTCAAATACATCTAAGTAGTCATGATAAACTGCTGGGATCAAGGAGGCCTTCTCGGAGTTAGTGCAGAGTAAACGGCCGATGGTTGGAAAGCAGAAACGGGAGCAGTAGGAGGAGTTGAAGAAAACCTCCCCGGAGGCCCAATCAATCAGTGGATTATGACTCTTGAGCCACGGCATTCCCCGAATAGCAGGAAACAGCGGGGAAGGAATCAAGTCGAAGCAGAGATATTCCTGGTGATCATTCTTGATAGTAATCAGCAGATGGAATGTCTCTAATGTAACTGGTCCGGAATGAATAGATGACCCGTCGGTGAGCTGGACAAGTAAAGGTTTATTCTTTTGGCGGATGGGTAACTGAAGTTCTTGAGCAAGATGAAGGTCAAGGAAACAAGAACAGGCTCCAGAATCTACGATGGCCTTGAGATTAACGTTCTTTCCTCTGGGACCCTGTAGAAGGAGAGAAAGAGGAATGTGAGCCGAGGAAGCTAAGGGTCTGTGGAGTTCCGGTGAATGAGAGGAACAGGGCTTACTTAAAGGGCGGACTGGACAATCCTGAAGAAAGTGTCCTGTTGCTCCACAGTACAAGCAGAGGTTGGCAGCTCAGCGATGTTGTCTCTCCTCGGGAGTCAACGGAGAACGGGCAAGACCCAACTGCATGGGCTCAGGCTCATCCATGGTCAAGGTGTTAGAGGCTGAAGAGGAAGTGGAGGATGGTAACGGAGCTGGAGGAAACCAGGAAGTACGAGACATTCCGGCTCTTTCTTGACATCTCTCTCTCAGGCGTCGGTCGATCTGAATGGAGAGCTGGATAAGTTCTTTGAGGGTAGCTGGAATCCCCACACGGGCAAGTTCGTCTTTTACTGATTCTGATAGACCCAAACGAAACTGGGACTTGAGTACTGAATCGTTCCAGTCCAGATCACCAGACCAACGACGGAAGTCAAGGACATACTCCTCTACGGACCTTCGACCCTGACGAAGGGCACGCAAGGCGGCATCAGCTGAGGCTTCTTTACTGGGATCATCATATAATTCAGCCATCGCTTCAAAAAGTGATGTGGAAGTCTGTAAACACACATGACCCTGTTCCATTAATCGAAGGGCCCAGGCCTGCGGTTCTCCCTGAAGAAGGGAGATGATAGCACCAACTCGAATGCCTTCTTCAGCGTAAGTTCGGGGTAGCAAGGAGAAGTGCAGATAGCAAGCACTCCTAAAAAGTCTAAACTTGCTTCGGTCACCAGAGAAGCGTTCCGGAAGAGGCAACTTAGGTTCAGGAGCAGGTGGCTCAGGATTTGCAGGTAGCTGAGCAGGACTGGTGGCAGGAGCTGGAGCTGAGGCAGAATCAGCAGCTGTCCCCAAAGCCGGTAGATTAGCAAATTGGCCACGAATCTCAGCGCAGTCTCTCTGGACCATTTGCACGGACACAGTCAGTTGCTGCACCAGATCACAGAGGGCATCAAACGGAGTTCGCTCTCCAGAGCCGTCCATTATGGCTGTTAGTTACTGTTAGGGTTGCGGGATAAGAACTGTTGACCGCCCCACTGTGTTACGGACCACCCAAGCACAGAATCTAAGTGACCACGGGTCTTCACCCACGACCCCTTGAGGGGGAAGCAGGACCACAACCCTTTGAGAGGGAAGTGGAACTTCGCTGCCTAGTGCCCACCAGGTTGCGCTCAGGATAGTCCCGCAGTGGTTTGGAGAACACAGGATGACTCGATGTGGAGAGCCAGGCAACAGAGTATCGAGGTTAAAGTACAAGCCAAGGTCAGGGCAGGCGGAGATCTGGAAGGCCGGAGACAGGCCGGAGGTCAGGGCAGGCTGCAGACAGACGTAATCGATAATACAAGCCAGGGGTCGAGACGGGCAGCAATCAGGAGTAGTCGGGGTCACAAGCCAAAGGTCAATACCAGGAATACAACAGAAGATAATAGCAGGTTCACCAGATAGAAGCTGCAAGAACTAACAGCACTGCTCTAAGGGGCAGAGCTGTTTAAATAGAGGCTTGGGCGCCAAAATTAACGCCTGCGCATGCGCGCAGCGCATAGCGCAGAGCGTGCGTAGCCTTATGTGCGCACGCATCGCGCAACGCTGTACGCGCCATGACAGGAAGCAGGGACTATAAATCCCAGCGTGCTCGCGTAAGGGCGTGCCCGCGGAGACGCCGGAGGGAACTAAGATGGTAAGCATGACAGATTTGTATGGTGGAGGGGCTAATAAGGGGCACATCTGGCAATCTATAATGGGGGGGGAAGATAAAGGGGCACACCGGGCTATCTATGAGGGGTGGGGGGGAATAAAGGTGCACACCTGGCTATCTATGGGGGGTGGAGGGTAATAAAGGGGCACGTCTTGCTAACTACGGGGGTGGGAGCTAATAAATGTACTTAGCAGTTTAGATATGTATGCCGTGAGGGTATATTACTGTTATTTTGGCGAATACGGCTTGTAATTGCTAGTAAAGTTGAAAGCAAATATTATATTGTCGCCATACATTGTACTAGGAAGATAATTTAAATGTTGAAATAAACAGGACATATGGACTAATAAAATATGTGGGCTTGATCTACAGTGTTTTATGATCACTTCTGCAGCATGTACTGCTGGCTGCAGTTTTACTGAAGTCAAGCAGTTTTTGATTCCTTTGCGTGCATTTGCTCGCATCGTTTTGCGTGCTCTTACACTGAGCGTTGATTCCATCTGCAGTCGCTCTGAAGTTAATGACAGATTAATATGCTTTTGTGAAAACAAACATTGTCTGTTGCAATGGAGCTGCAATCCCTTTCTTGCAGGCTGCATATCATTGTCTGCCCTTTCCTGCTGTCAGCCTGTGATTGATTACCATTCACCTGTGTGGGAATCTGCATGTCTGCTCCCATTGGATGACCTCAGTGTAAAGGACTGCTTCCTGCAGTGCTCCATGGGCTATCATAGTCTCAGATTCAGTCTGTTACTCTGTCCAAGGCCCCTCGTTCCTAGATCTCGTGTGGACTGCACTGACTCCTGCGAAGGGGTCAGTGAGTCCTTCCTGTTCAGCTTTCGTTGTCAGTGATTGTTACTTTGCTAGTCTTGCATCATATATCGGTTCATCGCCAATATATACGCATACTAGTGCGTTTGTTATTTTCCTTGTATTCGTGTTACGTTAATACATCAGTGTCGCTGATATATACGTACACGAACTGTTTATATCCTGTGTTCAGTCAGTCAGCTTCCAGCACGTTTTGGTAGGTTGCGCGTATCGTGATCACCCGTGTTTAGCTAGTCAGTCCTGTTCCTGTTGCCTTGCGTGGATTGCGCTCGCTTCTGCATAGAAGTGGTGAATCCTTCCTAGTCCTGCTCCAGTTCTTAGTTAGTGTTCCTTGCTTATGTCATATATCGGTTTATCGCCGATATATACATATGTCAGTTAGTCGTTTGTAGTTCATTGATCGCTGTAACCGTAATACGCTTGGAAATCATACCTATTGTATATTTGTGTGTATTACGTCTGTCTTCTTTGACTTTATTTCCCGACTATTCTGTCCTGTCCTTGTGAGGCACGCCACCGCTGCATTCGCATTGGCTGCCTCATTCCAGTCTGTCTTGTCTTGGACGTTTGCTGTCACTTAAGCAGTGACCAGTTAAGCAAGCGTTCATTCTGTTACCTGTCCTGATCTTCTGAGTTCTGGTTTATGCGCTCAGCGCTACTTTGCGCTGAGCCACTATAGTGGAAGGATTGTTTGTGGCTGTTCTGATCTACGCTTGCTCTGTGCGCTACATCTCCTGTTGGAGTCAGTCCTCTCCTCCACTAAACTGGGGATATCCTGGTTCCTTGTGCTAGCGTGTGTACCTCCTTCACGTCAGAATCCGCATTGTGTGCTGACCGTGGAGGATATACCACCAAGCGTAACATACAGTAATACTTTTTATTTTTAAACGGTAATGCCTGAAAACTGAGAAATAATGACTTTTTTCATTTTTTTTCTCCTTATTCCCTTTAAAATGCATTCAAAGTAAAATATTACTTAGCAAAAAGTACCACCCAGAGAAAGGCTAATTGGTGGCAAAAAAACAAGGTATAGATCATTTATTTGTGATAAGTACTGCTAAAGTTATTGGCTAATGAATGGGAGACCTGTGAAATGTAGAAAATTGCTTGGGTTTTTAGGGGGAAAACCCCAGGGTAGGGAACTGGTTAAAGTCACACGTTATAGAAAGTAGTAACGCAGACTAACGCACAGCAGCGCAAAGTCTGTGTGACATTCACAGTGCTCACATTGCTTTGTGTGTAACATGTAGCAACATTTAGAAAGTGCTGCACACTGTGCATTATATGTGTTATTAGCTACGTTGGACTGTTTGCACATGCTCAGTAATGTTTTCGATTTTTTTTAAATGTGACGCATGCGCCGTTTTCGTTCTATCAGTATGCGACGAAAAGTATGCATCAAGAGACGCATAACACAGTTCAATATAACGTCCAACTTCAAAACTAGCATGCGTTGCTTTGGGGGCACGTTATGACCTTAACGTCGCATCAAACGCAACGTCTTAGTGTGAAAGAGCCCTTACTGATCACTGAACATTTGTCTGATTGGTCTGTCTCTATAATAGACAGAGGTATGATTGCAATAACATTTGCTTATAATGTTTGCAATGGATGTAATGTTCTGGTGAAAATGATGTGCTTCCTTAAAGTTTATATACATTTACAGATCAGAAACAATTCAGTGCGAAACTATGTAATTAGGAAGAGTACTAATATATATAGTACTTTTCTCATTTCACTATTTACTAAATTGTGGAGAAAGTCAATTAATCACTGGTAAACAGAATAAGTAAGCATGTGTGGCCAGCATAAGTTTTCTGTCACTCACACTCCCACAGACCTCACGGTCATCTTTAATTATACAGACCTGAATTTGACAAATGTGTCTATTAACTTGTAACCTTTTTTTCCACTTGTTTTCCGGACTAAATACAAAGGTCTTTCACCTATCAGGAAAACCACAAATCATGCATTCTTCCGAGGCTGTTACTTGGAATGACTAACTGAGTTTACTTAATTGGAGTAAAAGAAACAAAATAATGCCTGTACTGTATATACAACTGGTGATGTAGCTTCTCCATATTGGTTCTGTGAACACACATAGAGTTGGCAGCTTTGCACTAAATCAATTTTCAGTATTGTCCAATCTGCTGTTTTACAGTAACTGGACATCCTTGCTTCCCCTACATCCATGTACCAATCGTTCCCTGGCTATGGCAGCATTCCACAATTTCTGATGTCAGATGACAAAGGTTTTTAATTTCTGTACACATTTCTAATCCCGCATGCAGCAATTTACACTTAAATAATTGTAAATAATTGTGAAAGAGTTTGTCAGGCAGTCTACCTCTGATGTGCGTATGACCATACGTACATCATTTGTCACATGTTAAATTGCACACATTGCTGCTGGCGTACTTTAAAAATGTCTATTAAAAATAATACTTAGCTCCATGCATATTTTAGCTCAATATTGGTGTGTATTCTGCATAAGTTATAGGCACTTGTAAAATCTGCTGTAGAGTGAGGATGTTATACAAAAAAAGTAATGTAAAAATCGCTTACTGGAGCAGAAGAAAGACATATCATACTGCCTTCCTCTCTCATCGGGAAGATGTCCAGTGGTACCATCACCATCAGTACAGACGAGGCAAGGACCAGAAGGACCCTGGTATATATTGTGTGGAGAAATCTGGTCAGAAGTAGTCTGCATGAAAGACTTGCAGCTTAAAAACCATAGCTCTGACATGAAAACAAAGCCACGCTACTCATTTAAGCATGGAAACATACAAACTTGAGTACAGAAATATTGCAGCAGGTGGTCTAGACTACAAGTGTCAAACACAAGGCCCGCGGGCCGAAACCAGCCCTCCTTGCGATTCTGTGCAGCTCTTGAGAGCTTCAAATGTCCATCATTGTAAGCAGTAAGAGATCAACAGCACACTGACTTCCCATCCAGAGGAGCACACCGGCGATTAGAGATGGCTCGAACCTCCGATTTTAGGTTCGCGAGCTTCTGAAAAATTTCAGGTTTGCGCGAACTTTCCAACCACTAATAGACTTCAATGGGGAGGCGAACTTTGAAAACTAGAAACATTTATGCTGGCCACAAAAGTGATGGAAAAGATGTTTCAAGGGGTCTAACAACTGGAGGGAGGCATGGCGGAGTGGGATACACACCAAAAGTCCCAGGGAAAAATCAGAATTTGACGCAAAGCAGCGTTTTAAGGGCAGAAATCACATTGCATGCTAAATTGAATGCCTAAAGTGCTTCAAAACATCTTGCATGTGTATACATCAATCAGGTAGTGTAATTAGTGTACTGCTTCACACTGACAGACCAAACTCACTGTGTAATGCACCGCAAACAGCTGTTTGTGTAGTGACAGCCGTGCTGGACTGGTGCGCACCATGGCGAGAGTGCAGGCGATCGCGGTTTTCAAGCCCATATGGTCGCTGGGCTGAGGTAGCTCAATGATAGAACAACAGTGACTGTCCAGCTGATCAAATTTGGTCTGTCCACAATGAAGCAACGACATTATTATCTTGGATGTGCCCCTCCTACCCGAGACACTCATATAGCCGGCGGTCATTGCTTCATTGTGATACGCAAGCCCCTTCACCGTGGCAAGGAAATGATCACGAAGGGGAATTGACACATGTACATGCCTTTTGTTTTGTTGTTGCAGCTGCAGTGCAGCCAGAAAAATGAGGCAGGCATGTACACACACCAGAAAAAATGGTTATTGGTCTTGTTAGCGGCCGCTGCTAGCAGCGGCCTTAAAAATTCAGGAATCCGCCTGGAGTCCTGGACCCCGTTTGTGGTGGCGGAGAAGGCAGTCAAGTGGCCTGCAGGCAGAGATGCTGTGTGGGGACTGACTTAGTCTTGGGGCAGGCAGTCACACGGCGTGCAGGCAGAGATGCTGTGTTTGGGGACTGACTTAGTCTTCGGGCAGGCAGTAGCCCAAGCCTGGGTACTTACACACAAAACTCTGAATTATTAGATTCAGTACATGTGCCATGCAGGGTACATGTGTCAACTTTCCCAAATTCAAAGCCGAAATGAGATTGCTGCCGTTGTCACAGTTAGTGCGGGGTCAGCCACTGATCCACCTGTTTGTTAAGAGCAGCCTGTTTGTTAAGAGCAGCCAGGAGAGCTGCTCCAGTGTGGCTCTCCACTTTGTGGCAAGACATGTCTAAGATGGCATGACACCATCGTACCTGGAATGCAGCATAGGCCCTGGGGAGCTAGGTCTGTGTAGCTGGAGAGGAGAGGAGATCGCAGCACCAGTAGAGAAGCACTGCCACTTAGCCAAGGAGGAGGAGGAGGACGACAGCGAAGAGGATGTAGCAGGAAGAGTAGAAGGAGAAAGAGAGGAGGTGGCAGCAGGCCTGTCTGCAAGCCGTGGAGGTGTCACAACTAGGTCCGCTGCACAGCCACGTACTCCCTGCTTGCCAGCGGTCACCAGGTTGACCCAATGGACAGTGTAAGTAATTGACCTGCCCTGACCGTGCTTGGCAGACCAGGCATCTATGGTCAGATGGACCTTTGACCCAATGCTGTGTGCCAGAGATGACACCACTTGCCTTTCAACTTTATGGTACAGTTTAGGTATCGCCTTTTTTTGGAAAATAATTGCAGCCTGGTATCTTCCACTGTGGTGTCCCAATGGCCACAAATTTTCTGAAGGCCTCAGAGTCCACCAGCTGGTATGGTAACAGCTGGCGAGCTAACAGTTCCGCCAAGCCAGCTGTCAGACGCCGGGCAAGGGGGTGACTGACAGACATTGGCTTCTTCCGCTCAAAGATTTTCCTCACGGACACCTGGCTGCTGCTGTGGGCAGAGGAGCAGGAACCGCTCAAGGTGAGAGGCGGAGTGGAGGAGGGTGGCTGTGAAGGTGCAAGGGAGAAAGCGGCTGAAGATGATGCACCTGAAGGAGGAAGAGGAGAAGGAAGATGGCTTTGTTTTTGTGTGCTGCTTTTCCTCAGGTGGTCTTCCCATTGCAGTTTGTGCTTTTTCTCCATGTGCCTTCGTAAGGCAGTTGTCCCTACACGGGTGTTGGCTTTTCCATGGCTCAATTTTTGGTGGCAGAGAGAACAGATGGCATTGCTCTCATTTGAAGTAAACACACACAAAATTTTTCACACCGCTGAGCCCTGGGGTGTTGGCACTATGGTGGCGTCAGCAGCTGATGTTGAAGGGCAGGTTGGCTGGCTGTCCATAGGTGGCGATACATGGCGCCGGACACTGCCACCAGCTGTTTCTGACGAAGAGCTCCCCCTGCTTCTTTCAGCAACTCGTCTCCTCCTACTCCACTCTGACTCCCCCTCTGAACTGTCAATTTGGTCATCTTGTCTATTATGCCACGTGGCATCCATGGCAGTATCATCATCATCATAATCATCCTCCCCAACTTCGCTTGTATCAGACACCTCCAAAACTGCACCAACAGCAGTACTTCATCACCTGTTTTGTCCATATCGGGAGGGATGAAGTGAAAGGTATGCACTGACTTGACTAATACAACGTCCAGTCACACAGGTGCAGTGAAAGCAATGCAATGACTGGTATTGCAACACAATGTGCAGCTGTCCCACAGGTGCAGTTAACAGGTATGCATGGACTGGTATATAAAACAGCGTGCGGTCACACAGGTGCAGTGAACAGGTATGCAGTGACTGGTATTACAAATGTGCAGCTGTCACGCACACAGGTACTGTGAACAGGTATGCAGTGACTAATATAACACTGTGTGCGGTCACGTAGGTGCAATGAACAGGTATGCAGTGACTGGTATCAATACAATGTGCAGCTGTCACACACACAGGTACCGTGAACAGGTGCAGTGACTGGTATATAACACTGCGTGCTGCTGTCACGCAGGTGCAGTAAACATGAACAGGTATGCAGTGACTGGTATTACAGGTACTGTGAACAGGTGCAGTGACTGGTATATAACATTGCGTGCTTCTGTCACGCAGGTGCAGTAAACATGAACAGGTATGCAGTGACTGGTATTTGTGCAATGGAAATAGCTGGGTGAACAGTATCACAGGCCTAGCAAGCCTGGAAAGCAGCCGGTGCCAAGTCTCAGCTGGATTGCTCACACAGCTTGTGACTGGTATATAAAACTGTGTGCTGCTGTCACACAGGTGCAGTAAACATGAACAAGTATGCAGTGACTGGTATTACAGGTACCGTGAACAGGTGCAGTGACTGGTATATAACACTGCGTGCTGCTGTCACGCATGTGCAGTAAACATGAACAGGTATGCAGTGACTGGTATTACAGGTACCGTGAACAGGTGCAGTGACTGGTATATAACATTGCATGCTTTTGTCACGCAGGTACAGTAAACATGAACAGGTATGCAGTGATTGGTACTACCAATGTGCAGCTGTCACAAACACAGGTACAGTGAACATGTGCAGTGACTGGTATATAACACTGCATGCTTCTGTCATGCAGGTGCAGTAAACATGAACAGGTATGCAGTGATTGGTACTACAAATGTGCAGCTGTCACAAACACAGATACAGTGAACATGTGCAGTGACTGGTATATAACACTGCATGCTTCTGTCACGCAGGTGCAGTAAACATGAACAGGTATGCAGTGATTGGTATTACAAATGTGCAGCTGTCACACACACAGGTACCGTGAACAGGTGCAGTGACGGTATATAACACTGAGTGATTCTGTCACGCAGCTGCAGTAAACATGAAAAGGTATGTAGTGATTGGTATTATAAATGTGCAGCTGTCACACACAGAGGTACCGTGAACAGGTGCAGTGACCGGTATATAACACTGCGTGCTTCTGTTACGCAGGTGCAGTAAACATGAACAGGTATGAAGTGATTGGTATTACAAATGTGCAGCTGTCACACACACAGGTACAGTGAACAGGTGCAGTGACTGGTATATAACACTGCGTGCTTCTGTCACGCAGGTGCAGTAAACATGAACAGGTATGCAGTGATTGGTATTACAAATGTGCAGCTGTCATGCACGTGCAGCGAAAAGGTGGGCACTAAATGTGCTGGGCCTGGCAGTGGCACAGTAGGAATTAGCAAGGGGCCAAGGGCCAGCTGCGACTGACTGACAGGGCTGTTTATGCAAGTGTCAGTGGGAAAACATTAGCTCTCAAAAGAGCTGTTGAGAGGTGCTTTTTAGCAATAAGTATTAGCAAGGAGCAAGCTAAAAAGCCTAACAAGATCCTAACTGAGCTTTCCCTATGTCTCTCTGCAGCAACCTCTACCTTCTCTAATTACTGCAGCCACACGAGTGAGGAAAATGGCTGATGCTGCCTGCCTTTTATAACGGAGCGGCTCCAGGAGAGAGTGTAGCCTGATTGGCTACCATGTGTCTGCTGACTGTGATGTAGAGGGTCAAAGTTAAGCCTAATGATGTAGTATAGGGGGCGGGTCAAACTCGCATATAGTTCGCGCGAATCGGTTCGCGGTCAAATCATTCGGGCCATCTCTACCGATTGAATAATTTAAAACATTGTCAGTTAGAGTTGGGGTGCAACAATAACCCACAACCCCCTCTTGGAACCCCCCCCCCTGCAACCCCACTGTGGTGGCTGGTAAAACACATGCACACCTACACCCCTCCGCAACACCATCCTCCACATAGCAGAGTAGTGCAGTGAAGCAGTGAAATTTTTACCTGCTCCAGCGTTGTGCTGAGTCTCTTGCAATCTTTCTGGCAGTCGCACAATTCTTGCTTCCTACATTTTTCTCCCAATCATGTGACATACCTTAGGTATGCAGCATGCAGGGCTGTCCCACCCATGACGCCAGGTGTCACCGCTTCCTCAGGCGGCGTCACGTGCCAGGCAGCATCCTGCCCACATCCATCACTCCCAGCCACCGCTGTTATTGGGCAGCCGCCTCCTGCAGCAGGACAGGCTCACCGGGTCCCCATCGCCTGCCTGCTTGTAGTAGATCTCAGATCTGCATGACCCGCAGCGGCTCCCATAGCAGTGCGTATACTGGAAGTAATTACTTCTACTACGGATCTGAGGTCTACTACAAGCAACACACACAATTGCTCACTACCAGTTCAAGCTATTTCCTACCTTTATCTGGTCAGCAGGCGCCAGTCAGCCAGATAAAGCCTGCTGACCAGATAAAGGCAGGAAATTGCTTGAACTGGTAGTGAGCAATTGTGTGTGTTGCAGTTAGCATTCAGTTTAGAGGCAATGGGGGTGAAGTCCCTGGTAGTGAGAGTTCCAGGGCTCGCCCGCATTTCCCTCTAGGTATCGCATGGTGGTTTAGGGGCCCCCGGCCAGTGAGAGAGACTGGGGCCCCTGGCTGTCGTGTGAACCAGTGTTTGTGATTTTAAAAGTCTACTACAAGCAGGCAGCTAAGGGGGACCTGGTGAGCCTGTCCTGCTGCAGGAGGCGGCCGCCACTTGTTTCAAGAAGGTAAGCGGAAGCCAGGGAGGGAGGGGGGTTGCAGCAGGGCCAGTGTAACCTACCTCGCTAACCTATACTGGGGCAACTACACTACTTATACTGGGGGCAGCTATACTAGCTACCTAAAATGGGGCAACTATACTATCTATACTGGTGGCAGCTATACTAACTACCTATACTGGAGGAAACTATACTAGGTACCTATACCCTATATGGGGGCAACTATACTACCTACACTGGAGCAACTATACTACCTATACTGGGGGCAGCTATACTAACTACCTATTCTGGGGAAACTATACTAGCTATACTGGGGAAACTATACTACCTATACTGGGGGAAACTATACTAGCCACCTATACTGGGACAACTATGCTATCTATACTGGGGCAACTATACTAAATACCTATACTGGGGCAACTATACTACCTATATGGGGGCAACTCTACCAACTACCTATACTGGGGCAACTATACTACCTATATGGGGCAATTATACTACCTATACCCGGGCAACTATACTACCTATACAGGGGGCAACAATATTGGCTACCTATACTGAAGGCAACTATACTAGCGACCTATATTGTGGCAACTAAACTGGCTACCTATTCACGGGGCAACAATATTGGCTACCTATACTGGGGGCAACTATACTAGCTACCTATACTGGGGAAACTTTACTGGTTACCTATACTGGGAGCAAATATACCTGGCTACCCTATACAGGGGGCACCTATACCTGGCTACCTACCTATACTAAGGGTGAACATTTTCAGGTGCTGTAGGCGGGTAGACACATCCTCACAAGTTTGCCTCAGGCAGCAAAAAAATCTAGAACCGGCCCAGGCAGCATGGGGCGTGCGGCTGTCAGGGAGATCAGAGGAAACCCTAAGCAGGAATGTAGCAGATAAATATTAAACTGCTCCACTATGCTACTCTGCAGAAGGGGTAGGAGCAGGACCTACATGGTCACCATAGTTACGCCACTAGTTTAAAACTGTGCCATTCATGTAAACTCTTAACCTTCCTGGCGGTAAGCCCGAGCTGAGCTCGGGCTATGCCGCGCAGGAAGATATCTCAGCCTGTGGTGGAGCGATTTGCTCCATTTAAAATGCTGTACGCGCAGCTAGCACTTTGCTAGCCGCGCGTACAGCTTGATCGCCGCCGCTCTGCGGCGATCGCCCGTACGCAGCGGCGCAAGGGGCCCCCCCCCCGCCAGAGCCCTGCGCTGCCCGGACCAATGAGTTCCGGGCAGCGCTATGGGCTGGATCGGAGGTGTCTGACGTCAGGACGTCGGCTGACGTCCATGACGTCATTCCGATCGTCGCCATGGCGACAGGAGAAGCCAAACAGGGGAGCGCGTTATATACGCGTTCCCCTGTTTGCTATTGATGCCGGCGACGATCGCACTAGAGGGACACATGCGCCCTCTAGTGGTGTTTCATGTAGCTACCACTCTGGTAGCTTTACATGAAACACACAAAAAAAAATAAAAAAAAAAAGGATTTTTGCCATTTTGGCAAAAAAAATTAACCGCCAGGAGGGTTAATAAACAAAATGGCCCGCAATTGTAGACTGTTTAAGATTTTGGCCCCTTACATGATGTGCGACACTCACTCTAGACCAATAAACACACATTTCTGAATATGAAATATTTGGTTCTAACAGAAAGCAGTAAAAGTGTCTGCATCTGCTAGCAACAGTTAAGCATGGTGGAGAATTCTTAAAAGTTTGGAGCTCCATTTTTGCATATGGAGTTGGAGAATTACTGTAGTCAGAATTAATTGTCTCCTCAATGCTGATAAGTATAAGAAGCTATTTCTGTGTTATGCAGCACCATCGGGGAGGCATTTGATTAGTCCCAGTCCAGATTCATTCTATATCAGGATCAGAACCCAAAGCTGCCTACAAACACTGACACATGTGAAGTTATAAACATTGCCAGATGCTTAGTGGCCAGCAGACAAATCTTCAATCTTCATCACACAAAATGTAAGCAGCAATGCACTGTGAAAATGTGTTTTAATAAACCCCATATATATTAACTTACAAAACTTGACCTATAAAGAAACAAGAAAAATTCTTTCACATGCACTGCACATCTGTTAACTGACACTGTGATGACTGACATTAACACTGAGACACTGAAAACGGGGAAAAAAATGATGATATAATGAATTGGTTGTGTAGTATAGATAATTACTAGAACAGTAGTATCAAAGAAAATATTCTCATATTTTTATTTTCAGTTATATAGTGTTTTATAACATTTCATCATTCTCTAATATTTGCAGTTTACACACTACTCAGCATTCTAAATGACTTTACAGAGCAGCCCAGTGAACGATTGACCTGTTCTTTGCAGAGAAAAAGAAAATACATTGCCTGACAGTTGAGATAGTAAGCTTCAGAAGACAGAGCTCTCTGCAACTTTGAAAGCTCAATGGCTCTTTTTCATAGATAACAACTGGAGTTTCTTAACTCTTCCTGTACTGGAAACAATATTAGACTTATGTCTCTGCTCTTAATGTTTTATTTCTTAGCTATACTACACATACAAATCATATGATAATTTTTTTTTGCTTCAGTGTCTCTTGTTGTTAAAACTCATCTCAGTGTAAATACTGTAAATTGGCCTGAATTGAGGCATGACCAGTAATAATGCGGTGTGGCATTACCACTAGTGAGCCTAGGGTATTTGACACATAGTGCTGAGATTATTTACAGATACACGACGTGTCCAAAATGGGTGTGGCCATGACACGATATGGGCAGAACTGACTGTAATGTAACAGTGGGCCCGAGTTTTCTCCCAAAACACAGTTAAGCAAAGTTACCCTAAAGATAATTAGACAATGTCTAATGCCAAAAAATTATTGCAGCAGTGCGTCCGCGCATCGCACTGCTACACAATGCATGTAATGTGAATATTAGACAGTGCAGTCTATGCGTGTCTGCCTCCGTACGCGTTGCCAAAATACGGACAGCAACGTGTCTAATGTGAACGAGGCCTAAGGCCCCGTTTACACTTAATCAGTTGGTATGCGTCAGTGTGCATTAGTACGCGTTAGTGCGTGTTGGTACGCGTTTTTTCCATAGCAGTGCATTGGGAAGATCTCAGTTAAAGCGCGTTAAAGTGAACCGAGCATAATTTTTAACACCCAGGGCAGCTCTATACTAAATAAAAAATGCATTCTAAAAACGTGGTTTATTATTAAAAAAAACTTTAATTTTACCTCATTTTTTTACATCTAAGAGTTAAATTAGCCACTTTGTCCGACCGCAAAGGACCTGCGGTCCCTGAGCAGGAGATGTTGAAAACAGATAAGAAATTGCCTCTTTAGACTTAATTGACCACAAACAAACCCCCATTGTACTTCAAACAGAAAACATCAGTTACAGTTGAAGAATGTCACACCTAGCCTGGATAACAGCACTTTTAAAACAGCAGGGGTTGAACTTCTGAACAATGTCAGCCCTTGCAACTATTTGAAGCCAAGAGCTGCTTGGATCCCTTTAAGTGTGAAAGGTGCCATAGGAAAACATGGGCATTACTTTGAAAATCGGTTTTCTTTCCGTTTTAACTGAGAGCAACTGATTAAGTGTAAAAGGGTCCTAAGTCTGCGTTAATGCTTATATGGAGAATGATTTGCCTGATCCCATACCGTTCTCAGTTTTCAAAAACTGCTTCTGACAATGAAAGACTTTTCTAGAAAGCTTCCCGTGTCTAGTCATCTGTATGTACTTTCAGTTGGGAGTTGCAGATTCATTTTGTATCAGTTTGCTTTGGTATTTTCTAGATAATCTGTTTTCCCCTCTTTCTCTTAGTTTATATACAATGGCATCAAACTTAATCCTGACTATTATGCCAACAGGAAGCCAAATCCTTATATAAATTACTGACATATGCCAGCTGCACTTCTCTGCCAGAGCTGCTCCTATTCCTGCAATGACTCACAGTTTACTTTAAAGCCTGACTGAGGATGCTGGGTAGCTCTTTCTTCCAGCACTGTTTATCCTGATAATAGGTGTGACTCTGTAACTGCTTGTAGACAGTTGCAAACTTGGATCTGCTGCTGGACAGCGTTTTAGTGGGTAACCCTGCCATCTTGTGGCCATTAATAGCCAAGGCATTCTCTTCGGTATATGGCTATTGTAATATAAAATGTGTCACAAACCCCATGAAGGACATTCTTTTTCAGCTTTATAGTCATACATGTGCATGTAATTTACAAAAGTAAAAGTTATACTCCAAAAACATTAGAAGGAGGCACTAGACAACTACTGAGCAAATCCAAACGTTCAGATCCAAAAGTTTTTATAAAGGTGGCCACTAACAATCCAATTTCAAGCAAAAAATCGTTTGAGCGATCAGATAATTCTGATCGGAAGTGAAATCGTTCACTGCACCATCAACAAACTAATATTTGCTTCCTATCTATCACAACCAAGAAGAAAATCCAAATTTTGGTTTGACAAAAATCCAATCGGATGACTATTTCTATAATTGTTTATAATCGATTATGCCCATCAACAGAGATTATTTACAACCAATCCAATCAGAATTTCTGATTACGCAAACACATTTGTGCTAGAAATGTGATCATTAGTGGCCACCTTAGGTCTCTGGGTATTCACTGTGTTTATTATTACATAGCCCCGACATCTTCCACAGCAATATATACAGAGTATAGTGTCTTGTCACTAACTGTCACCCAGTGGGGCTCACAATCTAATCCCTACCATAGACCTATGTCTATGTATGTGTAGTGTAGTGCATGTATCATAGTCTAGGGCCAATTTAGGGTGAAGCCAATTAACTTTTTAATTAAAAACACATTAAAAACTCAATGCATATGCATTACCATAGACTTTCATTATGTGCATTTTGGCAGCCATCCTGCATATTATGCAACACTACCAGCATCTGCCGAACGCTTACTGTAAATCGCAAGTGCAACGCTGCTCCTTTTGCGACCCATAGACTAACATTGCTGCATAAAAGGCGTTTCCCGCTCAGCAGCAAGCGTTTCTGCCATGTGTGCACCCAGCCTTATAACCAAATACATTATTGAGCAAGTAAGGTGGGGACGGCCCTGAGTGTCCCAAAGTGCGAATAGACCTACATGTGTGTCTTATTATCTTGTGAGTCTGATTTTACTGGGGGTGGTGGAGGTGCTTGTCACTTTGAACATATTTGAAGATTGCAGAAGAAGCAGATCAGCATGGTGGAGTAGTGAATAGCATTCTTGCCTTACAGTCAGAGCAGGATCATCCACCAGGCAACCTAGGCTGGTGCCTGGGGGTAGTGGGTGTCAAGGGGCCCACCTGCCACCTTCTCATACTCCTCTCCACTTCAGCTTACCAAAAAGACCACAAGGGGGCCCCAAATCTACTACCTTGCCTAGGGCCCCATTACATCTTAATCCATCTCTGCTTGCAGCTCTGGGGTCCTGGTTTGAATCCCAGCCAGGGCATTGTCTATCTGTACAGAGTTTGTATGTTTTTCACGTGTCTTTGTGGGTTTCCTCTGGGCACTCCGGTTTCCTCCTACATAATAAAAACATACAGATAAGTGAATTAGCTTCCCTCTAAAATTGTCCCTAGACAATACATGCACTACACGATGCATAGATAGACATATAACTATGGTAGGGACTAGATTGTGAGCCCCTCTGAGGGACAGTTAGTGACATTGACAATATACCGTATTTTTCGGAATATAAGACACTTTTTCTCGACCAAAAATAGAATGAAAAAGTGCCTGCGTCTTATATTCCAAAGGCAGGGAATCCCCGACTTCAGAACCGCCTGCCGATGCCAACCGCCGCATTGTCGGGGACTCCCTGCCTTGTCCCCCTGTGTGGTCTGCCGGTCCGCTCCCCCGGTAACAATAAGCGCAGAGACGCTCACCTACTCAGCGACAGCCGCGGCGGTGGCAGCACGATCTGCAGAGATCTCTCCCGGGAGGCTTCCCCTAGTGACGGCTCCTGCTAATGACTCATTGAGTCATGGGGAATGACTCATTGAATCATTAACAGGAGCCGTTACTAGGGGGAGCCGCGCAGCTTCCCCTAGAGATGGCTCCTGTGAATGATTCAATGAGTCATTCCCCATGACTCAATGAGTCATTAGCAGGAGCCGTCACTAGGGGAAGCCTCCCGGGACGAGATGTCTGCAGACCGTGCCACCGCCGCTGAGTAGGTGAGTGTCTCTTCGCTAACTTTTCATTTACACGTGCAGCTGACATGCTGGAGGCGGAGGACCACACAGCAGACTACACAGCGCTGGAATCCATAGAAAGGTGAGTTGCTCTGCAGTTATTGTTACCGGGGGAGAGCTCGACATGGGGGGGGGACACAGAGGACAGGATGGGGACTGTGGGGGGCACACACATGGACATGCACAGGAGGGGGCACACACAGGAGGACAGGAGGGGGACACAGGGACTGGAGGACCACACAAGGGGGGTGAAGGGGACACAGAAACACACACAAGGGGGGCAGGAGGGGACACAGACACATACAGGGGGATAGGAGTGGACACAAGGGGCCTGGAGGACCACAGAGGGGGGCTGGAGGAGACACACAGGACATGAGGGGACACATGGGGCAAGAGGATCACACAAGGTGGCAGGAAAGGATGCCACACACAGGGGGACAGAAAGGGACACATAGTGGACACAAGAGGACAATGGGGAGAACATGTACTGTACAATACGCTCCTGGAATATGGACGCACCAGGTTTAGTATATACTGTATACATTTTTTTTCCCAGATTTTTGCCCTCTAAACCTAGGTGCGTCTTATATTCCAGAGCGTCTTATATTCCGAAAAATACAGTACTCTGTACAGCGCTGCATAATATGTTGGCGCTATATAAATAAATCCTGTCTGATCAGCCTCATGGTCAGTAGAACAACAACAAACTTTATTGAGACTTAACATTAACATATAGCTAGAATGCAGTACGTTTATGTAACTGTAGGTGGAACAGATCTATGAATCTCAATATCCTAACATCTCCCTTCTTTTGCAAATATACTGTAAGTAAATACTAAACATAAGACAGTTTTTTGTGGACTGCTGCATCTACTAAGAAAAAATAAGTTTGAGGATGTAGTCTCTACATTTCACAGGTGTTCTGATAACTCGAGTTTGAGTGCAGCGAGGGGGTGCAGAAGCATCATCTACAGGTGTCCCCAACTCTGATTCATTCAGTAATGTATTGTCTGGTATGTTCACAGCAGAGGCAGCCTTAGAGTATGCGGGACCTGGGACTAATGTCCTATGTGGGGCCTAGAGACACATATGCTGTGGATACACTCATACATGCTGTATATGCGTGCGTGCACACACACAAATATGCTGTGGAAACATACACACACACTGTGGAAACACACACACACTCTGTATGGGTTGGATAGGCAGGTGCCCCCCAGTATAGGTTAGATAGGTAGGTACCCCAAGTATAGGTTAGATAGGTAGGTGCCTCCAAGTGTAGGTTAGACAGGTAGGTGTCCTCTGTATAAGTTAGGTAGCTAGGTGCCTCCAGTATGGGTTAGATAGGTAGGTACCTCCAGTATAGGTTAGATAGGTAGGTTCCCCCAGTATAGGTTAGATAGGTAGGCAGGTACCCCCCAGTGTAGGTTAGATAGGTAGGTGCCTCCAGTGTAGGCACCTACCTATCACAATCGTATTTAAAAAGGTAAGTAAGTAAGCAGTAAGTAATTACTGCTGTTAGTAAGCCTGCTGAATGACCCCATGTAATCAGACACCATGCCGGTCAGTTGCTGGTTGGAGGAGGATGCTGTGGCTGGCACCTCTGCTCTGGGCAGCTCCACTGCATACAAGCTCTTCGTTAGGCTCAGCAGGTCTCCGGGGTGCCGGATGCTGCTGTTGCTACTGGTGGCCACAGGCACCTGTTGCTGGGTTGGCAGAACAGCAACAGTGGGGGTGGAAGGCTGGGGGAATTCTTCCTGCAAGTATCAAATACATTAATAGAGTAATAAAATGAGGGAGAATGATGTGTTTTACACAGAAAAAAATGCTTTTGCTTTCTACAATATGGCCTGGAGATACTCTCTCAGTGCCACAGAGTCTAGCAAGGACAGAACTCTGGAAATGGCTGCTGCTTTATTTACAGAAGCCTCCCCTCCTATAATTGGTTGGTTGTTAGGGCCTACACTGGGGGCTTCTGATTGGCCCAGTGATGGGGGAATATATACAAATGAAAAAAAAACATAATTAGTTACCTTAGGGACTGAACTTTTTAATATGTATGTGAAGATGGTATATTACGATTACTTTATAAATTATGGGCTTGTAATTAGGGATGCAAAATGCAAAACTGAAAAAATGCACCTTTATTTCCAAATAAAATATTGGCACCATACATTGTACTAGGGAAAAATTTTAAACGCTGCAATAACCGGGACAAATGACCAAATAAAATTTGTGGGTTTTAATTATTTTAGTATGTATTATTGTAGTATGTATTATTGCCCCGCATAGCCCTGAAAAAGTTGGAATTGTCTAAGGAATGGGGTGGAGTGGGCATACCGAATATTCCGTTGTACAATTTAGCTTGCTTATTACGTTATGTGAAAGATTGGATAGATACTACTAGTAGATTTTCAAATTATTCCCTGGAAGATGCAGTTGCTGAACCCTGGAGACTAAAAGGTCTGCTTCATACCAAACAGCAGAATTTACTTATACGCATCAAACATAATTTAATTATGAGGGACACAATCTTAACTTGAAGAGAAGTTAGGAAGCTGTTAGGTTTGCCCTACAGCATATCTAAATACATGACTCTATGGGGCAATCCTGAGTTTCCTCCTACCATACAACATGTTTTTTTTTTTTTTAAATGGGAAGAGAAGGGGATTGTGATGCTTCATCATTTGTGTAATCTTAGAGAAAAGAGATTGATGACATTTACGGAATCGAGATCCAAATTTGGTATTCCTGCTACACATTTTCTATATTATGCTCAGATTGTCTCTTTTTGTTCCTCAGTTATTAAAGATTTAGGGCTGAGACACCCCAGAAAACCTCCCCAAACGCTAGAGGTTTCAAAAGCTCTTCCCAATGTAATGCTATGAGAGTTTTTTACAAAACCTCATCGCTCCAGTGTGCATAGACACATAGGATAACATTAGCAGGAGGTTTCAAAATTTGATAAGCTAATAAAACCAGGGAACGCGAACATAACTCTTTCAAACTTTTATAAAGAGACTAGTGACCTTAGCCCGTTGAAAAACGGGCTAGGTCTGTCACTGCACATGTGCGCCCGCTGCGCGCATTGGGCTCGCGCCCACACTCTCGCCGCTTCATGCCCCATCCTCCCCTGCAAGCCTTCAGTGTTTCTGCGTCCCTGCACATGCGCAATGCAAAAAAAGCACTGACACACAGACAAAGCAGGACGCAGGGACACTTGCAATTTATATATAGAGATGGGAACATGGCAAGCAAAAAAGATTGCACATCATGGACTAAAGAAATGGGGGAATATCCTAAATGATTCTAAAATCCCTGGGAAAATATTACAAGGCATAATTATTGTTAGGAGCTGTATTATATATGAAGTTTGGAGGGAATCCCACTTACTATTTTTGCATAGAGCCAAGTATGCATTTGACATCAGGTACAGAAAACCACAATGTCTGAAATGTCGACTAGCAAATGCAAATTTGTTTCACTGTATGTGGGAATGCCCAGTAATTTCCTCTTTTCGGGACTCCGTGTGTAGACTGATTAAAAAAATGTGTGGGGAAAAAATTACAGTATTAAAGATCGCTTTTATTGTTGTTTAATTATTTTGATGGTAGTGATAGAGACAGTCCTAGGGATGTGCCAAGTAGATTGGTTAACACGGTTATTATTGTGGCTAGAAAAGTAATATTTAATAGATGGATTTATCCAACAACTCCACAAATTGGTGAATTGAAGACAGAACTGAGATTTCTTTTTGAGAGAGAAAAATTTGCAACATTGGCAGTGGCACATAAAACGAAATATACTAAGCGCTTTTTCTCTAGAAGGAGGAAATTTATTACATTTTACTACACCAAACAAGAGATTGATATAATTATGGAACCGTTTAAATACACTGAGTGGTACTGTGTGGAGCAGCTGCATGGCACGTTGGGGAAATTGGAATGTTCTCCTACTTAACTGAAAACTAGTGTGGGGGACATGTCTTTGTCATTTCAAAAAAATGGTTGGTGAAAATAGGATGAATACTTTAAATTGTTATTGCCTAAATAGGGAATCTTACCTTCTTGCTGCCTATCCACTGAATTTTGAGGTTAATTGTTGGGGGATTGTTCTTTAGGGGGGGGGGGAAGGTTTTGGGAAAAATGAGTTGGGTTGTTCTCACTGACTCTAATAATGGTTGTCATAAAGATACATTTGCTATTGACTTTGCGATAAGAATGTCACGATGATATAACTTTTTGGGCATTTATATATGTATATTTTGTTGTGGATTATGATGACCAAGATGCTGTACTGCTTTTGCCCTTCAATAAAGAATTGTTTTAAAAAAAATAATTGCCGAAAACTGAGAAATAATGATTTTTTTTCATTTTTCTTATTTTTCCTGTTAAAACACTTTTATAAAAAAAATTCTTAGCAAAAAGTACCTCAGCCCTAACACCTGCGAAAGCTCCTGCCTAATAAAATCTACAATACCCTGCAGGCAGATGTAGCATACTGGCTGGCAGACAGCAAACACCAAACACAGTAATGCAATGTAATCCAATATAATGAATAGTCACCTGAGGCCTGTAGATTGGAGCAATCCAGACAAAGACAAGGTAACAGGAAATGGCTGAAATAATCACTAGACAGGTGCAAGGTCAATCAGGCCAGGGTCAATGCAGGCAGCATTCATGCAAATCCTTTCAACAAGCCGGGTCGGTAACAAGGGTATCCAATACAGAAGCATGGTAAGGGACAAGCCGAGTCGGTAACGGGTATCCAATCTAGAAGAAGCTTAGTCAAGAGACAGGCACAAGTCTTTAGGAAGACAAGCACTTAGTGTGAGAGCAATCTCAGCAATAAACACAGCATTGGCTATCACGGGTGATAACTGAGGGCGCTCACCTTACATTTATACTAGCATAAAACCAAACAAAGCTAAAGGAATCCAAAGTGACCAATCCACAGAGAGCATGTCAGCAGATCAGCTGACACGCTGTGCGCACACGTGGTCATTGTTTACAGCGGCGGAGCGCGTACTGAGATCGCGTCTGCCACTTATCCAATGGGAGTTGAGCGCCATGCGCTTCAGTGACGTCAGAGACAGGCCGAGACCCAGAGGCTTGCACCTCAGCATGGGTCTCGGCGTTCCGCCGCCATGAAATTGGACAAATCAAAATAACTTCCTGTCAGTTTTTATTGGATTGGTGCAGTTTAAAGAGAGTCTGAAGCGAGAATAAATCTCCCTTCAGACCTCATAGATAGCAGAGGCACGTGTGCCCCTGCTAAACCGCCGCTATCCCACGGCTTAACAGGGGTCCCTCACCTCACAAATCCCCTCTGAGCAGCCGGGGATCTCTTCCTGGTTGGGGCAGGGCTAACCGCCGCAGCCCTGCCCCACGCGCGTCTGTCAGCACGTATCTCCGCCTCTCCCCCGCCCCTCTCAGTCTTCCTTCACTGAGAGGGGCGGGGGAGAGGCGGCGATGCGCCGCTGATAGACGCGACTGGAGGCAGGGCTGCAGCCGTTAGCCCTGCCTCCAGGAGCGACCAAGTCTGCGACCAAGTGTCGCAGTGGGGGGTTTGGGGGTGAAGGGACGCCCGTTTAGCGGCGCTATAGCGGCGGTTTAGCAGGGGCACACGTGCCCCTGCTAACCATGAGCTCTGAAGCGAGAATTATTCTCGCTTCAGAGTCTCTTTAAGCTGCATAATAATTAAATGAAATCTGAATGCAAGGAGAAATGATTGAATATCATATTATAGATCATCCCTACTCTCCAGTAGCTACATCCTAGTGTACAGAGATGAAGGACTGTCTCACACAGAATAATCTGCTGTGGCGCACCCCTCCTGCTGGCTCCTCCTCTCCTGCAGTGTATTTGTTCACAGCACAGCTAAGCCCTGCCCATCTCCTCCATGATGGAGGCTTAGAGCCCTGCCTGCTGGTGCAGACCCAGTGGCAGCTGCTATGAGGAATTAGGGTTGCTCGGAAAATTCCGCGGAATTATGAATTCCGTGATTCCGGCCGGAATTAGGTTAACTCCGATTCCGGTAGTCAAATCGGAATTCCTATACCTCTCAAACGGAATTCCGCGGAAATTTTATAATTCCGACGGAATTTTTCGGAATAGCACAAAAAATTCTCTCTCTCTCTCTCTCTCTCCTCCTCCTCCTCCTCCTCCTCCTCCTCCTCCTCCTCCTCCTCCTGGAAGTATGGTGTATGCTACCGCCAGCTTTAGCATGTAGTGTGGGTCATGGTCTAGAGGTTAAAACAGATACCTACTACACACTAGGTCCTGGGTTCAAATCCCAGCTATGGTATATAAGCATGCTTTTCAAAAAGTACAAATCCTTAATCATGCTACTTTTTCTATCGAATTGATCATAATGGAAGTATGGTTTATGCTACCGCCAGCTTTAGCATGCAGTGTGAAATTTCTATATGACGGAATGCGGAATTGTGCCGGAAACGGAAATGGGCTATTCCGACCATGCCTGTGAGGAATCCCTGTTCAGCTTCTTAATCAGGGGCGTCCACACATAGGGGCAATATGGGGCAGACCTCGCGGATACTGCACTGATATACGGAAGTGACATCACTTCCGCATATGCAGTGTGGTGTCCATGGGGGTACCATGCACGTGCTTCTCGCTGGTCGCAGGCTGATCGTAGGTCTGATGCTAGCTGCTGGCACGATAAGCAGTGGTAACGGAAGGGGGGCTGTGAGTTGGGTCCCTGTCACTACCTAAAACTGAGGGGAACCTGTCACTAACCATGGGGGGTCCCTATCACCACCTAAAACTGGGTGTGGTGATATATTGGGGCTGATGCTGTTAATGATAATAACAGAACGTATTTCTGTCCTGTTTCTGTCTACTGGGTAAAATCTCAGATGTGTATTGTGCTTGGGAGTAATTGGTCACCTGGCCAGAGTAAACTGAAGTCTAATGTAATTCTGTATGTAGATGTCCATTACCTCTGCCCCATTGTCCAGCAGGGGAAACTGTGTCTACTGCTAATTAGCTGCCAATTGAGGAAGAATAGGCTGGTCGGCATGGCTTTTGAGTCTGGTGTCAGCCATTGTCCCATTATACAAGGCAAGCCTGCTAGAGTCTTGGGGGCAGGGGGAAGCTGACACCTGAACGTTTGAAATGTATTTTACAGCCCTACTGGAAATTATTGAAGGGGTGAAGTCCTTTTGATACCATTTTCTACCTGTGGAAATTGAATTATTGATGGAGGTGCAAACTATATCCTTATCTTTGATCAGCTAGGAAATACTGTCAACAATGGGGTTGTCACCTGTAACTTGGACTAGGGAAATCTTTTCATGTATGTGGATGTTAGATCTCTGGAAATCCAATTATGACTGAGGATGTAATTAAATCTAGTTTCCCCCCCCCCCCCCGTCCACACAGGCGTACAGCCTCGAGGCGAATATTTCATTATAAAAACCAGGGGACAGCTACCTCAAATCAGTCCTCTTCTGACGGTAGTGGCAGCTGGTCTCCTAGCCCAAGCTAGTGGACTCCTGGTCAAAGCCAGAACTGTGTCCGTCCACAAAAGTCCAAGATTCTTCTATCTGGATCCCTGTTTATTTTGGTAAGCAAAATCGCTTTTGTGTGTATCTTTGTAACTCTTAATTTTGTAACTTTTTTACTTTGTTTTTTGTAATCTTTTGTATATATTCTGTTCTGCATTGTTCCATGTTTTTCTGGAATATTAAATTATTATTTACTAAGCTTGACTTCTGCCGGACTAAACTAACACTCATAGCCTAGAGGAGACTGCTGTGTATAAGTCCGTGCCTAATTGTATGCTTGAGCAACACTACCATATGAAATTGTAATTGCATTGTGTGTATGGGGCACTTCTGCGCTCGACAGCCGAGTGGGAAGTCTAACAGTATCGTTCGGAACGACTGTTAGTGGTTTTGCTGCACGACAGTGTAACTTGCATTACAAATCATTGTCTGATTGTGCTGTGTTACTGTACAACTGTACTGTGTGTGTTGGTGCGTGGCGTTCTCGTATTCGGCCTAAGCGCAAAGCTGACCCAAATACGAAAACGCAGATTGCGTGTTTAGCCCTCGACAGCTGAGGGGACGTGTCTAGCAACGGCTAGTGGTGGCAGTGGGAAGTGTTTGAGGGGTCCCAGCCTGGTTTGTAGCTTAAATAAGGCTGTTCCCCGCTTAATCTGGTCAAACCCGCAGTCGGGAACCGTATACGCAGGCGTGCCGCGGGCCGATTCCTGACACTGGGGGCACCTGCCACTAATTATGGGGGGTCCCTGTCACCACCTAAAACTGGGGGACCTGTCACTAACCATGGGGGGTCCCTGTCAACACCTGAAACTGGGGTACACCTGTCACTAACCATGGGGGGTCCCTGTCACTGCCTAAAACTGGGGGCACCTGTCACTAAACATGGGGATCCCGGTCACTACCTTAATTGGGGTGCACCTGTCCCCACCTGAACTCGGGGAAGTCTCTGTCACTAAACATGGGGGGTCCCTGTCACTACATAAACTGGGGGGTTCCCTGTCACTAACTAAACTGGAAGGCACCTGTGTTGGAGGCACTCACAATCTAATCCCTTTCATAGTCCTAGTCTAATGTCCCACCATTGCTAAGTTCATGTAAATTTTGCTCCACCCATGACCACACCCACATCCTGGTCCATGGCCATGCACATTTTGTCAACGTGGTGCGCATCTCCCCCTGTGGATGCACGTTCTTCATTCTGGATAATGGCTGTTGCAGGGTAAGTGATCAGCCTATCTGTAAATTTTAAATTACATTTAAAATTAACTGTTTACCTCCCACACCCAAAAAATACCCAAATAAAATTTTTAACAAAAAAAATTAAAAAAAATTACAATTTTAAAAAAACAAAAACATGGTTATCTAAGGGTCTGAACTTTTTAAATATGCATGTCAAGAGGGTATATTACTAATATTTTTTAAATTATAAGCTTGTTAATAGTGATGGACGCAAAACTGAAAAAATGCACCTTAATTTCCAAATAAAATATTGGCGCCATACATTGTGATAGGGACATAATTTAAATGGTATAATAACCGGGACAAATGGGCAAATAAAATGTGTGGGTTTTAATTATGGTAGCATGTATTATTTTAAAACTATAAAGGCCGAAACTAGGAAATAATTATTTTTTTCTTAATATTCCTGTTAAAATGCATTTAGAAAAAAATAAATTCTTAGCAAAATGTACCACCCAAAGAAAGCCTAATTGGTGGCGGAAAAACAAGATATAGATCAATTCTTTGTGATAAAGTTATTGGCGAATGAGTGGGAGGTGAAAATTGCTCAGATGCATAAGGTGAAAAACGACTGAAGGCTGAAGTAGTTAAAGGAGAACACATACATAGCATGCTAGAAAACGCTCGTAGTGTGAACCAGCCCTCATTCTGATTCTTCTGGGAAAAAAAAATCGCCTATTCTGGAATTTCAAGCTCTTCTTTAGTAGTGATCCCGTTTTACATGCTGTGAATAGTGGTAATTGCTAACAAGCTTGCAGTAACTGTATTTTTTTTTTAATTAAAATATTGACACACTTGCCTTATATTTTATAGTTGATATTATTATAAGGTTAAGTAATCTAGGAAATGGCTGTCAGATGTTTGGACATGGACAGTGGCAAACAATTTGATTGCTTCTCTTCATGAACCTTTCAAATCAGTAGGGACATATCCAGGGTTGGACTGGGACACTGGGGCCCACCAGAGAAATTTCAACCTGAGGCCCCCAGGGGACAACTGGGACCTTTTGGCCATGGGGGAAACACAACCCAGAGGCCCTTTCACAGCAGCCCTAGCCCAAATGTGTTTTCCTTATACACATTTTTATAAATGCCAGTTATATCAAAGTTAGCTAGATGGCTGCTGGACAAAACTGAAGGTGTCCAAGCAATAAGCATTTGTCTAGAACCTTCTGTCACAAACACATGGTTTTCTCTGAAATGCAACATAGTAATTAACCCATGTTTGATTTCTGTGAACACTAGAGAACATGAGTAATCCAGTGTAATCATCATCTGCATGATCTGATAAACTGCTGTAGATATATATATACTGGAAGCTAAAGTTCCTCCTAGCGTAATAAATGTTAGCATTGTTTTGGATGCAGGGCATGCATTTTTCAGTCTAATAGAGGCGGTGTATGCCTGTGCGATTAACCATTCCATTGCAGCATGTGTCTAGGGGTGCGCAGCCTTCCCCCCACTTTTTCCTAACTTTGTAACTGTATAACTATCAGGTTAGTTTCTCCCAGCCCCTCCTTCTGAGTTTCCTGTTTGCATAATAAGTAGTAGCAGATTTGCATATGATTTGCATCTGAATTGAATGCGAAGTGTGCAGAGAGTCTATATAGGTGCTGCACACTGAGCTGGTGGTCATTTCAGATGCAGCTTTAGTGGTATGCGCTGGCGTTCTCCTTGCTCTCCAACAAAATGTAAGTTACACGTTTTTTTTGCTTAGCTGCTCCCAAGGTTTTAAATTTAGGTTAGGTCACTTGCCCAGAGGTCTGCCTCACCGTGGCGCAAGTGTCTAGTACTGTATACTTTGCATGCAAACCATACTGGAAGCTAAAGTTCCTCCTAGCGTAATAAATGTTAGCATTGTTTTGGATGCAGGGCATGCATTTTTCAGTCTAATAGAGGCGTTGTATGCCTGTGCGATTAACCATTCCATTGCAGCATGTGTCTAGGGATGCGCAGCCTTCTGCCCACTTTTTCCTAACTTTGTAACTGTATAACTATCAGGTTAGCTGCTCCCAGCCCCTCCTTCTGAGTTTCCTGTTTGCATAATAAGTAGTAGCAGATTTGCATATGAATTGAATGCGAAGTGTGCAGAGAGTCTATATAGGTGCTGCGCACTGAGCTGGTGGTCATTTCAGATGCAGCCTTAGTGGTATGCACTGGCGTTCTCCTTGCTCTCCAACAAAATGCAAGTTACATGGTTTTTTTTGGCTTAGCTGCTCCCAAGGTTTTAAATTTAGGTTAGGTCACTTGCCCGGAGGTCTGCCTCACTGTGGCGCAAGTGTCTAGTACTGTATACTTTGCATGCAAACCATACTGGAAGCTAAAGTTCCTCCTAGCGTAATAAATGTTAGCATTGTTTTGGATGCAGGGCATGCATTTTTCAGTCTAATAGAGGCGGTGTATGCCTGTGCGCTTACCCATTCGATTGCAGCATGTGTCTAGGGATGCACAGCCTTCCCCCCACTTTTTGCCGTAGATATATGATAATTCCAGATATTTCATATCTCTTTCTCCCTCCAATGAGAGGGGTGGAAACAGTGGTGTAGCTACGGAGCTGTGAGCCCTAGTGCAAGTTTTACATTGAGGGCATCCCAAGCATTATATGCATAACAATTGATACGGCGCACTAAAACCTGCCAAGGACAACCACAGTGTCAGAGGTGCAAGAAGGGCATGGGGAACAGTTTAATGATTACTATTATTCAAAGCATTTATAGAAGTGATTAATACCAGCACAGGACCAATAACGAGCTAATACTGTGGTAGAGAGAGGGCCCCTCGGGCCCACCAGGCGCCTCTGTGCATCCTGAAACACTTGCTGTTATATACCCCTGTTTATTGCCTGATGAAGCAGGTCAAAATCTGCAAAATGCGTTGCAACTTTGGGGCGTATGTGAATAAATGCATGTCATTGTGAAATTGACAGTTGTTGTGTCTGCTTTTAGGAGGTAAGTCCACCACTGCCTTCTAAGCAATTTTTAATAATTTGAGTCTATTTTATTCTTTTGGCTCCTATGTTTTCCTTATACAAATATTGTGTCTACCCCTGGTGGAGGGGTGATATACCCCTTCTTTTCCGATCTACAGAGAGTGACTTAATCCTGAGTGAGGACAGGTCTAATCTCCTCACCTGCATATACAGTGGTTGCCTACGAGGTAACTCTTGTTTGTGAGTATATTTCTCTTACTCTTGATAATTTACCAAATACCAGTACCTATTACACTATATTAGGCTCTCGGTGTTCTTTCTTGGCATTTATAAAAAGGATGGAAATATAGTAAAAATTCATATTATTTATTTCTATGTTAATTAAAGGGCATTTGATTCCATCTCCCCCGACAGGACATGGGGGAATGTTGCTTTGACAGTTAGTAGTTTACAACAGGTATCTGGTTTCCTGACTTTCTTATCTCAGTTTTCTCAAGTATGTATCATAGAATGTCTGAGTAGTCGTTACATGGGGAAACTAGATCTGCCAGGAAGAAGTAATGGTTTTATAGCTTTCCCCTGTGAGAGGAGTGAGTTTTACAATCCTGCATATGGAAAGTGTGAACACCTTATATAGATACATTTTCCTTTTTAAGCAAAACTAAAATGCAAAAGGGGAATTCCGCAGCAAGCCTTTGTGCCCAGGTGCACATCTGGCATAGGCGAATCCGTCAAAGTTGGGAAGGGGGCAATGGAAAGAGGGAGAAGATGGGATATGGGCAGTTAGAAGAAAAGAAAGGTATGAAAGGAGGGGGAACAATAGGTATAAGGAGGAGAGAATAGTGGTATTAGAAGGAAGGAACTGTGGGAGGGAGGAGAGAGAAAAGCATTTAAAGAGTTCAGTGGGAGGTTGATGTGGAAAAGTAGGAGAAGAAAGAAGAAGTAAAAGGTGGGGGGGCAGAAAAATGGGACTTACCCCCCTCCTGTTACCCCTGACCTAAAACTATTCCCCCCTTATTGATTTTAGTTTCACCTGCCCTATTGAGTTTAATCTACCCCTCCCAACTCCTTAGACTTGTCTCTTTTCTACACACCACACACACACACCTACCTTTTTCTTTCTTCTTTCCTTCTGTCCTCATCTTCTCCCTATCCCCCCATCTCTTTCCCCATCCATTTTGGGGCTATTTATATACTTCTGAAAAATATTCTCTCTCCCAATGCTTCTTTATACATCTTTGATTTTCAACAAACTCTTACATGGTATTGAGGCCTTGAGATGTTTTCATCCAGTGAGGTTGGATTATTTGTTTTAAATCTGTTTCATAACTCTATTCCTTTAGTCACCTCTGAGCATAATCATGTTCTCTTTTTAAAGGGATCCTGAACAGGTTAAAAAAACAGAATTTACACTTACCTGGGGCTTCCTCCAGCCCACTGTAGACCACAAGGTCCCCCGGCATCTTCCCTGGTCCCGGTCCCAGCTCTGGTTATACGATGACTTCGGCCTGAAGTCGTCAGGTCTGCTTCCCGCTGCGGACGATTGCGGCATTATACCAGCAGGCTATGTGTCATCACGCTGGTGTGAGAGTCCTGCTCATGCGCAGTTTAATCTTAGAGAACTGAGCATGAGCAGGACTCTCACGCAGGCCGGCGTGATGAGGCGTAGCCGGTCGGCGTGATGACACGATCGTCCGCATCGAGAAGTCATCGAGAAGTCGTCATGTAACCGAAGCCAGGGCTGGGTCGAAGAGAAGAAACCAGGAGGACACCGGAGGACCTTGTGGCCTATGATGGGCTGGAGGAAGCCCCAGGTGAGCGTAAATTATGGTTTTATAACCTGCTCAGGGTCCCTTTAACCACTTAAGCCTATCTGGATGGATATATACTGTATGTCCACTGTAATTGTGGAGAGTGCGCCACCAGTTTGTTAATAAATGATGCACATGTGGTATCATTTTAATCATGACAAGTTGTAGAATACATTTTGGTGTGTCCTAAAGCTTGAACACACGTCACATAAAAAAAAGGGCAGGGACAAACTCAATCCAACATAAAAAAGTAATTTTCAAAATGATGATCAAACTTGGGAAAGTCTTAGCAAAACTACAAGAGACATAGGTGGTAACATTTTAACCCTGATAATTTGTAGAATGGAGTTTAGAAAGTTTTAGGGTTAAGGCCCATGTCTTGTGTATTCTTTTTAGCTACAAACTGAATCAAAAGCAAATAATTTTTCACATACTCTGTACCAGAATAAAAGACTTGTAAAAGGAAAACAAAGTAACAGAATATAAGCGTAAAAAACATGTATTGAGCTGAACCTTAGGAACTTGACTTTTTAAATATTTATACCATGAGAGTATATTATTGTTATTTTTGCAAATAAGGTCTCGTAATCATCGATGGTGTACAAGGAGAAATGAAAAAACAACAAAAAGGCATTTTTAATTCCAAATACAATATTGTCCCCATACATTGACATTGTGCTAGGAACATAATTTAAATGTTGTAATAACCAGGATGGATAAGCAAATACAATTTGTGGGTTTAACTTATACTTAGCACCGTTTATTGTAAAGCTATAATGGATGTAAATGGAGAAATAGTGTGTTTTTTTTACCTTGATTTCACTTTAAAATGCATAGAAAATAAGGTATTTACGAAACAAAATGTTCACACACTAAAAGCCTAATTTGTCCTGAAAAAAACAATATATAGATCATTTAGTTGTGATAAGGAGTAAAAAAGTTATTGGTGAATGAATAAAAGCAGTGCTGATATGTGAAAATTGCTCTCGTCCTGAAGTGGTTAACATCCTGAGCGTTACGCCGCTCAGGAGGTTTTGCATTCTCCGTGCCCCCCGCGCTTTTTTATTAATTTAAATGTGTCATTTAGATACTAGCTAGCACTAGGCTAGCTAGTATTGTTTGCCAGCACCTCCGGAACCCCCCGATCCCCCCAATTGCCTGCTGGATACATTACCACGCTGGGATCCCGCAATAGGTGCAGCTTCCTCGCTCAGCTACAGTCTTCACTATGGGGAGGATCGTACATGACGTCTTGACGTCACTGACATTATGCGCAGTCCCGGTCCTCCCCATATTGAGGACCGGAGCTGAGCGGCAGGCTGCTCGATCGCTGGATCCAGGCATGGTAATGTATCTAGCGGGCAATCGGGGGGGTGAGATTGCGGGCAATCAGGGGGTGCCGGCAGACAATACTAGCTAGCGTAGTGCTAGCTAGTATCTAAATGACAGAATTAAATAAATTAATTCATTCCGTCGATCCCCGATCCACAGCAAAAACTCTGCAGCGGCATGCCCGACACAGCATCGGGCATACCACTAAGGAGCTTAATAGCTCATGATTTAGACATGACAATGGAAATGTCTGAATACACCCCTGCATAATTAAGATAAACTTTGTTTATCATTGTAGCTGAACTTGTTAAGAGCAACTGTCTTGGCCATGAAACATGCATGAGGCACTAAAAGGGATCCCTCCATCCAGACACTCCCCAGGAGCATCCACAGTGACTTCTCACACCCAGCCAACCCCAAGCAGCAATCACAGTGATCTCTCCTCCTGGTCACTCCCAAGCAGCATCCAGCGACCTCAACCCGCAGCAGCCCCCACAGTGACTTCTTCCCCAACCCAGCAAGACCCACAGGTACCTCTCTCCTACACAGTGACCTCCCCCCCCCCCCCCCTCCAGCAGTTCCAACAGTAACCTCTCCCATCCAGCCACCTTGTAACACCGGTGACCCTGCCAATATAAAATGTATAAAATGGCCCGAGCTCTCCAGTGCAGTGTCTAATTTAGCGCTCAGACCAAAGATCCTTTTAAAATATTTGTACCTAACAGATATGTGCAGTCAACCCTGCTTCATGTTAAAGCAAACATGAATTCTGAAACTTGCATAAATAGCATTACCAATTCTAACTAAATGCAATGTGTTCTCCTGGTCCAGCTTCCCTTGGTGTACAGCGTCAGTCAACTTTGTTCATAGGCCACATTGTGTCATAGATTGAATAGTGCTGCATTCCTCTTGGTTTTGTTTACATAAAAACACTTACATGAAAAGCTGGACAAAGAAAAGGTAGCCCCTGAGCTTTCATGAAGGTGGAAAGTTAAACTAAATACAATATAGCACTCATATATCATGGCACAATTGAAAGAGACTCAACTGACTTGAGATGCTTCTTTCAGAAGTTTTCTACTCATGACAGAATAAATCTACCAATGAAAACAAAAGAATGTTTCTACAAGGAGAAAGCAATTTACACAAAGCAAATGAAGCATGTTTGGAGTTATTGTGGAAAGTTTATACAGGCTTAATGGCAGTGGAGTCTTCAGATAGTGTGTTAAAGTGTGTGAAGTTCTTAATCCTTTCTCTGTTGGAGAGAGCTATTTGCATACTCTTCCCAGGGATCACTGCCTGAAGGCTCTCTACTTATGTATTGCACTCCAGTGAAATTACTCTTGTAGTACCTCTCATTCTCATGCAAACTAGTCCCATGCTGATGTGGCCCAACAGGCCATAACCATACTGATTGTGAGCTCAGTTCCCAAAAAATGTGAAATATTTCAAATTACATCCTCATTCTGAACTATCTGAGAACTGCTTTTAAATTTAAAAAATAACAATAGTACATGGTAGTTACTCAATCCTGAGGGTTAGAGATCATACAGACAGCTGAAATTGCTCTAGTTTATTAAAAGCCTTGTTTTAGTAAATATTGTATGTGTGTGTCTTTTTTATTGGGGGCGGGGGGGTCATTGCTTTGAGTTTCCTTCACTCCCTGTACTGGCCAAGCAGTTGAGAGGGGTCTGGTCAAAGATTTTCCAGTCAATGCTTTAGACTGATTTTTGCCAGAAATTAATCAAATTATATTGATCGGGCTGACATGTTGCGGCACCAATATTCATCCAATTCAATAAAATTGTTGAATCGAATGATCGTTCAGGCCGCAAAATTGGTAGATGCATGGCCATCTTTAGTGTTACAAGGTCTCTGGGGTGAAAAGGAAGCAGGTGTGTTAAAATTGCTGTTATCTCACACTCTCTCATACTGATCACAGATGTACACTGACTACTTTACATTGTATCAAAGTGTCATCCAGAAGGAGATAATGACTGCACTTGGGGACAACAACAAAATAGAGACAGTCATTTCTACCCTCTAAAGGAGGGTAACATAGCGGTGATATGGGTGATGAAAGGCTTGTTTGAGTGAAAAAAATCAAGTCCATACGTTCTTTTCTAGGAAAGCAGTCTCTTACCTTATTTTATTGTTTTTAATTATGTTATACTTCATTAGGCGTCTCTCAACACCCATAATCTCTTTACCACCTACTACATCTCCTCCTGATCCCCATTGGTCTGTTAAGCAACCAATGGGGAGCCTTGGAGGAAAATTTAAAGATGCTTTTCTCTCAGCTATACTTAGTATAGCTGAGAGTGCATCCTATGCGGACGCATTGCCACCGGCTCCCGCTGTCCTCCCCACCTGCCCACACCTATCACCCTCACCCAGATGCCACCATGACTCCAGGGAGTCGTCGCCTGCACCTCCTCGTGGGGCACCGAAGGTGGGGAAGACCCCCTTGTCCATGGATTGGACAAGGGCTCTGGGGGGGAGGGGAAGGCTTGGCCACCCCTCTCCCCCGGAGCCCCCCCATACCATGGACCATGCGGGCCGGTATAGTTTACGGTGCAAAGCACCAGTCAACTTGGGCTCCGCATTCTGGCTTTCCCAGCCTGCATGGGGGATAAGGGGTTAAATATGGTGGGTAGGGGGGACCCCACGTCATTTTAAAAAAAAAATTCCCACACTCTGAACAAAACAAAATTAATTAAAAAAAATTGTTTCCCACTATCTTTTTAACATATTTTGCAAATTTGGTGTTGCTAGGATTTAAAGAGAAACTCCGACCAAGAATTGAACTTAATCCCAATCAGTAGCTGATACCCCCTTTTACATGAGAAATCTATTAATTTTCACAAAAAGACCATCAGGGGGCGCTGTATGACTGCTATTGTGGTGAATCCTCTCCCACAAGAAGCTCTGAGTACCGAGTTACTTCTGGCAGTTTCCTGTCTATGAACCTTGTTGCATTGTGGGAAATAGCTGTTTACAGCTGTTTCCAACTGCCAAAACAGCATGCAGCAGCTACATCACTTGCCAGCAGTAAAAATGTCACCGTGTGATAAATGCCAGAATATAAATCAGGGATTTAAACGCTTTTACAATGGGCAAACACTGACTTAATCATTTATACATAATTATTGTAAAAATGAAGCACTGTTTTTTTATTACATTATTTTCACTGGAGTTCCTCTTTAAGGGGCCTTTGCTATTAACTGCTAAAGTCGGCAGGTATTGTTTCACTAAGAACTGTCATTTACCGCATTTAAATGTATACTTTTTTCCTTTGAAATTTTAAAATCGATTTTCTCAAAAAGTATAAGGTCTTTTTGAAAAAAAAAATTCCCCCTTGCTCCCACTTTACTTGTTAACATAACCTGCAAATTTGGTGATTCTGGCATTTAAGGGGGCTTTGCTATTAACTGTTAAATTTGGCGGGTTTTGGTGGTTTAATAACGGCCGTGATCATGGCTAAATCCGTGACCACGACCCAGATTTGGACCACGATCACGAGTGCATTCGGATCTGAATTTGTGATCTAGAGGCAATCACAAATTCGGATCACGATGTCGGATAGTGAAAAAATGCTTGTGAATCACGGCTATGCCGTAATCACAAGGTTGTGATGAGCAACCCTGCAGGCCTACCTAATCAAAATGAAGCAGAAGCTGGAAAACTCCATTTTAAGGTATTTCCTTATGATAAAGATCGAGTTTTACTACCAGTATCTAATATGTGGGGTGATAAAACTTTCAATTGTTTATCTTTTGTGGATTGTGGAGTTGCAGGTAACTTTTTAGACAAAACTGTGGCTCAACAACTGGGAATTCCTATGTCAATGTCATCTGAACCTAAATGTGTCACTGCTATTGATGATATACCTCTGCAGGATTGTCAACCAGTTACTATTACTCCTGAAGTGTTAGTCAAGGTTGGAGCAATCCACTCTGAAAATATGTCTTTTTATTGTTTAAAAGGAACCAGAGACAAAGCACCCTCATGTATTTTACCATATATATCAGTGGGAACATTAGAGAAAACACCTACCTTGCTTTCTGTTTCTTCATTCTGCACTGCACAGCTTGCTTCTAATCAGCCCTGATAAAATCTCCGACTGAGCATTCAGTCTGGCTTTGCTCAGGAATTTTTATAGTTCAGTCTGTGTTTTCTCATGTCTTTTCAAGTCCAAGACTGCCCCCTGCTGGCTCTGCTCAGGAATCATTATAGCAGAGTCGTTATAGCAAAGCCAGACTGAATGCTCAGTTGGGGATTTTATCAGGTCTCATAAGAAACAAGCTGTGCAGTGCAGAATGAAACAGAAAGAATAGTAGGTGTTTTCTCTAATGTTCCCACTGATCTATATAGTAAAATACATGAGGGTGCTTTGTCTCTGATTCATTTTAAACATTCCTTCCTGTTCTGTCTTATTAGGAGTACCATGGTTAAAAAGGCATAATCCTCTGATTGATTGGCAGACTGGGCAGTTAACCAAGTGGTCTACCTTCTGTTTGCAGAATTGTTTATCTAAGATTTCTCTTTCCTCTATTGTTGAGAAAGTTAGCATTCCCACCGTTTATCAAGAGTTTGCAGATGTTTTTTCTCCTTATGCTGCTGACAAACTTCTGCCCCATAGACCATTTGATTGCGCCATGGATCTCCATTCTGGTACTATGCACCCTCACGTTTATACAATCTCACTGGACCTGAGGATAAGGCTATGAGAGAGTATATTTGGAAGAATTTGGAGAAGGGGTTTATCAGACTTTCCTCTTCACCCGCTGGGGCTGGATTCTTTTTTGTGGAGAAAAAAGATGGTGGTCTCTCAGGCCTTGTATTTATTACTGTGGTTTAAACAAGATTACAGTGAAAAATCGATATCCATTACCCCTTATCGATAATTTATTTGCTCAGGTGGTGGGGGCTAAGATATTCACCAAATTAGATTTGAGGGGGGCTTACAATCTCATTCGGATCCGTGAAGGGGGCGAATGGAAAACGACATTTAATAGAAAATATGGTCATTATTAATATCTGGTAATGCCGTTTGGCTTGTGCAATGCTCCAGCAGTGTATCAAGATTTTGTTAATATCTTTCATGAATATTTTGGTCAATTTGTAGTAATTTATCTAGATGATATTCTGATATAGTCTTCATCACTAATTGAATATTGTGATCATGTAAGAAAAGTGTTATAGAAACTCAGAGAAAATCACATATATGCAAAACTAGAGAAATGTATTTTTGAAATCAACTCAGTAGCCTTCTTGGGGTATATAATTTCTGAAACAGGGTTGACTATGGACTCTGGTAAGTTTTTGGCAGTTATGAACTGGCCACAACCATCTGACCTGAAATCACTGCAACGTTTTCTGGGTTTTGCTAGTTATTATAGGAAGTTCATTAAAAATTTCTCCTCCAGGGTGGCACCATTGGCAGATCTTACCAAAAAAGGTGCAAACACCACTAATTTCACTCTTCAGGCTAAGCAAGCCTTTCAGAGTCTCAAAGAGGATTTTTGTTCTGCACCAGTCTTGATACACCCGGATGTTAAAAAGCCGTTTATTATTGAGGTTGATGCTTCAGAGGTGGGAGTGGGAGCTTTCTTGTCTCAGTATTCTGTCCTGAAAAACTACATCCTTGTGCCTTCTTTTCTCTTAAATTCTCTGCAGCCGAGAACAATTATGACATTGGCAGCAGAGAATTGTTGGGAGTCAAGTTGGCATTTGACGAATGGAGACACTGGTTGGAAGGAGCTATACAACCGGGGACAGTTTACACTGATAATAAAAATTTAAAATACATTTAAAATGCTAAAAGGCTTAATTCTCGACAAGCTCGTTGGGCCTTGTTCTTCTCCCACTTTAACTTTGTGATCACTTATAAACTAGGTTCCAAAAATGTGAAGGCAGATGCCTCGTCTCTGTGTTTTGAAAAGAAAATATCCTTTTCCAAACCCGAAACGGTAATTCCCAAGAAATGTATTGTCTCTGCTGTCTTGAATTTTGAACTATTACCTGATTTGATCAAAATATTATCTGCTGCTCAAAATGATGCTCCTCAAGGTAAACCACCAGATCGTCTTTTTGTTCCACTTGCTCTCCGCCTTCAGGTATTGAAACAGTTTCATGAGGTTAAAGCTGTTGGTCACCCCGGAGAGGAGAAAACTATCAATTTATTAAAACATGTTTGGTGGCTTTCTGTCACACGAGCCCTCAGTGGCTGACCGCACTTAGCCTTCTAAACGGTGCCAGCGCACAGATCGTGCGAACTCTGGTCGCAGTCAATGCGCAGGAACCGTTAAGAATTAGCCGCAGACAACTCAGAAGGGAGCCTGTGAGACACGGGTGATTACAACGTCACCTACTGGTTCAGAGTAAACTGCCACCACCGCGGTTACTATGGGACCGTGGGGCCCACTAACTGACTGACTAATCCTGCGAATAAAACGGTTAAACACACGATATTCTGTCTAGCCAACAACAAACAAACAGTAGCGTATCTTCAGAGACCCGGGATCATTTCTGTGTGTGCTGATAAGCAGGGTAGCGGAAAGTGAATGACTTGGAGAAAGTCGTTTATTCACGCAATATAAATAATTAATATATACAGACAATTATGAAAATCAACAATTATGAAAACAGTAATAGCCAGTATGAAAAATAAAAGAAGGGAGAAAAAATACTTAGTTCCTGGAAAGATGTCCTTATTGTGGGAAGAATCATAAAGTCCTTGGTTTCAAAGTCCAGAGTTCAGAGTTCAGACCAGGTGGATGCCAGCATATCCTCAAGCTGGCATCTCATGAGTGCAAGATGTTTCAGTGTGGAGGACCCAGCCCGCCTGCTGGCTCCGTGCTTTTGATGAAGCTGGTTTGGGGGTGTGGCAATGCCAGCCCCCTCTGAGCTACCAGCAAATGACAGTTCATTCCCTCTGAGAGATTTTAGAGCTAAACTTATGAATTGCTGTAACTCCTGAACCATACACGTTACATTTAGGGGAGTAACAGCTTCATACTTGGAGGAAAATACAGATTAATATGATACCTGACATGGCTAGTGCATCAGATCAGGGTCCTGAGTAGATTCATACCTGGGTGGTAGGGGCCCCGGGCCCCTCTCGACTGGTATCAAGAGATCCAGCATGACCCTACGGATCCAATGATACCGCTCTCATAACCACCCTATTTATTGTATTCTGTAAATGGGCAAAAGATTATATTGCACATTCATTTCTTCCTGCTAAGGCCGGAGTCAGCCTGACTGGAGTCCAGCTGTGTCTGCTTCTTGTCTATGAAAGGCCCTGTTGGCTCCTTCAATTAACATCTGAATGTGACTTCGGCTTAGACAAACTTTGAGTTCACACCTCTGGCTTAATCAGCAGTCACAGGGCCAGTCTTCCTGCCAGCTGCTTGTCACCTTATACCTGATGGATGGGCCATCAGCACAGCTTGAAGCCAGGGACTCTCTGGTGCAGATTAGGCTCAGGCTCATTAGCATATCAAAAGAGCCATCCAGCATTTAGGCTGGGGCTCTCTCTCTGTTGAGAAGAGACTGCAGCTGCCCCTACACACTCAACCCAGATTGTATCGATTTGAAGCGCAATCGATGCAGAGAATCGAGTGCGATCGCTTTCCCTCACGGGCGGTTACAGGACGCAACCGTCCGTGACAGGCCCCCCTGGGGAGAAGGCAGATAGACATGCATCAGCAAGATGTGTGTCGTTGCCGCTAACCTGCGATGTCTGATCTAGTTCCCCGTTGCAACGGGATAGCCCATCGGCGTTTTGGTGTCGGCTGCCTGCTTTGTGTTGGATCGTAAAGTCGTACTGTTGCAATGACAGGCTCCACCGTAGGAGCTTGCCATTGGTCCCAGCAGTACGGTTTAGCCAACTGAGGGGGTTATGGTCGGTAATGATCGTGAAAGAGCGGCCGTACAGATACGATTGTAGTTTCTGTAGGGCCCACACGATCGCTAGGCACTCCTTTTCAGTGGTGGAGTAGGCTACCTCTCGGGGCAGGAGCTTCCGGCTCAGGTAGAGGATAGGGTGTTCATCGCCCTGTCCATCCACCTGGCTGAGGACTGCGCCGAGACCGTAGTCAGAGGCATCGGTTTGCACAACAAACCGACGACTGAAATCCGGGGCTTGCAGCACAGGGGCACTCGCGAGTGCCTGCTTCAACGCTTGGAAGGCGTTCTCACAAGCGGGGGTCCAGCTAACAACCTTGGGGTGTTTCTTGCTAGTGGCATCGGTCAGGGGCTTCGCCAGGGTACTATAGGCTGGAACAAATTTCCTATAGTAGCCGGCGGTCCCCAGGAACGCCTGGACCTGCTTTTTCGTGATAGGCCGAGGCCATGCCAGGATGGCGTCCACCTTTCCCGTGTCAGGTTTCAGGGTGTTACCCCCCACCCGGTGACCTAAGTACTGCACCTCGGTCATACCAATCTGACACTTACTCGGCTTAACTGTCAGATTGGCTGCGGCCAGCCTCTCTAGTACCTGGGACAGGTGTTTGAGGTGTTCCTCCCAGGTGGGGCTGAACACCGCAATGTCATCCAAGTACGCTACAGCGAACCCTTGCAGTCCCTCCAGCAGGTCGTTTACGGCCCGCTGAAACGTGGCAGGAGCGTTCTTCATCCCAAAGGGCATCATCGTGAACTCGAAGAGGCCAAAAGGGGTGATGAAGGCCGACTTCTGCCTCGCGTCAGGTGCAAGTGGTATCTGCCAGTACCCCCGGCTCAGATCCATGATTGATAGGTACCTGGCGGACGCCAGCGTATCCAACAACTCATCGATGCGAGGCATGGGGTAGGCGTCTGTAGTGGTGATGGCGTTCAACTTCCTGTAGTCCACGCAGAACCGAGTTGTCTGGTCCTTCTTAGGGACCAGGACAACAGGGGCTGCCCAGGCACTACAGGACTTTTGAACAACCCCTAGCTCCAGCATCTCCCTCACCTCTTTCTGCATGTCCGCTTGCACCTCTGGGGAGACGCGGTAAGCGGATTGCCTGATGGGGGGATGGGTGCCCGTATCTACCCTATGCACTGCCCGACTGGTCCGCCCCGGGACACCGGAGAAGGTTTGCTGGTACGGACCCAGCACCTCCTGCAACTGCTCTTGCTGGGACGAGGAGAGGTGTGGGTTGACACTTAGGTCGCTGTCCACATCTCGTATGTCAGCCAGCAGGTCTAACAGGGGGTCTGCCTCTCCCTGCTCTAACCGGCTGCACACTGGCAGCACATACTTGGTCCTGTCATGGTGGGCCTTCAGCATGTTGACATGAAAGCCTTTCTGTCTCCTGCCTCCCATGTTCACCAGGTATGTCAGAGGGTTTAACCGTTGCACTATAGTGTAGGGTCCCTCCCAGGCCGCTTGCAGCTTGTTCTGCCTCACTGGAAGAAGGGCATACACTTTGTCACCTACTTCAAATGACCGCTCTCCAGCAGTGCGGTCATACCAGAGTTTTTGTTTGGCCTGAGCCTGGGCCATGTTTTCCGTTACCATTTCTGTGAGGGACTCCATCTTGTCCCTGAACCTGAGAACGTAATCAACTACAGAGACATCTGTGGGGTCCCCCTTGCCCTCCCACGTCTCCCGCATCAATTGTAGGGGTCCTCGGACATTCCTACCATACAGGAGCTCGAACGGGGAGAACCCGGTAGATTCCTGCGGCACCTCCCTGTATGCAAACAACAGATGAGGCAGGTATCGTTCCCAGTCCCCACCTTGCGACTCAACAAACGTGGTCAGCATTTGCTTCAGCGACCCGTTGAACCTCTCACACAATCCATTGGTCTGCGGGTGGTAGGGACTGGAGACAAGGTGCGTCATCTGTATCTTTTTGCACAGGGCCTCCATGAGTCCGGACATAAACTGGGTTCCCTGGTCAGAGAGCATCTCCGCAGGGAACCCGACTCGGGAGAAAATGTTAAGTAGCGCGTCTGCTACCTTGTCCGCCCTCAGGGAGGAAAGTGCCATGGCCTCAGGATAGCGGGTGGCGTAATCCACCACCGTCAGGATGTACCTTTTGCCACTGCTGCTGGGAGTGGGCAACGGTCCAATTATGTCGACCGCCACTCTGTGAAAGGGCTCACCTATGATTGGCAGTGGACACAAGGGAGCTTTGCGGGGATTCCCAGCCCTTTTTACCTTTTGGCAAATGGTACATGAGCGGCAGTAGTTCGTCACATCTATCCGCATTTGAGGCCAGTAGAAATGTCCCCGGATACGATCAAGTGTCCTGTGGATCCCCAAGTGCCCGGCCAGGGGAATGTCATGTGCGGACTTCAGCACATGCCCCCGGAAGGCACTAGGTACCACAAGCAACTTGGTACCCATCCCCATTTCACCTTCGGTGGGGTGTACAGGCTCACTGTACAACTTCCCACCTTCCCAGTATACCTTGAATGTAGCCTCGTCTGTGAGGGGCTCAGAAGCCTGTTTTCTGAGGGCCTCGAGGCTAGGGTCAGTCTGGAGTGCTTGCACAAATGCAGCACTCTCACTCTCAGCCAGCTGGCCCGTGGCATATGAGGCTAGTGGCTGAAGGGTACCATTCCTGTGGTCAGAGGAGGGGGAGGAGGCCGGAACCTCCTCCACCTGTTCTGAGCCCAGGTTCTGAGCAGTATGGCTGCGTGTTACCGCTAGCACAGGTATACCTTCAGAATGGCACATATTGGCATCACCTACATCATTGTTACAAGCATTAATAACAGTAACAGGAACATTTTCATCACAGACAGTTTGTACATCAAACACAGGTTCCCTTGAACTGGGCACGTTCAACCCACCTCCCCCCTGTTCTTGCCCCTGGGTGCAAAGTACCTGGGTGTGGGCAGAGAGTCCGTCTCCGTCCTGGCATTCCACAGGGCTTGGTGCAGGTTCATAGTACGACACCAGCGTGCCCAAGTCGGTCCCCAGCAAAACAGGGACCGGCAGTTGGTCCAGGATCCCAACAACCTTCTCGTGGACCCCCACCCCCCAGTCGATGGACACCCGGGCTTGGGGAATGTGCGAAAGAGTGCCCCCCACTCCAGTGAGGGTGAGGTACTGGTCAGGAATGATGGCCTCTGCGGGGACAAGGTGTGCACGCACCAGAGTGACATCTGCTCCGGTGTCACGGAAACCAGTGACAAGCTGGTCATTCACAGTAACCAGCTGGTGATTGCTTGTGATGGGGGAGTTCCCTGTCCCCTTTGCAAACATCAGGTTGGATGCGGCTCCTGGTTGGGGTACGCTGGCGGGTGGTGTCTGCCGCGGGCGAGGTGCGGGTGGTCCAGGTGCTGGGGTGGTCTGCCTCCGCTCCGGACAGGTGAACTTCATGTGTCCCGTCTTGTGGCAGTAGTGACAGGTGACCTCTCCAGGGGCTGCAGACCTGGGTGCAGAAGCTGTGCTGGGTGGCCTCTGTGGCGGACGGCTCACAGGGGCAGGAGAGTCTGCCGAGGTATTGGGCTGACCTCCCCTCCAGCTGGATGGGACAGTCCTGCGGGTATCAGCCACCCGGGTAGTTGCAAAAGTCTCAGCAAGGTCTGCAGCGACAGTTGCTGAAGCCGGCTTGCGTTCTAGCACAAATTGTCGTACATCAGCAGGGCAAATGTTCAGAAATTGTTCCAGGACTATCAAGTCCTCCAGGACGCCATAAGACCCTTTGGTGAGGCCTAGTGTCCACTGGCGGAGTGTGGTGAGCAAGCTGCTGACCACATCTCGGTACGAATCAGAAGACTTTTTCTGCCAGGCCCTGAACTTTTTCCGATAGGCTTCTGGCGTCAGCTGGTACTTAGTAATGATAGCGTCTTTTATAGCAGCATAATCATTATCCTTTTCCGCAGGCAATTCTGCGAAAGCATCAAGCGCTTTGTAGCGCAGCAAAGGTGTCAGATGTCTGGCCCACTGGTCTTGGGACAGACGATACTGACGGCATGCTTTTTCAAAAGACCGCAAAAACAAGTCAATGTCAGTGTCTTTTTCAATATTAGCAAATTTAAATTTTGCACTTACGGGCGCTGCAGCTCCTTCAGCAGGGAGGCTGGGCGGTGAACTCCGGCTGGCCTGTTGAACCTTTGCCATGTTGAGCTCATGCTGTCGTCTCTCCCGCGCCTCTGCAGATTGGCGTTCCTCTCGCTTTTGCTCCGCCATGTACTGCAGGTACTTGTCCAGGTCAGTCTCCATGAGCTTTTGTAATGCCTGCTGCATTACCGGGTCAGCACCCATGGACAGTCCAGTACTGGCCAGTTCCGGGCGAGTAATGTCAGAAACTCTGGGATTGGGGTCCATACTGACAGTCTCTGGCGTAACTGTTGCAACAGGGCCCGCAGGATGCTCAACCTCTGTACGCCTAAGATCTTCAGCCTCTGGTTCCCCTCGATTGTCAGATGGGCTGGTATCCACCTCAGCGGATACTCCCGGCTCCCGCAGTTGCTGGGCATCCCATCTGGACAAGTCTGCTATCAGGTCCCGTTTTGTCTTGCGGAGGATGCCAATGCCCCTCTCTTCGCAAAGATTTTCCAGGTCTGCTAGGCACATGTTCTGGTAGTTCCCGGACATTTCCATGCCAAATAAAATAAAACTTTGGGGAAGGGGTACTGGCTACACAGTCTCTCTGTATATATAAAAAATATATTGCCTTCCAGCTACACCAACGAATTAGTTCGTTTCTGGATAGCGATAGCGCTATCTTAGATACTTTCAGCACAACACAGATCTCCACCGCTGCCTAACACTGTCACAGGAGCCCTCAGTGGCTGACCGCACTTAGCCTTCTAAACGGTGCCAGCGCACAGATCGTGCGAACTCTGGTCGCAGTCAATGCGCAGGAACCGTTAAGAATTAGCCGCAGACAACTCAGAAGGGAGCCTGTGAGACACGGGTGATTACAACGTCACCTACTGGTTCAGAGTAAACTGCCACCACCGCGGTTACTATGGGACCGTGGGGCCCACTAACTGACTGACTAATCCTGCGAATAAAACGGTTAAACACACGATATTCTGTCTAGCCAACAACAAACAAACAGTAGCGTATCTTCAGAGACCCGGGATCATTTCTGTGTGTGCTGATAAGCAGGGTAGCGGAAAGTGAATGACTTGGAGAAAGTCGTTTATTCACGCAATATAAATAATTAATATATACAGACAATTATGAAAATCAACAATTATGAAAACAGTAATAGCCAGTATGAAAAATAAAAGAAGGGAGAAAAAATACTTAGTTCCTGGAAAGATGTCCTTATTGTGGGAAGAATCATAAAGTCCTTGGTTTCAAAGTCCAGAGTTCAGAGTTCAGACCAGGTGGATGCCAGCATATCCTCAAGCTGGCATCTCATGAGTGCAAGATGTTTCAGTGTGGAGGACCCAGCCCGCCTGCTGGCTCCGTGCTTTTGATGAAGCTGGTTTGGGGGTGTGGCAATGCATGAATTGCTGTAACTCCTGAACCATACACGTTACATTTAGGGGAGTAACAGCTTCATACTTGGAGGAAAATACAGATTAATATGATACCTGACATGGCTAGTGCATCAGATCAGGGTCCTGAGTAGATTCATACCTGGGTGGTAGGGGCCCCGGGCCCCTCTCGACTGGTATCAAGAGATCCAGCATGACCCTACGGATCCAATGATACCGCTCTCATAACCACCCTATTTATTGTATTCTGTAAATGGGCAAAAGATTATATTGTACATTCATTTCTTCCTGCTAAGGCCGGAGTCAGCCTGACTGGAGTCCAGCTGTGTCTGCTTCTTGTCTATGAAAGGCCCTGTTGGCTCCTTCAATTAACATCTGAATGTGACTTCGGCTTAGACAAACTTTGAGTTCACACCTCTGGCTTAATCAGCAGTCACAGGGCCAGTCTTCCTGCCAGCTGCTTGTCACCTTATACCTGATGGATGGGCCATCAGCACAGCTTGAAGCCAGGGACTCTCTGGTGCAGATTAGGCTCAGGCTCATTAGCATATCAAAAGAGCCATCCAGCATTTAGGCTGGGGCTCTCTCTCTGTTGAGAAGAGACTGCAGCTGCCCCTACACACTCAACCCAGATTGTATCGATTTGAAGCGCAATCGATGCAGAGAATCGAGTGCGATCGCTTTCCCTCACGGGCGGTTACAGGACGCAACCGTCCGTGACACTTTCCTTGAATGGAGATGCTGTTGCTTTTGTTAAAGCCTGCTCTGTATGTGCTAGCAGTAAAGCGTCTCGCACAACTCCTTAAGGAATCTTAATGCCACTACCACGGGCGTAGGGCCCGAGGTCGCAGCGGTTGCACCCGCGACTGGGCCCGGCTCCTGCAGCCTGAGGGGAGGGGCCCGGGGCCCCCGTCTGCGCGTGTGTTTATACTGGCAGCGGCGGCACTTAATACGTCGGAACGCTCCCGGCTGACTCCATTTGCGGCTCCAAGACACAGTGCGTGCAGACACATCCATGCACTGTCTGCCTTCCTGGTCTCCAGAGAAAATCTCCCCCCTCCCCCGCTCTCTTCAGACAGCAGCGTTCAGTGTGTGTGACTGCTATACGTCACACACACAACAAAGTCACGCTGTCTGGGCTGGCTCTGATCTCAGTCTGAGGAGATTACTCCTCAGTCGTCATCTCCTCTGCAGCTGCTGTCACTCACTCCTTCCGGACCGCCCCCTCCACGCTCCTGTTGGCCCTTCTGTCAGGAACCGGCCCGCGGCACGCCTGCGTATACGGTTCCCGACTGCGGGTTTGACCAGATTAAGCGGGGAACAGCCTTATTTAAGCTACAAACAAGGCTGGAACCCCTCAAACACTTCCCACTGCCACCACTAGCGTTGCTAGACACGTTCACTCAGCTATCGAGTGCTCAATACGCAATCTGCGTTTTCGTATTTGGGTCAGCTTTGCGCTTAGGCCAAACACGGGAACGCCACGCACCCACACACACACACAGTTGCAATCTTACACTGTCGTGAAGCAAAGACCCACTAACAGTCGTTCCGAACGATACTGTTAGCCACTCTGCTGTTGCTACTCGCACTGGCGTTGTTCGTACGTTGGGTCAGCTGCGCGCTTAGGCCAACGTATGACAAACGCCCCCACACACAATGCAATTACAATTTCATACGGTAGTGTTGCTCAAGCGTACAATTAGGCATGAACTTATACACGGTTACACTTCAGTCTCTTCTAGGCTATGAGTGTTAGTTTAGTACGGCAGAAGTCAAACTTATTAAATAATAATTTAATATTCTAGAAAAACATAGAACAATGCAGAACTTAATATATACAAAAAGATTACAAAAAACAAAGTAAAAATGTTACAAGATAAAAGTTACAAAAATAAGAGGTTACAAAGATAACACACACGGATATTTGCGTAAAAATAAACGGGGGAAAAAAGAACGTTACCAGCTTAGGTTAGAACGTTGTTTGACGGGAGGACGCCGTTTCGACCAGGAGTCGCGATCCTCCCTAGCTATTCGCTACCTCCGAGAGAAGATACCGGTGGCTGTCCTGGGCCACCTTAAATAGTCTGAAGTGTCCCCTGGGGCATTTAATGTCCAGCCCCCAGGAACTAATGCAGTTTCCCCGTTTGTGACATCACGCTTGTCATAATCCTTCTTGTGATATGCACTTCAAAGGGGGTTCCTGTTTTAGCTTCTTGAAGTTTGGCAGGACACAATGTCACCCATTGAACTCTGCAGACATCAAAAAGCTTCCTCCACATTATTTCCTTGGTTAAAGTGTATTTTAGCACATCCATGAAAAGATTGAATTTTGGTTACAGGTAGCAGTTTGCCTGTAATCCTGTTTACACTTACAGATTTCAAAGCAATTCCCCTTCCGTTTTTAAAGTCTGTAGAAATTTCCAACCCCTTCAGGTGTCCGCTTCCCATCCCCAACACTCTGGCAGGCTTCCTTTGTATGATGGGACAATGGCTGATTCCAGTTCAAAAGCCATGCCGACCAGCCTATTCTTCCTCAATTGGCCGCTAATTAGCAGTACACACAGTTTCCCCCGGCTGGACAATGAGGGCAGAGGTAATGTACATTTACATGCAGACTTACATTATCCTTCAGATTACTCTGGCCAGGTGGCCAATTACTACCAAGCACAATACACATCTGAGGTTTTACCCAGTAGACAGAAAAAAGACAGAAATATGTTCTGTTATTATCCTTAACATTATCAGCACCCCAATATATCACCACACCTCCCCTCTTTAGAATGGGGCAAGGCAGATGATCTTCCCAGATTATCCTGCCTGCGCCTACATTGTTGGTTCTGCTTGACGGGACAACCCATCAGCATTCCCATGATTGCTCCCCTTCCGGATAGCGCTGGCAGGTGATTCTAACGAATCATCCTGCCAAAGCCTACATTGACGGCCTGGCCGGGTGGGGTAACCCTTTAGCATTCTCAGGAGGGTTCCCCACCTGTCAGTTAGCTCCAAGCTACACGAGTGGAAAGCTAGGTCAGGTTGCTGCAATATGTCGTTGCCCTTGGCAACCTGACGTAACCAACCAGGGGAATGTGAGTCAGTGACAACCGTGAATTGGCGACCATAGAGACAGTGCTGCAGCTGGGGAAGGGTTCCAACCGTCGCTACACGCACTTCCTCTATAGTGGCAGGAGCTATCTCTCGGTCCCTTTGGGGAACGATTATCTGCCGGTCTGCCTCCTCCACTTCGGACAGCTCAGAGGGAATAACTTCCCAGGACCCTCTCAGCCCGCCCCCCCCAGCTGGTGACCTGCTGGCTAGCCCCCTGAGCTCTTCCAGGCTGCTGTCAAATCGAACAGCCCCAGAGAGCTCAGGGCTGCCTGTCACACATTCTAGGAAGGCTGCAGACGGAGAGGCTCCTGGGCCCTCAGAGCCAGGTTCCGAAGTGGATGTTGCTGACCCAGCAACATTTGTCACTTTAGTGGACAGTCCCTCTGCTGTAGACTCGCTAGCGCTGCGGGTTACCACGGCAGCCGAGGGAGCGTCCACATTGCACGTATCATAAACCACATCACCTTTGGTCTGGAAACCATCTGAAGGGGAAGGATCTGGCCTAGTGCCATCTGCCCCTTCAGTGGACAGTCCACCTGCTGCAGCCCAGCGAGCGCCGCTGGTTACTCCTGCAGCTGACGGAGTGTCCACATGACACACAGCATTATGTAGTACAACACATATGACATCAGCATTATCAGCCCTACATATATTGACATTTAGAACATCACAGAAAACATCCACATTATCGGTATCATTACACACATTGCTACTCAGCACCTCACAAGTATCATCACCAGTTCCTGCATCGATCGCCTCGATAGTCCGTGCGTCATAAATGACATCTTCAGTTTCTGCATTCTCCGTATCAACATGTCCCACTCCAGGCCTAGGCACTGGAGAATCACTAGGGTTGGCTCCTAGTACACAGTCCATAGCCCCTGGGGCCTCGCCAGCATTCCCCACTTGCACAGCATTATCCAACAGTACCTTGCAAGAGTCCTGAACTTCTGCTGGGGATGCAGGCCCCACAGGGTTTGGGGTAGGCTCATACCGGGCCACTAACCGTCCCAGGTCAGTACCCAGCAAAACGTTGGTGGGGATTTTGTCAGTTACCCCAACTTCTTTCAGTCCGCTGCCGGCCCCCCAATCCAGGTGGACCAAGGCGGTGGGTATTGCTGGGGTGACACCCCCAATTCCTCTGACAGCAATCATTTTCCCAGGTATGTACTGCTCCGGGTTCACAAGCTGGGGATGTATGAGAGTCACTTCTGCTCCAGTGTCTCTCAGCCCAGTGGCAACTGTACCCCCAACCGTGACAAGCTGCAGATTCTCGGCATAGCCAGTGGCATTCCTGGTAGCACACAGAGCAGTTGGGACTTCACGGGGGTTTGAGGCCTCACTGGATTTTGGGGCCTCCCTCTTCCTCTCTGGGCAAGTCGTGCTGATATGACCCACCCTGTCACATACAAAGCATTTCCGAGTGTCAGGTTGCTTGAATCCAGGAGACAGCGGTGCTTGCCTCCTCTGGGTGCTGGGTGAAACAGGTTTAGCAATCTGTTCTCCTCTCCAGCTGGGCGTAGTAGTCCTCTGGGACTCAGGTGCTCTATGGGCGGTGTAGGCATCGGCCATTTCCGCAGCCTCATCCACTGTCTTTGGTTCTCGATCCAGCACAAACAGCCGGACCTCAACAGGACAGGTGTGTAGGAACTGGTCTTTTATCATCAGCTCCTGCAGGGCATCCAAGGTTTTAACTGACAGTCCTTTTAGCCACTGCTGGAAGGCAGTGCGCAGGTTGCAAGCATGATCCAGGTAACTGTCATTAGGACCTCGCTGCACTGTCCTGAAACGTTTCCGATACACCTCTGGCGTGAGGTGGTATCGTGCAATGATGGCTTTCTTAATTGCCTCAAAGTCTGTTTCTTCCTCCTGGGGGAGACTCACAAACGCCTCCAGGGCCTTGCCTCTCAGCCCTGGTGTAAGGTATCTTGCCCACTGCTCACGGGGCACCCCATACTGCCGACAAGTCCTTTCAAACCCCTGTAGGAAAGTGTCTATGTCAGAGTCCTTGTCCATAGCGGGGATCTTATCCAGGGGGATTCTGTGGACTCGCTCACCTTCGCGTTCTGCGGGTCCAGCAGACCGGTTCTGCTGCTGAAGTTTAGCCAGCTCCAGCTGGTGTTGCCGTTCAGCACTTTCCCTCTCGGCCTGGTGTCGCTGTGCAGCTTGTTCCCTCTCGGCCTGGAGTCTTTCACTCTCGGCCTGGCGTCGCCGTTCAGCTCTTCCCTCCTCTGCCTGTCGGTGCAGTAGGATCAGCTTTAGGCGCAGTTCAGGATCAGCCGAGTTCAGTAGCTGTAGATCAGCTTCCAGAGATGTCATCTCAGTGTTCGGTGGATCATCCAGGACATCGTCTCCACTCGCATCCTGTAGCGGGAGCGATTCCTCCTCTGGCATGTCGTGAGCTGCATCCACTGACGTTGAAGCACGGGCTTGCTCTGCCTCATCATACTCCTCGAGCGCACGAACTAACTGCTCCTTAGTCTGGCCGCTCACCGTCTTGATGCCTTTGTGCTCACACAGGTTGAGTAGTATCTCTTTGTTTTGCCTTGCATAGCTGGATGCTTTCTGAGCCATCGTGTTGCACAAAATAAAAAGAAAAAAGGGGGGAGGGAAAGCAAACACCAAGTGTGTATCTTTGAACAAAAAAAAAAAAACGTATATAGATTCTGCACTGAGTAGACTTCTGTAGGCTAGTTGCTTCTAGCAAGCTTTCAGCCTTTAGTACTCAGAATAGCAAGCTAAACTGCGTACTAATGTACTAAACGATGCCACCACTGCCAGCCAATTATGTCAGGAACCGGCCCGCGGCACGCCTGCGTATACGGTTCCCGACTGCGGGTTTGACCAGATTAAGCGGGGAACAGCCTTATTTAAGCTACAAACAAGGCTGGAACCCCTCAAACACTTCCCACTGCCACCACTAGCGTTGCTAGACACGTTCACTCAGCTATCGAGTGCTCAATACGCAATCTGCGTTTTCGTATTTGGGTCAGCTTTGCGCTTAGGCCAAACACGGGAACGCCACGCACCCACACACACACACAGTTGCAATCTTACACTGTCGTGAAGCAAAGACCCACTAACAGTCGTTCCGAACGATACTGTTAGCCACTCTGCTGTTGCTACTCGCACTGGCGTTGTTCGTACGTTGGGTCAGCTGCGCGCTTAGGCCAACGTATGACAAACGCCCCCACACACAATGCAATTACAATTTCATACGGTAGTGTTGCTCAAGCGTACAATTAGGCATGAACTTATACACGGTTACACTTCAGTCTCTTCTAGGCTATGAGTGTTAGTTTAGTACGGCAGAAGTCAAACTTATTAAATAATAATTTAATATTCTAGAAAAACATAGAACAATGCAGAACTTAATATATACAAAAAGATTACAAAAAACAAAGTAAAAATGTTACAAGATAAAAGTTACAAAAATAAGAGGTTACAAAGATAACACACACAGATATTTGCGTAAAAATAAACGGGGGAAAAAAGAACGTTACCAGCTTAGGTTAGAACGTTGTTTGACGGGAGGACGCCGTTTCGACCAGGAGTCGCGATCCTCCCTAGCTATTCGCTACCTCCGAGAGAAGATACCGGTGGCTGTCCTGGGCCACCTTAAATAGTCTGAAGTGTCCCCTGGGGCATTTAATGTCCAGCCCCCAGGAACTAATGCAGTTTCCCCGTTTGTGACATCACGCTTGTCATAATCCTTCTTGTGATATGCACTTCAAAGGGGGTTCCTGTTTTAGCTTCTTGAAGTTTGGCAGGACACAATGTCACCCATTGAACTCTGCAGACATCAAAAAGCTTCCTCCACATTATTTCCTTGGTTAAAGTGTATTTTAGCACATCCATGAAAAGATCGAATTTTGGTTACAGGTAGCAGTTTGCCTGTAATCCTGTTTACACTTACAGATTTCAAAGCAATTCCCCTTCCGTTTTTAAAGTCTGTAGAAATTTCCAACCCCTTCAGGTGTCCGCTTCCCATCCCCAACACTCTGGCAGGCTTCCTTTGTATGATGGGACAATGGCTGATTCCAGTTCAAAAGCCATGCCGACCAGCCTATTCTTCCTCAATTGGCCGCTAATTAGCAGTACACACAGTTTCCCCGGCTGGACAATGAGGGCAGAGGTAATGTACATTTACATGCAGACTTACATTATCCTTCAGATTACTCTGGCCAGGTGGCCAATTACTACCAAGCACAATACACATCTGAGGTTTTACCCAGTAGACAGAAAAAAGACAGAAATATGTTCTGTTATTATCCTTAACATTATCAGCACCCCAATATATCACCACACCTTCACTGATCTCTGGCTGGCCTGGCTCCTCCCATATCCCTCGAGTGAGCTGCAGGTTCAGCCAGAGTCAGCGTGGGAGAGTCGTGTTTGTCGCCTGCAATTCTGCTGGACTGCTGCCATAGACAGTCAGTGGGGAGGTCGAGGAGTCTGGAGCTTTGTAAGTCTAGGCTGCATTGCCTCTCCTACTGTGTCCCTGTCTCTCTCCCTAGTCCCTATGGCTGTCTCTTCCCCCCCCCCCGTGTCCCTGTCTCTCCCTATGGCTGTCTTCCCCCCCTGTGTCCCTGTCTCTCCCTATGGCTGTCTCCCCCCCCCCTGTGTCCCTGTCTCTCCCTATGGCTGTCTCCCCCCCCCTGTGTCCCTGTCTCTCCCTATGGCTGTCTCCCCCCCCCCCCCTGTGTCCCTGTCTCTCCCTGTGGCTGTCTACCCCCCCCCCCTGTCCCTGTCTCTCTCCCTATGGCTGTCTCCCCCCTGTCTCTCCCTATGGCTGTCTCCCCCCTGTCTCTCCCTATGGCTGTCTCCCCCCCTGTGTCCCTTTCTCTCCCTATGGTTGTCTCCCCCCTCCCCGTGTCCCTGTCTCTCTCCCTATGGCTGTGTCTCCCCCCCCCCCTGTCCCTGCCTCTCCCTATGGCTGTCTTCCCCCGTCTCTCCCTATGGCTGTCTCCCCCCCCCCCGTCTCTCCCTGTGGCTGTCTCCCCCCCCCCCCCCGTGTCCCTGTCTCCCTATGGCTGTCTCCCCCCCCCCCCCCTGTGTCCCTGTCTCTCCCTATGGCTGTCTTCCCCCCTTGTCCCTGTCTATCCCTATGGCTGTCTCCCCCCCCACCCCGCGTGTCCCTATCTCTCCCTATGGGTGTATCCCCCCCCCCCCGTGTCCCTTTCTCTCTCCCTGTGGCTGTCTCTCTATTTGTGTCCTCGTCTCTCTCCCTGTGTCCCTTTCTCTCTCCCTGTGGCTGTCTCTCTCCTTGTGTCCTCGTCTCTCTCCCTGTGTCCCGGGTCTCTCTGTGTCTCTCCCTGTGCCCCTGTCTCTCTCCTTAGCTGTCTCTCTCCCAGTGTTCCTATGGCTCTCCCTGTGGCTGTCTCTCTCCTTGTGTCCCTGTGTCTCTCCCTGTGTCCTGGTCTCTCACGGTTTCCCTGTGTCTCTCCCTGTGGATGTCTCTCTTCCTGAGTCCCTGTCTTTCTCTCTGTGGCTGTCTCTCTCCCTGTGTCCCTGTCTCTCTCCCTCTGTCCCTGTCTCTCCCTGTCCTCGTCTCTCTCCCTGTGTCTTTCCTGTGTCCCTGTCTCTCTCCGTGCCCCTGTCTCTCTCCATGGCTATCTATACTGAGGCACCTACTCTTGGCTACCTATACTGAGGCACCTATTCCTGGCAGCACCTATTATTATTATTTAGTATTTATATAACACCATCATCTGCCTCAGCACTGTACAGAGTATATTGTCTTGTCACTAACTGACCCTCAGAGGAACTCACAATCTAATCCCTACCTGGCTACCTATACAGGAAGCACCTATTCCGGGGTTACCTATACTGGAACACCGATACCTGGCTACCTATACCCTAGGTACCTATACCTGGCTATTTAATGTAGGGGGGGGGGGGCCCAGGTCCAAATTCCGCATCGGGGCCCTGAGGTTTGTAGCTACGCCACTGGCCACTACCCATTCCTGAGAGACCTTGGACTCACATATCTATGGATGTTATTGTTGATTTGCCAGTTTCTCAGGAAAAAAACTTTCATCTAGGTAGTGGTAGACAGGTTCAGTAAGAGGGTTCATTTTGTGCCTTTAAATAAGCTTCCCACTGCCAAAAAATTGGCTCAAATCTTTGTTGAGAATATTTGAGACTTCATGGTATTCCTGAGAATGTGGTTTCCAGGGCCGGATTTACCATAAGGCACTGTAGGCACGTGCCTACAGGCACCTGATGATTGAAAGGCGGCTCACTCCCCTCTCCGACCACCTCCCTCACTCCTTCCCTATGCAGAGTCCAGATGAGAGTGTACATCAGAGGTTACTCACCCTGCTCTCAGCATTCCACTGACGAGATCTTCCTTCAGTGAGAGGAACCTCTAGCTACTTAGGTTCCTCTAGCAATACTTTGGGGGCCTCTCTAGCTACTTAATATTGAGGGTGCTTCTTGCTAACTAATACTAAGAGGCATCTGTAGCTACCTATGATGGGCAAAGGAACTAAGGGAGAAGTGACAGCTGGGACAGCCAGAACACTTGCAGTGCAGTTTGGTGGAGGTTTGTAGGTTCAAGGAGGGCGAAGTCTATGGTGCCAGGACATCTGTGCCTATAGGCTCCTGTGAAGTAAATCCAGGCCTGGTGGTTTCTGATAGGGGTGTATAATTTGTCTCTTAATTTTGGCAAGGATTTTGTAAGAGTTTAGGAATCACTTTGTCATTTTCTTCTGGATCTCACCCAGAAACAAATGGACAAACTGAAAGAGTGAATCAGATCCTAGAACAATATCTGAGGTGTTTTGTTGCAAATTGTCAGGAAGATTGGGTACAGTTCTTACCTTTTGCTAAATTTGCTATTAATAATCAAGTTAACACTTCCACCAAATTGTTACCTTTTCAGATAGTTTTTGGTCTGAACCCCAGATTTAATTATTTTCCTGATACACCTGTTTCCTGAGCTAGAGAATTGGGTTACTCGCTTGTCTCAAGTTTGGAAACAGGTTCGTACAAACATCGATGAAACACAAGAGACGGCACACAAATGGCTGCAATGATATTGCTGTATTCGGAACAAGAGCACACAAGGATGTAATATCCGTAACATGTAGTGTGCTCTTGTTCCGAATACAGCAATATCATTGCAGCCATTTGTGTGCCGTCTCTTGTGTTTCATTGGTGACGTCCTGAAGCCGTAGGAGCAATCCGGCTGAGACAAGGCACCGGCCAGGTTTAGGTCCAGGGGACCTAACACACGAGTTCTCCAGGCATCTACTGTTGGTGTCGTACAAACATCGAGTCTGCGGTTAATCAACAGAAATTCTTTTCAGATTTGAATTGTGCTTCCGAGCCAGAGTTTCTTCCTGGAGATCTTGTTTGGGTATCCACTCTAAATGTTTCTCTGCGCCAACCATCAGCTATATTGGGACCCAAGTTTATAGGTCCGTATCCAATCTCTGAAAAGATTAATCGAATTACATATAGGGCTTGGTTCACAAAGCCGTGATAACTGTTATCACGGCTGGGAAAAAGTGCTTTGCACGCGTTTTCACACGAAAACCGGTTATCACGTGCAAAATTTCTAATTTGCACGATAACGCAAATTTACCGTGCGAACGCAGAACGTTAATGCGCAAATGGTTGCGTTAGCGAGCGAACGCAAATTTTTGCACGCGATAACCGTTTACACAAGAAATTTTGCACGAAGCACTTTTCACAGCGTGATAACAGTTATCACTGCTTTGTGAATCAAGCCCATAGAATTAAGTTACCAACTTCCATGAAAGGAGTTGATTCTTTTCATGTGTCTTTGTTAAAATCTGCAGCCAACTCTGATTTCTCTGCATCTCCTCCTCCTCCTCCTCCTCCTATAGAGGTTGACGGAGAGCAAGAACTTGAAATGTAAAGAATTCTAGACTCTCGTTTTGTGAAGAAATCTCTTCAGTTTCTGATAGATTGGAAAGGATACGGACCTGAAGAGAGATCTTGGGTTCCTGCTAGACAAGTTAATGCTAATGAAGCTATTAAACATTTCTATGCCAAGTTTCCTGATAATCCCTGGCGGAGTATTTGGAGTCCACTCCTCAGGGTCTCAGCAGACGTCATCTGTGGTTGATGCGCATGCGTATAAGCGTACGCATAGCTCTGGGTGGGTGAAATGTCCGACTCTCACTCCGTATTCCCTCCGCAGACGTAAACATTACTGACAGCTGATCACTAGGATCAGCTGACGCTCAGACTGTGAGCAGAGCGTGTCAGCTGACATGATAAGCTGACACATAGGCAGGACTTCTGATGGGTGTGTGCTTGTGGCCAGCCACTGAATGGAGGATGACTGGTATATGTGGTCTGCTTCTGCATTCAGTCATTGCCCGTCATAGCATTAGCTTGCTAGCTGCTGGGTGCTCTTACCTGTGAATACTACGCTTACCTGGATTGAACTTGCCTGTCACTGCCCACTCTTGCCTTCCAGCTGCATTGACCTCTGCTTACCTTTGGAGTTCTCTTGATCGCTGCCTGGACTGACTTCGGATTGCCTTGTGACCTGATTTGCCTTGTACCTCGATATTTCTGATTGCTTGTGTATAACCCAGAACTGTTTTGGACTATCCTTGCTTTCTTGTTTGGCTCTGGCAGGTTATTGTCTACTCTACAATCAGCCCCTATACCTTGCACCTTTAAGGCCTGGGTGTAACCGAAGTCAGGTAGGTGTTGTTTCCTCACATCCCATTCAAACGGGGACGCGCCACACAGGGTAAAGATGATGGTGATAGATTGGGGCATAGGAGCTGATCTGTGGATGTTAATCTGCCAAACTTGACAAAGGCATTTTTTATTGATCTGAGGTAACGTTGTGAGATTGCTTTTTGTATAAAAACTTTTTTTCTAGTTGAACTGGTTTCTATATCTTCTGGAGGGGCAAGCAATCACCTCTCTTTTTTATTATATAATTTGTTATTTGTATTTTAAAATACTAAAAGAGAACACACAGGGGCACCTCTAGCTACTTAATACTAAAAAAGGTTCCTTTAGCTACCTAATACTTGGGGGCACCTCTAGCTACTTATCATTGAGGGTACCGCTGGCTACCTAATACTAAGGAGCACCTGTAGCTACCTATAATGAGTATGGGAAGTAAGGGAGAAGTGACAGCTTGGTGGGAGGTTGTATGTTCATGAAGGGCGAAGTCTAAGGTGCCAGGACAACTGTGTCTATAGGCTCCTGTGAGGTAAATCTAGTCCTGCTTTTAAAACTCATGTTTTTTGCATCATTTTTTGCAGCATGTGTTGTCATACACAGGGGATAAGCCTATACCACCTTTACAAATGTCAGGGACTTCTAGGAGATGCCAGTGTCAGAGAATATGGGGAGAAACCCTAATAAGAAAAGTATGTATTGCTCTTGAAATCATGCATATTGTTTTGGTATGGACCAGTATAAATCCACAGAATATTGATTTTATGTTATGTTTTATGTTATAGACAAACATTGGGGGACAAAGGAAAGAATTACTAGAACTATTTATCTAAAATTATACATCAACTTTTATTTCTCACAAATATAAAAATTATCAAAATGTCAATGTAAGAAAAAAACCTTAAAAAAACTGTAGATAAGTACACAACTAAAGAACCAGCACTAATGCAGCAAGCACTTACATAGTTAGTTACATAGTTATTTTGGTTGAAAAAAGACATACGTCCATCGAGTTCAACCAGTACAAAGTACAACACCAGCCTGCTCCCTCACATATCCCTGTTGATCCAGAGGAAGGCGAAAAAACCCCCACAAAGCATGGTCCGATTAGCCCCAAAAGGGAAAAATTCCTTCCCGACTCCAGATGGCAATCAGATAAAATCCCTGGATCAACATCATTAGGCATAACCTAGTAATTGTAGCCATGGATGTCTTTCAACGCAAGGAAAGCATCTAAGCCCCCTTTAAATGCAGGTATAGAGTTTGCGCTAACGACTTCCTGTGGCAATGCATTCCACATCTTAATCACTCTTACTGTAAAGAACCCTTTCCTAAATAAATGGCTAAAACGTTTTTCCTCCATGCGCAGATCATGTCCTCTAGTCCTTTGAGAAGGCCTAGGGACAAAAAGCTCATCCGCCAAGCTATTATATTGCCCTGTGATGTATTTATACATGTTAATTAGATCTCCTCTAATGCTGGGTACACACTATGAGATTTTCTGGTCGATTTAATGTCAGATCGATTATTTTCAACATGTTCGATTTGCTTTCCGATCGTTTTCTGAACATTTTCCGATCGAATCCCTATTAAAATGCACAGAAATCGATCGGAAAATGCTCGGAAATCGATCGAAAAGCAAATCGAACATGTTGAAAATAATCGATCTGACAGTAAATCGACCAGAAAATCTCATAGTGTGTACCCAGCATAAGGCGTCTTTTCTCTAGACTAAATAAACCCAGTTTATCTAACCTTTCTTGGTAAACGAGACCTTCCATCCCACGTACCAATTTTGTAGCTCGTCTCTGCACCTGCTCTAAAACTGCAATATCTTTTTTGTAATGTGGTGCCCAGAACTGAATTCCATATTCCAGATGTGGCCTTACTAGAGAGTTAAACAGGGGCAATATTATGCTAGCATCTCGAGTTTTTATTTCCCTTTTAATGCATCCCAAAATTTTGTTCGCTTTAGCTGCAGCGGCTTGGCATTGAGTACGATTATTTAACTTGTTGTCGATGAGTACTCCTATGTCCTTCTCCAAGTTTGATGTCCCTAACTGTATCCCATTTATTTTGTATGGTGCTAGACCATTGGTACAACCAAAATGCATGACTTCACATTTGTCAACATTGAACTTCATCTGCCATGTATGTGCCCATATAGCCATCCTATCCAGATCCTGTTGCAATATGACACTATCTTCCTGAGAGTTGATGATTCTGCACAATTTTGTATCATCTGCAAAAATAGCAACATTGCTCACTACTGCATCTACTAGGTCATTAATAAATAAATTGAAGAGCACTGGACCCAGTACAGAACCCTGTGGGACCAAACTGCTAACAGTCTCCCATTTTGAGTACGATCCATTGACCACAACTCTTTGTTTTCTGTCCATTAGCCAGTTCCCTATCCATGCACACAAACTCTTCCCCAGTCCTTGCATCCTCAACTTTTGCACCAGACTTCTGTGGGGAACAGTGTCGAAGGCCTTTGCAAAGTCCAAGTATATCACATCTACAGCATTCCCAATATCCAGGGGCGTCTGAGTCACTAGGCAACTATACATTTTTGCCTATAGCGCCCTCGGTGGAAGTGGGCGCCCTCTCGCCGCTCTCTCTGTGCATGTTTGTTTATTTATTTTACTTTTTTCTTCTTTCAGCCAGCTAGGTCGGCGCTGGCTGTGACAGGCAGCTCAGCCTGTGCCCGGCGCTGCCTACTAGTCCGCTCCCTTCCTCTCCTCTCCTCTCCACCAAGCGAGCAGCACGCACATTAGTTTTCCCTGCATGTGCCCGTAAAAAGTAGCAAAATAGTTCCCTTCCCTGATTAGTGCGCAGCTCAGCCTCCTTTCACTTAGCCTCTTCACAAGCGACTACTTTTCTTGTTGCTCCGCCCCTTAACAGCCGCATCAGCTCAATCAGGAGGCTTCCACTCATTAGAACTAAGGCGCGCCATTTTCATGTGGGGAGTAAGGATGAGATAGTACGCAGTACGGTCCTGCTGCCACAGCTTCCTGGAGGAACAGAGCCATGTTCAGCACATATTCAGCAAGCAGTGCACTGTCCCATGTGTACACTGCTGCTGCTGAGAGAGAGAGGGGCTCTGCTTCTGCCACGGACATGTGCCCACTGCCTGACAGTCTGCAGCCTGCAATGTCTGCAAGCTGTAAGTACTTCGCTGACATCTGACGCTGACAGGACTGTGCAGTGAGCTGCTGTCTCTGCACAAACATTGGGGGAGGAGAACCTCTGATCTGTGTCCAGACACAGTGAGGTTGCTAAGACAGTCTGTAGCAGCCAGCGGTCTAGTTAGCTCTCCTTTTTGCCTGCCTCTTCTCACCCTGATCTTCCTTTCTTTCTTTCTCCCAGCTGTATTTTGCCTCTCTCTCTCTCTCTACCTCTAACTGTCTCTTGGCCCTTCAGCTGTCTCTCTCTGTCGTCTTTATCTACCAGCTGTTTCTCTCTCAGCTGTCTATCTGCCTCTCTGCTGTCTCTCTTTGCTTCTAGTTGTCTCTCTGCCCTTCAGCTGTCTCTCTCTGCCATCTATATCTACCAGCTGTCTCTCAGCTGTCTATCTGCTTCTTCTCTCTCTCCTCTCTCTCTCTCTCTCTCTCTCTCTCTCTCTCTCTCTCTCTGCCCTTTACCTGTCTCTCTCTGCCATCTCCATCCACCAGCTGTCTCTGCCTCTGCTGTCTCTCTCTGTGCCCCTCTGCATCCCCAAGCTGTCTCTCTATCTCTGTCTTTCTCTCCCCCAGCTATCTCCCTCTGTGCCAGCTGTCTCTCTCTCTCTCTCTCTCTCTCTCTCTCTCTCTCTCTCTCTCTCTCTCTGCACAGACTTTGTCTCTCTCTGTTGTCTCTATCCACCAGCTGTCTTTCTCTGTCTCTAAGGCTATGGTGTCTATCTCTCTCTTTCCCTCGGCTGTTGCTCTGTGCCGTCTCTCTCTGCCAGCTCACCCAGCTGTCTTCTTAGCTGTCTCTTTTAACTGCCTCTCTCTAGTGTCTTTGCCTGGCAGCAGAAAACAAGGTTCACAGTGGGTGAACGCAATGGATCGGGAAAGCGGCGCCTCACGTTATCTGAGTGTTGTCACATGCAGTGAAGCATACAGTTAATGAAAAGTATGCTTCACTGTTAACATGCACATTTTGCTGTAACACACTACATGTAGTGGGTTACAATGCCACATGCTGTTACTGTATACTGCAATGCACCCACCACATTGTGAATGTTGCAAATATGGAGTGTTGCAGTACAACAAGCAGCATCACAATGTGACCATTATACATCACCACAATGCCCCACTGTGAACGTAGCCTTAAAAAAAAGGGGGAAAAAAGTGTCAGTAAAAAATTGCCTTTGTCAGTAAATTTTTGGACTTTTGTCAGTAAAAACGAAATCGAAAGGTTGGCAACACTACGCCTGTCACACGTGCTTGAAGGCACTGTGTGTGACGCAGGGACCAATGCCGTGGTACCGCCGGCTGGCTACACATGACTGTGTGCGCAGTGTGCGCACAAACTATCTGCAGAGCAGGCAGCAGCAGAAGCGACATACACACCTCACAGTGAGTGCCATCTGCAGATCTGCTGCTCTTGATAATTTTTTTTATATGCATCCTGGCTGGCCCAGTGGCCCTGATTCCGCCCCAATCCCCCCCCCCCCCCCTCGCTCGCCCATATCGCTGCAGGCAGTGGGTCTTGGGATGGATGGATATTAAATAATACAGGCATATAGCATGCCTGCTGCTGTGTGGGTCTGGGCAGGACTCGGAGGGAGGGAGTCGTGTGTATAGTGTGTGTGTATAGTGTAGTGTGTAGTGTGTGTGTGTGTATAGTGTGTGTGTGTGTGTGTACTGTGTGTATGTTGTGTGCGGTGTGTGTGTGCGCGTGTATAGTGTGTGTGTACTGTGTGCATGTGTATAGTGTGTGTGTACTGTGTGCATGTGTATAGTGTGTGTGTGTGGTATATGTACTGTGTGCGTGTGTATAGTGTGTGTGTGTGTGTGTACTGTGTGTGGTGTATGTGTGAGTGCATGCCGCAATAAGTATATTTTAAGGTGAAACGCTCTGCTGCATTACAACTATCTTCTGGTGAACCCATGCCGCAATAAGTGTATCTTCTGGTGAAACGCTGCTGCATTATTATTTTCGGGGGTCTTGGGGGTGGGGTTCACCACAGGAGTGGTGTTCACCACAAGGGCGGGGGGGGGTATGGGGCTGGGGGCAATCAGGGGGGGGGGGGGGGGGCGTGCGGGGCGCCACAGGATTTCTCACCTGGAGTGACAAAATGGCTAGAGACGCCCCTGCCAATATCCATATTAGCATTCACTACCTCATAAAAGCTGAGCATGTTAGTCAAACAGGACCGGTCTTTAGTAAACCCATGTTCATGCTGAGAAATAAGATTATTTTCTACTATGAAGTCATGTATAGTATCTCTTAGTGACCCCTCAAATAGTTTGCATACAACTGATGTTAAGCTTACAGGTCTATAATTTCCTGGATAAGATTTTTTGCCCTTCTTAAATAATGGGAAAACGTGGGCTGTACGCCAATCCACTGGGACTCTGCCAGTTGCAAGAGAGTCACAAAAGATAAGATAAAGGGGTTTAGCTATAACTGAACTTAATTCCCTTAGGACCCGAGGATGCATGCCATCTGGGCCAGGTGTCTTGACTATTTTAAAATTTATTTATTCTTGCCTTTACTTCTTCCTGCGTTAAGTACTGTATATACTCGCAAGCAAGCCGACCCGCATGTAAGCCGACCCCCCAACTTTCACCTGAAAAAACATGGAAAAATGATTGACCCCCATATAAGCCGGGGGTTGGAAATGCTGGCCGCCTTATTCCCTTAGTGTGTCCCAGTATAGCTAGTATAGTGCCCAGTATCGCTAGTATAGTGCTGAGTATAGCTAGTATAGTGCCCAGTATAGCTAGTATAGTGCTCAGTATAGCTAGTATAGTGCTCAGTATAGCTAGTATAGTGCTCAGTATAGCTAGTATAGTGCTCAGTATAGCTAGTATAGAGCTCAGTATAGCGAGTATAGTGCCCCAGTTTAGCTAGTATAGTGCTCAGTATAGCTAGTATTGTGCTCAGTATAGCTAGTATAGTGCTCAGTATAGCTAGTATAGTGCTCAGTATAGCTAGTAAAGTGCCCCAGTTTAGCTAGTATAGTGCCCCAGTATAGCTAGCATAGTGCCCCAGTATAGCTAGCATAGTGCCAGTATGGGTAGGTGGGTGGGTAGGTAGTACCCCTACCCGCTCCCCCCGCGGCCGCCGCTGCTATTACCTTAGGCGGCGCCGCTTCCTCTATCCCCGTCCTGCTCCGGTAACTAATTCACAGCAGCGCGCCCCTCGCTGCTGTGATGACGGAGGAAACCATAGAGAGCGGCTTCCTGTAGCGGCGATGCCGTTACTATGGGAACCACTCTCTATGGTTTCCTCCGTCATCACAGCAGCGAGGGGTGCGCTGCTGTGAATTACTTAGTTATCGGAGCAGGACGGGGATAGAGGAAGCGGCGCCGCCTAAGGTAATAGCAGCGGCGGCCGCGGGGGGAGCGGAGAGGGGCACCACCTACCCACCCACCTACCCATGACTCGCAAGCAAGCCGACCGCCCAACTTTTGGGCCACTTTTGGGGGGTGAAAAATTCGGCTAGCTTGCGAGTATATACGGTATTTAATATTACAGTTAGAAGATTGAGACTCTTCTGCCTCTGTAATTTGCAACAGTGCTGTTTCCTTTGTGAAGACAGAAGCAAAGAAAGCATTTAATAACTCTGCCTTACCTTGGTCATTCACCATTGAGTTCCCACCCTCATCCTTTAGGAGTCCTATACAGTCAACCTTTCTTTTTTTAGAGTTGATGTACTTGTAAAACTTTTTTGGGTTAGATTTGATATCCCTAGCGATTTGATTTTCAGCTTCGATCTTTGCCAGCCTAATTTATCTTTTACAATTTTTATTGCACTCCTTATAATTGCTTAGTGCAGCCTCGGTCCCCACCTGTTTTAGGACCTTATAGGCATTCCTTTTCCTCTTCATTTTATCCCTAACCTTTCTATTCATCCATAGAGGCCTTTTTTTATTCCTAGACATTTTGTTTCCATATGGGATATACATACTCAATATTGATTGAGAATAAGTTTAAAAGCTTGCCATTTCCCTTCAGTGTCCTCCCCTTGTAGTACATTATCCCAGTTCACCAAACTTAGTGCCTGCCTAATTTGATTGAACTTTGCTTTTCTAAAATTCATAGTTTTTGTGGCCCCGTTATCATGTTGTGATCACTATTTCCCAAATGTTCTTGAACCTGCACATTTGATACATTATCTGGTCTATTAGAAATGATCAGATCCAGTAACGCATTCCCCCTAGTTGGTTCCGTTACCATTTGAGTCAAGTAATTGTCCTGTAGTGCTGCCAGAAATCTGCTGCTTTTACCAGAATAGGTAGCCTCAATACCCCAGTCAATGTCTGGAAAGTTGAAGTCGCCCATAATTATGACCTCATTTTTACTTGCAGCTTTTTCAATCTGCTGTAGTAATCGCAGTTCTGCTGCTTTTACCAGAATGGGTAGCCTCAATACCCCAGTCAATGTCTGGGAAGTTGAAGTCGTGTATAATTATGACCTCATTTTTACTTGCAGCTTTTTCAATCTGCTGTAGTAATTGCAGTTCTACAGCTTCATTAATACGAGGTGGTCTGTAGCATGCCCCAATAAGCAATTGGCAACTTTTATTTCCACCATGAATATTTACCCAAACGGACTCCACATCTTCGCAATCTTCTTCCATCTCATCGTTGAGGACAGCTGTAAAAGAATTCTTAACAAAGAGACAAACCCCTCCCCTTTTTTCCCTGTTCTATCCCTCCTAAACACATTGTATCCTTTTAAATTAGCTATCCAGTCATGGCTTTCATCCATCCATGTCTCGGTTATTCCCACAATGTCATAGCCTTTGTCATTCAGAATGAACTCTAGTTCGTCTATTTTATTTGCAAGGCTCCGAGCATTGGCTACCATGCACTTTATATTTTTATCACCATATTTACCAATTTTGTTTACACAAAATGGGCTACTTGAAGTTTTACCAACCTCCTTAATCTTTACACTGTCCCCACCCCCCTCTCCACCCCCCATAATGTTAGGCTCCCACTGTCTTTTTACCTTATCTTGTCTACATATTAAGACTTTATCCTCCCGCCTCTCCCCAGATCCTAGTTTAAAATCTCCTCCAACCGTTTAGCCATCTTCTCCCCCAATGCAGCTGCACCCTCCTCATTAAGGTGCAGCCCATCCCTGCTGTAGAACCTTTAGCCGACTGCAAAGTCTGCCCAGTTCTCCAGGAACCCAAACCCTTCCTTCCTACACCAATTTCTCAGCCACTTATTTAACTCCCTAAGCTCCATCTGTCTCTCAGATGTAGCACGTGGCACTGGCAGTATTTCAGAGAACACCACCTTGGAGGTCCTTGCTTTAAGTTTATCTCCAAGTACCTGAAAATCATTTTTGAGGACCTTCCATCTCCCATTAACTTTGTCATTGGTGCCAATGTGTACCATGACAGCTGGGTCTTCCCCAGCCCCACCCAATAATCTGTCAATTCTTTCCGCTACATGCCGAACCTGAGCACCCGGGAGGCAACAGACTGTACGGCATTCACGGTTTCTTCGACAGATTACCCTATCTGTGCGCCTAATAATTGAATCCCCTACCACCAGTACCTGTCTAGCCTTAGCTGCACTCCTATTCCATTTCTCGTTACAGCAGTCTGACCCTTGGTTGCTAAGGAGCACATCCTGCTGCAGCATTGCTACTCCTGAATCATCCTCCCCAATATTACGTAAACAAGCATACTTATTAGTGAGGGACAACTCGGGACTAGCCTCCCTGCCACTTTTTCCCCTACCCCTTCTAACTGTGACCCAACTAGCGGCTACCTCTGCTTCTTGCTCCGGCTTTACTCCACCTACCTCATCTTCACCGATTCCATCCAGTGTCTGGATCGTGAGATCCAAGCTCATCTCCATGTTGTGTATGTATCTCAGTGTTGCGAGATGCTTATTTAGCTCTGCGACTTCCGCCTCTAACTGAGCAACACGCACACACCCAGGGCAATAGTAAACACCCTCAATCCGCTGATCAAGGCATGCATACATGTCACAGGATGTACACTGTACAGCATAGTCCAACATGATGACTATTGTGTAGGGAAATTTTATTTAAAGTAAACTGTGGCGGTAAAAGTTGAAACGGGAGAGGGAGTGAAGTTCGGGAGTGAGTGCAGCTGGGGTGGAAGAGGGGGAGGGGTGGAGGAGGGGGAGTGAGTGAAGTTGGGGTGGAGGAGGGGGAGGGGAGGAGGGGAAGTGAGTGAAGTTGGAGTGGAGGAGGGGGAGTGAGTAATTGTGCTAATGACATTACATAGAGAGGTAAATGACGCAAGCCTCTTCAGGCTCCTTTCTTAATAGTGTACAGTACACTCACACACGGGGTTATACACCCCTTCTTTTGAAAAAAACATGAAAATAATCACCTCACTGCTCACTTGTCACATTTTTATATTTTTTCACTATAAAGCAAAGATGAACTTTCTGTATCGTTCTCTGAATCACTTCAGTCAAGTATGTCCCAAATTGAATTACACTCATCACCCAGCAATTGTTCTAATACTCACCTCATTTTTAGGGGTGGGCCAGCAGGACATGAGGGACAAAAGGGCCACCTCACATTTGACCAAACAGGAGAAAAAGAAACGACCAGGTTCTTCACACTCTAGTCATGTGGGCAACAGTCAATCATCCGTTAAAAAAAAAAAGATTATTAACTTATCACGTTGTGTATTAAATGATGACCATATTGTTGTTTTGAACCTGGGACTGGGATTTGCAAAAACTGCCAACTTTGGCAAATTTAAGATGGTAAAAGACTTGTACTTTTTCTGTATACGAGTGGCCCTCAAAAAGTACAGTGATGAACAATCTGGTCTTGACTGCCCGAACTCCAAACAGGACAATCAGGTGCTCAATGGCATTTTGATATTACAGTCAGAAACATCAACTACTTTCCTTTGAAGTCCCAGCTTAATCCCTTCAAAGTCGTATTTTGACCCCCCCTCACTCAACAAAGATTAGACCTAAGTCTACATATTTTCACTACTCTCTACGGTATCCGATTTACAGGTTTTGGCAAAATCTGTCATGGAAGATCTAGAATTACTGTCCATAGGGGCAGACATTCATCCAATCTTACCACTGACTAGAGATATCGCGAACGTCAAATTTCCCGTTCACAAACATTGACTCAAACTTCCAGGAAAGTTCGGGCGAACCGCAATTGGCAGGCAAATTTCGAGAAACCTACAAAGACTGTTTCTGGCCACAAAAATGATGGAAAACTTGTTTCAAAGGGTCTAACACCTGGATAGGGGCATCCATGCCAAAAGTCCAACCAAAAATTGAGTTCAAAGAGTTGATGCAGAGTAGGGTTTTAATCCCTAAAGGGCAGGAAATAACTGTACATTCTTACATTTGAGAAATGAAGGGCTGCTTTTAAATGTCCAGAGTGGTAATGTAAGGGTTATGCCTGCTTCACACTGACAGACTGTACGCCGCATTTACCGAGACTGAGTGCTAACAGGTCTGTAAGGCCCTTAGGTGTGCAGGTGCTGCATGCACGCTCAACTGAACAGATCAGCTTGGGCGTTGTTATTTACAAAAAATATATATTTGTGTTTTAGAAAAAAAAGTTAATGTCTTTTACAAAAAATATGTATTAATTTAGTGTGTGCTGCTTAAGTGAGTGGACCAGCGTGGCATCACGTGTAGTATAGGCCTGGATGGGATGGGAAGCTAATTATAGAACTTTATGATGGTAGCAAGCAGACTAGTTTAATGTATTTTTTTAAGCCAATTTGTAAACTCCTCCATGCTAAATAGTTATGCGACCATGCAGCCACGCGATATTGAGTGGGAACAGCCAGGTCTGTAAGGCCCGTAGATGTGCGGGTGCTTCATGCGTGCTCGGAAGCAAAAAGGCTCAGTCTACAACCTATTTTTTTTTCTTAAAGCATATTTGTCAAATATAAAAAATGATTTCTAAAGTTATTATATTTATTTATTAAACAACACAAATACAAAATTATTTAAAAAAAAAAACAAATTACATGTAATTTAATATTTTTTTAAATTACAAAAAAAAATAACAGCACAGTGGCAATAAAATGCAGGCTACCTGACACACCACCATGGACCATATGCCTGTGTTCAAACTGCTACTCTTAAAACTACCTGGCGGTCGAGGCGTTCTTTGAGGGTGGATCCCAAAGAGCTGTGGTGATGCATTGGACAAAAAAACTGTGCATGTCCATTACGACAAGCTATTCTCTTCTGATGTTGACATTTGAAGCACTGCCGTTCTTCTTTTAGGCATTGTTATAATCAAAAGGCTAGCATCCTAAGAATGCGAAACCCAAGAATTGTGACGAAAAATTTCCCTTTTTTTCCACAGTGACCTCCAAACTTGCCCATCTTCATGTACAGTTATGCAGGCTGATGAAGGACAAAACAAGTAATGGGGGGAACCTGCTGTGATATTTCACAGGGGGAAACCCAACAACCACTTCCCATCTGAGCTATCAACTTATTTGAGTTTTTTTTTTTAATTTTGTATACCGTTACTACTTAATCATTTGTGTTTTTCTTTTACTAATTTTAATCACACATGAACATCCACTTAATGATCCACCATTAATTGCCGTATTGATTTAGTCTCTTTAATTACAAGGTACACCTTGTGGTTTTTGTTTTTATTTTTGTAGTTTTTTTATTTTTTATTAATTAGTGTTCTGCACACATTATTTAGCTGGTGAGTGATAAGAGACAACAGAGCTTCTTTAATTGTTTTCACTAACCATGTTCTAATGTTGAATAAAAGTTATTGCTAATCTCAGTTATGCCACATAGTAGTATTAAAGCTGCACATTCCCTGCTACCTTTCTGACATTAAACATACATTTTAGCTATTTTTGCTCATTGTATGCTGATCAGCTGGTGTATACATAATGATATAGCAGCCAGCGGTTTTAAAAACCCAGTTTACTTGTTTTGTGAAAAGCCTGGTTTGACTTCAGAAAGGTAACTTGACCACAAATTGCTGGTTTAAACCCATTCAGTACACATTAAAAACCAATGATATATTTTCATTATTCAAATATCCCGCTAAGTTCTGATCTTCAAGAGGAGGGTGGGTGGCTGGGTTATCTTTGATGTAATATTTTTCCTTTAATATGTGTTGGTAGTTTGGTAGATTTCCAAGAATAAGTCTGGATTCTGGAATTGCTCATAATTTAACCCCACAAAAAAAGGGTAGGATGTTTTGGGAACAAGAGTTAGTTATTGCTCAATGCTCCTTGGTTGTTTTTGGAGATTGACAGTTTTTCTGATGCTATGTAGCTGAGGGGTGGTTGAGAGTGTGCAAGGAAAGCAGAAGTTGCCATGGATGAAGATGCTGGACCAGGAGGAGGAGGGTGGCTTTGCATTTGTGTGCTGCTTTTATTAATGTGTGCATCCCATTGGTGGGTGTGTTATGGAATCAGGTGCCTTCGCAAAACACTTGTCCCTAGATGGGTGTTGGACTTCCCACGACTCAGTTTCTTTTGGCAGAGGTTTCAGATGGCATTTCTGGTATCAGAGACACACAAACAAAAAAAGCCACACTGGTAAGCTTTAGAATGTCAGCATTCTGGTGGTGGCAACAGCAGGCATTGAAGGGCGTGTTGGCTGGCTGACCCCAGGTACCGATACAGGCTGTCTGACTAGTGCCACTAGCTCCTTGCGACGAGCTCCCCCTGCTAGTTTCAAGAACTTGTCTCCTCTTTCAACTCCTCTCTGTCTCCCCATCTGCACACCTTACAACCACATGTGTACTGACAAGAGTTGTCTCGAACCTCCGATTTTAGGTTCGCGAACCTCAAACGCGAACATACGAAAAAAGTTTGAACATGCGAACTTTTCGAGCCGCCATAGACTTCAATGGGCAGGCGAACTTCCAAAACTAAACACTAATTGTGGCCACAAAAGTGATGGAAAAGATGTTTCAAGGGGTCTAAAACCTGTAGGTGGGGGGGGGGGTGCATGACCAAAAGTTCAGGGGAAAAATCCGGATTTGACGCACAGCAGGGTTTAAGGGCCGAAATCACATTGCATTGCTAAGGCCCGGTTCACATTAGCGGTGGCCGTCCGGAATCGCCGTGCCGGAGCCGCACCGCTTGCAGAACGGACGGAACGGACGCACGGCATAGCAATGAAAGCCTATGCGTCCGTTCACATGCGTCTGTTCTGCCGGACCGGAGCCGGACCGGATCCGGGCCGGATCCGGACTCCGGCCTCCGTTCCAACATGCGCTATTTTTTGATCCGGCTCCTCCGGCAGCCGTATCCGGGGCGGAGCCGGACTGCACCATCCGGCCAATACAAACCAATGGGAACCGGAGAGCGCACAACACACTGGCTGAGAAATCCGGATGTTCTACCCCACTTCCTATGCGGATTGTTGCGGCGATATTGGATGGGGACACATGGGCAAGCATTTTGGAGTGGAGCAGCACAGCTGGATCCGGATCCGGAGATGTTGGCAGCATGTCGCAGGTGGAGGTGAGTGCTAAACAGCAGAGGGCCTGATTCCACAGGTCCCCCTTCTGCTGACCTCCCAGACCCCAACATTTTTTTTGTTTTTTACGTTACTTTTGCCAAACGGATCCGGATCGCATCCTGATGAACACCTGATGCAACCTGACCGGATCCGGATCGGATCCGGATCAGAACCGTACGGTTCCGATCCGGATCCGGTCCGGATCCGGTCAGGTCATCCGGTCCGTTTGGCAAACAACCGCAAGTGTGAACCGGGCCTAAATTGGAGGCCTAAAGTACTTTAAAACATCTTGCATGAGTATACATCAATCAGGTAGTGTAATTAGTGTACTGCTTCACACTAAAAGACTAATCTCACTGTGTAACGCACCGCAAACAGCTGTTTGTGTAGTGACAGCCGTGCTGGACTGGTGCGCACCGCAGGCGATGACGGTTTTCAAGCCCATATGGTCAGGCTGTGGTAGCTGAATGACAGAACAACAGTGACTTAGTGTCCAGCTGATTGAATTTGGTCTGTCCACAATGAAGCAACGACCTTATTATCTTCTTGGGTCAGGTGTGCCCCCCAACCCCAACACACTCATTTAGCCGGTCATTGCTTCATTGTGATACGCAAGCCCCTTCACCGTAGCAAGGTAACGATCACGAAGGGGAATTGACACATGTACATGCCTTTTGTTTTGTTGTTGCAGCCGCATTAATGCCAGAAAAATGAGGCAGGCATGCACACACACCAGAAAAATCATTATAGCGGCCTTAAAATTCAGGAATCCACCTGGAGTCCTGGACCCTGTTGGTGGAGGCGGAGAAGGCAGTCAAGCGGCCTGCAGGCAGAGATGCTGTGTGGGGACCGACTTAGTCTTGGAGCAGGCAGTCACACGGTGTGCAGGCAGAGATGCTGTGTGTGGGGACTGTCTTCGGGCAGGCCTGATCGTGCTTATCAGACCAGGCATCCGTGGTCAGATGGACCCTTGACCCAATGCTGTGTGCCAGAGATGACACCACTTGCTTTTCAACATCACGCTACAGTTTGAGTATCGCCTTTTTTGAGAAATAATTGCGTGATGTTATCTTACACTGCGATGTGTGGCTTTGCTTTTGTGTGCTGCTCTTCCTCAGGTGGTAATCCCATTACAGTTTGTGCTTTGTAATCAAGTGCCTTCGTGAGGTAGTTACCCCTACGCGGGTCTTGGTGACTAATACGATGTGCGGTGTAACGTGCATTCAATGCAGATTTGCACTGAATGCAGAATGTCACTGTTGTGGAAATACTGAACACCAAACCATAGTATAAAGGTGAAATAAAGTAAAGGTTTATTTACAAAAGTGCAGGATATGTACAGGTGAAAATGCAATTGGTGCATGAACATACATACAAGCGTATTTAAGCGACTGTACAAAATAACAATACGACTGCAAACAACTGGCAATACGATTGCAGGCGAATGTCTTGCAATCAGACATACAACAAACCAAATATACTGTATATACAGTGTACACACAGTGAACCCCGGACCCTGTCTAACTAAGCTAACTAATATATATATATATATATATATACACAATAATATACATTTAGGCATAGTACATAATGCAGCAGGCAATTGGAACGTCATGCAAGCCAAGATCAGATACCAGGAAGTCAAGCAAATATAATCGATAAACAATAGAATAGTCAAGCAAGCCAATATCATACACCAGGGAGTCAAACAATCAGGTAACAGGGATCAGGAAACAGGTAACAAGTATCAAGGTAACAGGAGCAGTGACCAGAACACAGGCTCTTGGGCTATCCACATCAATGAACTAGCAAACGTGTTCTGTTGGAACTAGACTTATATACTCTGCAGGATGGTCATGTGACATCTTCAAATGCTGCAGAAACACAGTTCTTGAATACAGAGACCTCTGCTGGTGGGCAGAGGGAACTTCAGGAGGATTGCAAAAATGTTCTTGCTGAGAGAGGGGACATCTGCTGGTGAACAGAGGAAGTCCATGCGAAAGTTCCCAAATGTCTTCAGCAGGAACAGATCGTGACATGCGGTTACACAGGTGCAGTGAAAAGGTGACTGCTGGTACAACAATGTGCGGTTACACAGGTGCAGTGAAAAGGTTGCAGCGACTGCTGGTACAACAATATGCAGTGAACAGGTATGCAGTAACTGGTATATAAAACTGTGTGCTGTTACACAGGTGCAGTGAAAGGTATGCACTGACTGGTATTACAAATGTGCAGCTGTCACACACACAGGTACAGTGAACAGGTATGCAGTGACTGGTATATAAAACTGCATGCTGTCACACAGGTGCAGTGAAAGGTATGCACGGATTGTGCTGGGCCTGGCACAGTATAGCAATTAGCAAGGGCCAGCTGTGACACACAGGGCTGTAATATGCAGTGTCAATGGCACAAATGTGCAGTCACACACAGATGCAGTGAAAGGTACTTACTGACTGCTTGTATATGTGCAGTCACACACACAGGCGCAATGAAAAGGTAGGCACTGAATGTGCTGGGCCTGGCACAGTATAGCAATTAGCAAGGGCCAGACAGACACTGAGAATATGCAACAGTTCAAACACTATACAGTGATTATAACAGAGGCCCTGAAGCACTATTGTACTTGTGTGTAGTGTAACACACAATTATTGTGGGCACTGGGTACAATGGTGGGTGCCTGTGGGAAGCAGGAAATTTGGGCGCATGAGGCAGGTGGACAAAAAGGGCGCCGCCATTCACTCCCATAATAAATATCGTTTAAATCGGCGCCCAACAGGAAAAAAGGGCGCCGGAGAAAAATAACGTTTTAAAAGCGGCGCCCGGAGACTTTTAATGTTTTATAACTGTTTCTCATGATTACACATTATTTAATGATTTATAATTTTTAAAACATTATTTTTAAACGAAAAACAGTACAATATTTTTTAAAACATTACTTTTAAACGAAAAACCGTACAATTTTTTATTTTTTTTTTTGCATTTTTAAACGAAAAACTGCACCATATTTTTTTAAAATGTTATTAATGCTTATCACAGGGGGGTCTTAGGTTTAGGCACCAACAGGGGGGTCTTAGGGTTAGGCACCAACAGGGGGGTCTTAGGGTTAGGCACCAACAGGGGGGTCTTAGGGTTAGGCACCAACAGGGGGGTCTTAGGGTTAGGCACCAACAGGGGGGTCTTAGGGTTAGGCACCAACAGGGGGGTCTTAGGTTTAGGCACCAACAGGGGGGTCTTAGGGTTAGGCACCAACAGGGGGGTCTTAGGGTTAGGCACCAACAGGGGGGTCTTAGGGTTAGGCACCAACACGGGGGTCTTAGGCACCAACACGGGGGTCTTAGGGTTAGGCACCAACAGGGGGGTCTTAGGGTTAGGCACCAACAGGGGGGTCTTAGGGTTAGGCACCAACAGGGGGGTCTTAGGGTTAGGCACCAACAGGAGGGTCTAGGGGTTAGGGATAGGTACAGGGAGGGTTCTGTGTGAGAGTAGGGTTAGGTATAGCTTTAGTAAAATTCTTATTAATGTTTTATAAAACGTTATTATAAATTTCAATTTTTAAACAGGGAAGATTAACGTTTTTAAAATTGCCGATTTTATACACATTATTTAATGATTTATAACTTTATAAAACATTATTTTTAAACGAAATATAACACAATTTTTTTTAAACGTTATTCATGATTATCTTTTAAAACCCTGCGCCCTTTTTTCCCGGCGCCCTTTTTTAACGTACGCTGCCTGTGGGCTGTGGAGTGACACACACACACACACACACACACACACACACACACACACACACACACACACACACACACACACACACACACACACACACACACACACACACACACACACACACACACACACACACACACACACACACGAAGTAGCCCTAAGAAGGGCTGTTTGGGATGCTTTAACAGCAAGTAAGTCAGTGAGGATCAAGATAAGCAAGCCTAGCTAACACTTTTCCTATCTCCAGCAAGCTCTGTCCCTACCTCTCACTATTCCAGCTGAAGACAGACTGGAACATGGTGGGCGCTACAGTGTTTTTATAGGGGGCAGGGGAGGGGGTTTTGATGGAGTGCAGGCTGATTAGCTGCCATGTGCCTGCCAACTGTGATGTAAGGGGTCAAAGTTTAGTCCAATGAGGATGTATGGCGGCGGATCAAATAACGCCATGTGCTCACCGCTCGCTGTGAGCACAAATACCTGATCTTTGCCAAATAGTGATCGCTGGCGAAGCATCCGGGCCATCTCTACCACTGACCAGGAGCTTTCTGCTGCACCTGATCTAGTGGTGAAACCATTGGACAAGGGGGGTAACGTAGTCCTCATGAGTATGGACCTCAACAAGCATATGTGCTATGATATTCTTGATATCCATGAGTGGTATCAGATGGTCTGACCATTGAGGTTTATGCACTTCTTGATGACAATTTGAGGATGGGCATTATCTCTAGACATACAGTACATACAGGTTCCTATGGAATTCGAACCCACGCATACCTATGTTCTATGCATTATGTAAGATACATTAGTCTCTCAATAATTCACCTGGTTTCCCTATTATCTCAGGATGTGGGGCCCTTACGGAAAATGCGAGTGTGAACGTTGATACACACTTACAATCACATGTAAAGTCTCTACCCTACTTTGTACGGAACACGGCGCATTTACTTACTATAGTTGATGGAATGGGTGTGCCTCTCGATGACTGGCTGGTTACCCTTGATGTTCAGGCCCTATATTCAAGTATACCTCATGAGGCAGGCATAGAAGCCATTTGATCAGTGCTCACCAGTCTATCCATTGATTCAATTCCATATAACATGTTTTACTTAAACACTTGAGATGTATTCTGACCAATAACTTCTTTAAATTCAATTCTGCACACTACCTCCAGGTGCAGGGGGCACATCCATGGGGGGCACTTGTGCCTGTACCTGTGGGAGTGAGAGAGATGTATATTCTCAGATGACAGACTGGGTGATTACATACGTTACCTGGCATCGATACATCAATAATCTATTCCTGTTCTGGACAGGCCCTGAACACCGCTTACGTGAACTTGCAATTCTCCTGATTGATAATGTTTTCAATCTGAAATTCACCATAGCTACGAATGCACGCCGCATTTTGTTTCTAGATGTGAAAATTGTTGTGGATGATCAGGGGATGCTGCAAACTAACCTTAACAGGAAACCCGCAGCACCAAACTTGCTGCTTCATGCCAAAAGTTACCACCAGATTCGGGTAATATTGTTGGGACAATATATTCTTGAACATTGAAATTGCTCTAATAAAGAAGATTTTCAGGCCAAAGCAGTAGAGCTAGAGGGTCGTTTTAGAGCACGTGGGTATACTAAAGAATACCTTAAATAAGCCTGTCCATGTGTAAATAATACGTCCTTTTTGCAAAGATCTGTATTGAGAGCCCCCCCCCCAGGAGTCTCCCTTCCATTACCAGGCTTTGTAATCAACATCCCCAGATCAGACCTGTTCTCCCAAAGTATTGGTTCATACTTACTGAGGACCTACGAGTTGCCTCTCTTTTCTCTGAACAACCTTTGATGACATTTAGGGCCCAGCTGTTTCCACTATCGCGAATCTGCATGCGTTTTCTGCACGCAGATTCGCACAACCAATACAACTTAATTAGCCTGTTTCCACTTGTCAGCAAGGCTGTGTGCGATTCGCATACAATGTAATTAATAGGAAATTCGCATGCGTTTTCAGATGCAAATTTAACTGCAAATTTTACCACGAATTCATGTACGTTTTCGCTGTAAAAGAACACAGGCACTGACATGGTTAAATTTGCATACTTAAAAAACGCGAAAACGTATGCAAATTCGCTGTAAAATTTGCATCCGCATGCAAATTCGTTTTCACGTTTTCCGCGATTAATTCCCACCGCACAAGTGGAAACGGGCCCTTAGACGGGCTCCCACAATAGGGGAAAGATTGACTAGAACTGACTACACAGACTGTGGAGGCTCAAGAAACCTGTGCAAATGCCCAATACCAGGCATTTAACCATGCCAATCATGTAACAATGTTCTTACATTCACACGGGAAGACAGATTGGACTAACTTCTAGGAATAAAATACTCATGACCAGGCATTACACAAATTCTGAAAGAGAGGAGATCATTTATCTCCTCAACTGCCATGTGGAGCATTCAATATGGGCAAGTCGGGAGACCCCTCAATAGACAGGTATATGAACATGCATATGCTATCCGTTTGTGAAATCCCCTATTGCTTGACACCTGGGCCTTGATGCAGGAAAATGCGAAAAAAATCTACCGCATGCACATGCCGCAGGTTAATATTACCACACACACACACCGCGCAGTGCTGTCAGCATAGCGTGCGCCCCTAACTGCTTACCGTAGTAGCAGCCATGCTAGTGGAGTACTGCGGTCATGCTATAAGCTCATTGTGCGTCAGTTAGGAGCACAAGCTACGCTGACAGGACGACATGCACTGTTAACCTGCGCTGTGTGCTCGCAGTGTATTTAGTGCAGTTTCCTGCATCAAGGCCTTTGTTACATGCCAGTGGGGCAGCCCCAAATTATGGATATTTTTTCTTCAAAGGGATACTGTAGGGGGGTCGGGGGAAAATGAGTTGAACTTACCTAGGGCTTCTAATGGCCCCTCGCAGACATCCTGTACCCACGGAGCCACTCACCGATGCTCCGGCCCCGCCTCCGGTTCACTTCTGGAATTTCAGACTTTAAAGTCTGAAAACCACTGCGCCTGCGCAGCTGCATCCTCGCTCCCGCTGATGTCACCAGGAGAGTATTGCACAAGCCCAGTATGGTCTTTGGTCTGCGCAGTATGCTCCTGGTGCCATCAGCGGGAGCGAGGACACGGCAATGCAGGCGCAGTGGTTTTCTGACTTTAAAGTCAGAAATTCCAGAAGTGAACTGGAGGCGGGGCCGGAGCATCGGTGAGTGGCTGCGTGGGCACAGGATGTCTGTGGGGGGCCATTAGAAGCCCCGGGTAACTTCAACTCATTTTCCCCCGACCCCCCCTACAGTATCCCTTTAAATGTTTTCTTGCTGGGTGTTTTGTTGCTGGTGGTTCCTCCCCCCACCCCTCTTGCTTTGGCTATCAAGCCCTACCCATTAGTGTATGCATATTTTGAAAAATATTTTTTCCTATTTTTTTAAATTTAGAGTTTATATGATTGTCTCCCCATTAAGCTGCCCGTTATGGCTCCATGCTGTCTTTTATGTGGCTTTGTCTATTGTTGTCCCCTCTCTTTGGTGCAGTGTCTGTTGGCCATCATTTGTGGCCCAATCTTATATATGTGGTTTGTACCTTCCAGATTGGTGTCTCTATGTATAATGTGGCACCAAGGCTGCGCCGTGAGTATATAGGAGAACGCTCTAGTCCTTTGCCCTGGAACACAGATGGAGTGGTGTGCGGGCGGCCGGTGCACACCTATGTAGCAACTAGTTACAACCTTTGCCACAACATGTCGCTGTTGCAGCCACATTCTATGTGCCATGTTGCCAAGCAACAGTGTATATCTGTGTGTACAGGTTGCGCTTCTGGGTCTTCATGCGTCACCATGGCCTGATCTATCACTCTCACCCCACAGGGGGTGGTACTACAGGTATACCCCGGAAGCCAGGCTGCTAGGCGACACCACATTTCTGCCTCCCGCTGTCCATGCGTTGACACACACAGTGATGTACTGGAGCGGGGGGTAGCTGGCCTGGAATGGCCTGGTGGACACTGTCCTTTTGCATTATATACCACATATCTTCTGAAAGGCTGCTAATGATGGTGCTATGATGCTTTGCAAGTTCATGCTACATTTTTGGTCTATGTAGAGGACTGCATAAGGGGTCATTCCCTTGGTGGACTGTTATCTCCCTGCAAATGCCTGAACCTATATTTGATGTACAAAGATTTGCATAAAGGCTGGATATATGACTGTTCTGCTCTTTTGAAGCCTGAATATGAACTCTGCTTCAATTGCTGATGATTTTTCCTGCGAATTGAAACTTTATTCATCTACAGTGTTTTCGTCACCAGTGATATCTTGCTAAAATATGGTTCTGTATACATAATCCACTAAACCATGATAACTCATATCACGGGCGTGCTAGCGTTTTTGCATGCAATCGCGAATTTATATTTGTGAGAAATAAAAGCTGATGAATCATTATCTATACATTTAATGGTTCTGGTAATTATTCCCTTTCCCTTAAAGGGATACTGTAGAGGGTCGGGGGAAAATGAGCTGAACTTACCCTGGGCTTCTAATGGTCCCCCGCAGACATCCTGTGTTGGGGCAGCCACTCACCGATGCTCCGGCCCGCCTCCAGTTCACTTCAGTAATTTCTGACTTTAAAGTCAGAAAACCACTGCGCCTGCACGCCCGTGTCCTCACTCCCGCTGATGTCACCAGGAGTGTACTGCGCAGACACAGACCATACTGGGCCTGCGCTGTGCGCTCTTGATGACATCAGCGGGATCGAGGACACGGCAACGCAGGCGCAGTGGTTTTCAGACTTTAAAGTCTGAAATTCCAGAAGTGAACCAGAGGCGGGGCCGGAGCATCGGTGAGTGGCTGCGCCAACACAGGATGTCTGCGGGGGACCATTAGAAGCCCCGGGTAAGTTCAACTCATTTTCCCCTGACCCCCCTACAGTATCCCTTTAAGTTTTGTCTAACAGTAATATGAAGGAGGCTGAGTCCTAGGTGGAAAGATCTTACTGTTTGTTTTAAAGTGCCCTGATAGTGTCTGTATTATTTTTTATTTGTTTAAGCCAGAGGGACTGGAGATTTTTCAGAAAGAATTTATAGAAATGTATTCATTCTATATTACTAAATGTTTACATGACAAACCAGTCTTATATTCAAACGTTCTGTAGAAACATTGTGTTCCAAAGTAACTATTCATCTGCAGTTATTATATGTGGCACTAGAGGGCAACAAATCACCATAAATCATCTACCATACTCACATTTCTCACTAACTTAAAACTTATGGTACTTTTCTCTGCTTTGAACTCTTACCTGCAGCCAAACAAAGTCAAATTCGCCCTTTATTTGGCTTTATTTGGTTTTTATTCACACACCTGCTACAAGCATGCAGCCAGTGGAGTCAGACCAGAGTTAAAGTACCTAAAAGCCACATAAACTGTGCACTAGAGGTTCATGAGTCAAATCAACAATTAATCAAAACAGTTGCATTTCAGTGCCATCTCCAGCTACACAGGTGCCAAGGCAAGGAAGGATCTTATGACTTGACAGTAATACCACCATCTCACCCAATAAGAAGGGGCACTCACCCTTTTTCTAGACCCGTTGTTAGATTGGTCTACAGTGCATTGGGGTCGTCTAGGCCAGGGTTTGCCAACCCAGTCCTGAAGTACCATCAACAGTGTAGGTTTTGTGGAAATCCACGGAGTAATTAGCACTTCTGAGACACTGATTACCTTACATGTGAATATGTGCAGTTTTGTTGCAAAACATGCATTGTTGGACAGGGTTGGGAAGCACTGATCTAGGCAGCCCCCACGTTATCCAGCAGTCTCTGCCTCTGGCTTTTTTGTCCTGTTTTATGTGGATCGCATGAGCTCCCATAGCGTCTTAAGGACCAGTCCATTTTTACCTGATCAGTGCTGCGTGGGCTCTCCAGCCCATAGCACAGATCAGGATAGAGCCAGGACGACCAGACTTCCCCCCTTTTTTCCCTACTAGGGGGATGTCCTGCTGGGGGGGGTCTGATTGCCACCGGCTATTTTCGCCTTGCGGGGGGCTCCTCAAGGCCCCCCTCCGCAGCGAATTTCGGCCTCCCTGTCCTTCCTTCCCTCCCCTCCTTCCCCTGGGCGGCGCAGGACGGAGATCCGTCCTGCACCGCCTCTAATAGGCTTCAGCCTATCAGACTGCGGCGATCCCCGGCCAATCAGAGGCCGGGGATCGCCGATCTCCTTCACGCCGCTGCTGCGCAGCAGCGCCGTATGATGTAAACAGCTGGGATTTCGTCACCACGTGTTTACATTTAGCCTGCGAGCCGCGAGCGGAGGCTTGCAGGCTGTTCACGGAGACACCCTCTGTGGACGGACATGGAAAGGCCACTCGAACAAGCGGCCGTTTCCATGGGAAACCACTTGCGACCTGCCGACGCCTATCGGCGTTAGGCGGTCGTTTGTTTTGTTAATGATGTTAACAGTTCTAGCAGCAGGATCATTGTGTATAGTGTTTTAATGGGTTTTACCATCTGGATTGGATTGTGTGCCTGTGTGTGAAATGCCTTCTCTCTGTAGCAGAGCATTGCTGCAGACTGGACCTGTGGTATTCTACTAGCACTATTAGCTTGCCCGCTAACACTGCACATGGCGGGTGGACACATGCATCACCGCTATGCTACATAGTGGATATTGCCGTGGTTGGGGGTCTTCTGCCAGCAAATGCAAATTGCGCATGTGCATTTCCATTAGTGTGAAGTAATTGGGATCTGATATTGTCCAATAACAAACATCAGTCCCGCTGCCCTTTTCAGCATTTGTGCTTCTATTCCTAGAATTCAGAAAAAATTGCAGAAAACAATTGCAGACACAATGCAGAGAAACTCATTGTAAAAATTGCGATGAAATTGCATGATGTTTGCGATTGCATTTTGTGATTTGAAGTGGAAAACATATTTTACAAAACATCTCCATGAAAAGAACCTATACAACGATGCTTGCAAACCTGTCTGCTGATATGTACAGTATTCTGACAGTTGCACTGGGCCACTCCCATGCAGGAAGGGCATTTTGTAAATTAAAGGGGCACTATTGCGAATTCCCTGGATTTTAGTCCCTTTAACATAGATATGTGTAAGTGGAGCAATGTTATTGCCACTTATTGTGACTGATCAAAAGGATTTTATACATTGCCACTGACCATTTATAGCTAGTGAGTCACGTCGGACTTAGCATAATCCATTCTGCAGTAGGAGGCATCTGTAGTTGTAGATACTGCAGCTGTTACATCCCCCCTCTGGTCAGCCTAGCTAAGTTTGGTCCATCGGCTTTCTAAATGCGCAAGCCAGACACAAACGTGTATCTGCTCATTGATGCCGCCGCTGGCTTGCGCAATTAGAAAGCCGATTGCTGGTTACCACAGCAACGGACACCAATAGGTGTCCGTCACTGTGCCAGCTGCAAATAAGAGGTCCTCAGCGGGCAGCATGTAACTGTAGACCCGTATGGCGGCTGCAGCGTACACAGAACTCCGTAACTGCACGATAGTTCAGTTACAAGTTGGACCAAACTTAGCTGGGCTGACCAGAGGGGGGATGTAACAGCTGCAGTATCTACAACTACAGATGCCTCCTACTGCAGAATGTTAGAATGTTATTGCCAATTATTGTGACTGATCAAAAGGATTTTATACATTGCCACTGACCATTTATAGCTAGTGAGTCACGTCGGAAGGTTTACCTTTCTGACGCAACTTAGCATAATCCATTCTGCAGTAGGAGGCATCTGTAGTTGTAGATACTGCAGCTGCTACATCCCCCCTCTGGTCAGCCCAGCTAAGTTTGGTCCAACTTGTAACTAGTGGTGCTCAGCAGAGCTCGAATATTCGAGTAGCTCGAATATTCGAGCTCTTTTTCAGCTATCCGAGCTCGGTATTCGAGCTCCGAATAGCTGTAGCTATTCGAATGGGCTATCCGAGTACACTCGAATAGCCCATTCACTATTCGAGCTATTCGAGCAAACGGCGCTATTCGAGCTCGGTACCGAGCTCGAATAGCGTCATAGCCCAGATTGATGTCCTTAGAGCCAATCAGAGGGCTCCCAGGCCCTCTGACGGCAGCCAATCACAGAGGGGGACCCTGGCCAGCCCCTACCCTATAAATAGCGGCCGCCATGTTCCGTTTCTCCATGCTTGCCTGAGACTTGTACAGAGAGAGAGTTGCTCCTTTGTGCTTTGGCTTAGCAAGTGCTCTATTGTGATCATTTACCTAGCGTTTTTGCTCACCTACACCTGCCATATACACCTATATTGTTGTTAGTTAGATAGACATTGTATTTTAGTTAGTAGCTTGTGTGTTACATTAGAGACAGGCAGCTGCTGCAAGCTTACAGGTTTAGGCCTCAGGGGGGCCTTGCCTCTGTGGGCAGCTGTCCTCTGTTTATTTCTCTCATCTATACCAGTATTTCTGCTGTCCTTTACTAATAGTATTGTAGTTATACTGTACTAGGAGTAGGACACTCACTGACTGTCACTGTTTATAGGCTACTAGCTAGCTCCTGCGTGTGTGCACTCACTCACTGTCTGTGTGTACACACACTCTATTTCCTTCTGATTACTGATAGATTATTGTTAGTTAGTTGTACTTACTGTTACTACTTACTCTTACTGTACTAGGAGTCTAGGACACTCAGTCAGACAGTCACTGTGTTCATAGGCTACTAGCTCCTGCGTGCGGTCACTCACTGTCTGAGTGTACACACACCACCCACACTCCATTTCCTTCTGATCGCTGATTGATTATTGTAATTAGTTAGTTCTACTTACTGTTACTACTTACTCTTACTGTACTAGGAGTCTAGGACACTCAGTCACTGTGTTCATAGGCTACTAGCTCCTGCGTGCGGTCACTCACTGTCTGAGTGTACACACACCACCCACACTCCATTTCCTTCTGATCGCTGATTGATTATTGTAATTAGTTAGTTCTACTTACTGTTACTACTTACTCTTACTGTACTAGGAGTCTAGGACACTCAGTCACTGTGTTCATAGGCTACTAGCTCCTGCGTGCGGTCACTCACTGTCTGAGTGTACACACACCACCCACACTCCATTTCCTTCTGATCGCTGATTGATTATTGTAATTAGTTAGTTCTACTTACTGTTACTACTTACTCTTACTGTACTAGGAGTCTAGGACACTCAGTCACTGTGTGTTCATAGGCTACTAGCTCCTGCGTGCGGTCACTCACTGTCTGAGTGTACACACACCACCCACACTCCATTTCCTTCTGATCGCTGATTGATTATTGTAATTAGTTAGTTCTACTTACTGTTACTACTTACTCTTACTGTACTAGGAGTCTAGGACACTCAGTCACTGTGTGTTCATAGGCTACTAGCTCCTGCGTGCGGTCACTCACTGTCTGAGTGTACACACACCACCCACACTCCATTTCCTTCTGATCGCTGATTGATTATTGTAATTAGTTAGTTCTACTTACTGTTACTACTTACTCTTACTGTACTAGGAGTCTAGGACACTCAGTCACTGTGTTCATAGGCTACTAGCTCCTGCGTGCGTGCACTCACTGTCTGAGTGTACACACACCCACACTCCATTTCCTTCTGATCGCTGATTGATTATTGTAATTAGTTAGTTCTACTTACTGTTACTACTTACTCTTACTGTACTAGGAGTCTAGGACACTCAGTCACTGTGTTCATAGGCTACTAGCTCCTGCGTGCGTGCACTCACTGTCTGAGTGTACACACACTAAATTTACTTGTGATTACTACTGATTATTGTAACTGCTAGTTGTACTTCCTGACTGTTACTACTTACTTACTGTACTAGGGGACACTCACTCAGTCACCTCACCAACCAACCCACTCCATTAAAGTACCCCACTTTTCACCCGCCCTTTTACAAAACTTTTGTCTATACGCCCAAAACATTTAAGATGTCTGGAAGTGGCAGCCAGCGCGGTTTGGGCAAGGGGAAGGGCAGCAAGGGAATCAGGAGGAGAGGGAGCAGCATTGTGGCAAGCCGCGGCCGCGGGCGCGCCACCATGCACAGTTCCGCAGCAGCAGCAGCAGCGTCAGTGGCTAACATTCCTCCCATAGCCACTGGCCGTGGACGCCTTGGGCGCCGCCCAGCAGGAGCATCTGCAACTCACGCTGCAGAGACACAGCAGCAGCAGCGTGTAGCACCTGCTCCCATTTTCCTCCAGCCGGGTCGGAAACGTCCCATTGAGGAAAAGGATGCAGACACTGTGGTGCAACTCATGACGGAGGATGAGCAGCCCGCCATCAGCTCTGCATCCGAGGCCTCCACCCTCACCACCACCACCACCCCTGTTCGCAGCAGCCGCCCAGCAGGGTCTGGGGAGGAGGCCAGTTCACCGTCACTCGCCGACCTGTCATTCAGCAGTCTTTTGACCCCAGGCATCATGAGTAAATTGTCTGCTGTTGTTGGCGATCTTGAGGAGGAGATGCTGATGGGCACTTTGGGGGATGAGGGATTGGACAGCAAGACTGTGGCGACAGTCAAGCAGCCCATCCATGCATCAGGAGAGGAGTTTGGGGGGTCCTCATCCCAGCAGGACATGTTTCAGGAGGGGGAGGATGATGATGACCCGGTGACAGACAGAGACTGGGTGCCACCACCTCCAGGGGATGTCGTCCTCAGCAGCTCTGAGGAGGAGGAGGAGGATGCTCTTGTGGGCCTTGCAAGGAGGCGCATCATTGCAAGCATTGGCAGCAGCAGTAGGCAGGTCCCACAGCCTGCTGGTGTCTCAGGCTCAGCAGCAGCAGCATCTGCCAGTACCACCACCAGCCGCACCCAAGCCCCCCAAGCCCCCCCCCCCCAACCACCACAGGGAGACAGGCAGCAGCGCTTCCATGCCGTAGGGGGATGTTTAAGTCACCAATCTGGCGATATTTCACCATGCCCACTGTGTACAGCAAGTACGCCACTTGCAACCACTGTCAGCGGAAGTTGAGCAGAGGTGCAGACCCCTTAAAGTTCTGCACCAGCTCGCTCATCAACCACCTTGCGGCTAAACATTTCCACCAGCATGAGGAGTTCCAGAGGCTGAAGGCATCTGGTGCTGGCAGTGGCACCACACCCATCACTGCACAGCCTTCAGCAGCAGCAGCAGCAACAGCAGCCACCCGCCCTCCTGCTCCTCCAGCAGCACCAGCAGGAGTGCGGAAACGCACTGCTCCTCCCCCCTCTGCAACTCCTGCCGCCGACACTGAGGCCTGTTCTGGCAGCCAGTCCTCAGTGGCCTCCTCTGCTGTGTCTGCTGATTCCCGTGTCAGCAAAAGGCCACGCCAGAGCCTTTTGAGCGAGTCCTTCCAGGGGGTGGTTAGGGCTCTGCCTCCCAGCAGCCGTCGCGTGCGGCAGCTGAACGGCTTGCTGGCACGGGCCATGTGCTCCCAACTCCTGCCGTACACGCTCGTGCAGGAGGGGAGCGACATTCGTGCGCTGCTTGCTTGCGCAGCCCCAGACTGGCAGCTCCCCAGCAGACACTTCTTTGCCCGCAAGGCCATTCCTGCACTGCACCGCTTTGTGATGGCCAATGTGGAGCGAGGGCTGGAGCACGCGGTTGGTGAAAGGGTCCACGTCACCATGGACTCTTGGAGCAGCCGCTTCGGGACAGGCCGCTACCTGTCCTTCACTGTCCACTGGGTCAGCTTGGTGGAAGGGGGTGAGGATGGGAGAGCAGCAGCGGGCACAGCAGCAGCAGCAACACAGTGGGTGGTGCCACCCCGCAGGCTCAGGGGAACTGCAGCAGGTTCCTCCGATCCTCTGCCATCCTCCGGCACACCTGGCCAAACCCCCCGCCTCAGCAGCAGCGTGAAGGCCCGCCACTGCCAAGCGCTGCTGCACTTGGTCAGCCTTGGGAAGACCAAGCTGACGGCAACCCATGTGTTGGCCAAACTCCAGGAGCAGGAGAGGATTTGGCTGACACCCAGAGGCCTCAGAGTCGGAGAGGTGGTGGCCGACAATGGGGCCAATCTGGTTGCCGCAATAGACAGGGGAAACCTGACCCACATCCCCTGTCTTGCCCACGTGCTGAACCTGGTGGTGCAGAAGTTCCTGCGCACCTACCAGGGGATGGGCGAACTGCTGGAAACGGCAAGGAATGTTGTGCGTCACTTCCGGCGCTCGGCTGCAGCCTGTGCGAGCCTGGAAGACGTGCAAAAGGAGCTGGATCTGCCACGCCATCGGCTGATCCTTGACGTTCCGACTCGCTGGAACTCCACCCTGGCGATGTTGGAGCGTCTGGTTGAACAGAGGCGCGCTGTCAAACAGTACCTTGCCCTGGCCACTGTTTCCGCAGCTCAGAGAAGGGACAAGACCAGCAACTTCCCGTCCATCGTCCCCGATGATGACTGGAGGCACATGCAGCAGGTGTGCTTAGTGCTGGCTCCCTTCCTGCAGGCCACAAACATGGTGAGCAGGGACCATGCTATGGTCTGCGAGTGGGTGCCCCTGGTTTCTCTGCTGAACAGGGCCCTCGATGCTTTGCTGGAACAGGGAGCGGCAGCCTTGGACCAGCAGGAGCGGCAACCAGCTGCGCAGTCCACCTCTGAGGGGGAGGAGGAGGAGGACTTGGTGGAGGTCCCTGACCTGGCTGCTGATGAGGGGGATCAGCACAGCGCAGCTGAGTTGGTGCGGGGGTGGAGAGAGGATGAGGCGGCAGAGGAGGAGGATGAGGACAGCACTGACGTCGATGTGCCAGCAGACGTGGCCCGCCTCTTCCCAATGGCAGCGCACATGCTGACGTGCCTGCGCAGGGACCCCAGGGTGATCCAGATGAAGCAGAGGGAGGACATCTGGATCAGCATGATGTTGGACCCACGCCTCAAGGGGAAGTTGAGCCAGTTCCTGCCGCCTGCAGGAGGAGACCCAGCGCAACAAATAAGGAGCTTGCAGCAGGCCCTTGTTGAGCGCTTGGAGGAAGCCTTCCCCCAGCCTTCCACCCCCACTGTCCAGCAGCCAGCACAGAGGCAGCAGCAGGTGCCTGCATCCAGCAGCAGCAAGCGCCCCACAGACCTGCTGTCTCTCAGCCACGAGCTCTACAGGACTGTAGAGGCTCCGGCAGCAGTGACTAGAGAGGAGATGCATGCAGCAGCATCCTCCTCCGGTCACAGCCAGCGCCTGACCCGCATGGTGGCTGACTACATGGGGTCGTACAGCGGGCTTGACAGCGATGCCCCTGTTGATCCCATGGAGTATTGGGTCAAGCGCATGGAGATCTGGAGCGAGCTGGCGCAGTACGCCCTGGAAGTGCTGTCCTGCCCCCCTTCCAGCGTGCTGTCCGAGCGCTGCTTCAGTGCAGCTGGTGGCGTGGTCACCGAGAAACGCTCACGTCTGTCTCACAAGTCTGTGGACAGACTGACGTTTCTCAAGATGAACCAGGCGTGGGTGGAAGGCGAGTTCCTGGCCCCTGTTGTCGGCGAGAGGGGGACATGAACTGGCTGCCGGAACCATCGTTAATGTGCCTTACCACCCTTTACCACCTCCTGGCTCCTGCTCACTAAGCCAGCCTGGTTCACTTTGACTATTACGTCGCCTGCAGCCACACATTTTACACCTACAGTGGGCTGCTGTGTACTGCCCTTCTGCTGTCTGTCTGTGTTTCCCACTGCCAGGGTACACAGATGATTTACCTTCTGCTGCCACTCTGCCACCAGCTATTACGTCAAACAATAGCTGCTCGCCTACTCCTCCATTCCTCCTCCTGCTGCTGCTGTCTGTCTGTGTTTCCCACTGCCAGGGTACACAGATGATTTACCTTCTGCTGCCACTCTGCCACCAGCTATTACGTCAAACAATAGCTATATTGGTTGCAAAACCAAAAACCAAAAAACCATAAAAAAAAAAAAAAAAAGGTTTAATTTTTCTGAGGTGCCCGGGTTGAAAACTGTGTTGTCCCAGTTGTGTATTGGACACAATGTGGGCTGCACGACCGCTGTCTGGGACCTCCTGTTGTGTTTATTTACAGCCCTGGTATCACCGCTAGGTACCAGGGCTATTATGTCACGCTGCCTACCTGCTGCCACACTCACACTGCTCCTCCACACCTCCTCCTGCTGCTGCTGCTGCTGTCTGTCTGTGTTTCCCACTGCCAGGGTACACAGATGATTTACCTTCTGCTGCCACTCTGCCACCAGCTATTACGTCAAACAATAGCTGCTCGCCTACTCCTCCATTCCTCCTCCTGCTGCTGCTGTCTGTCTGTGTTTCCCACTGCCAGGGTACACAGATGATTTACCTTCTGCTGCCACTCTGCCACCAGCTATTACGTCAAACAATAGCTATATTGGTTGCAAAACCAAAAACCAAAAAACCATAAAAAAAAAAAAAAGGTTTAATTTTTCTGAGGTGCCCGGGTTGAAAACTGTGTTGTCCCAGTTGTGTATTGGACACAATGTGGGCTGCACGACCGCTGTCTGGGACCTCCTGTTGTGTTTATTTACAGCCCTGGTATCACCGCTAGGTACCAGGGCTATTATGTCACGCTGCCTACCTGCTGCCACACTCACACTGCTCCTCCACACCTCCTCCTGCTGCTGCTGCTGCTGTCTGTCTGTGTTTCCCACTGCCAGGGTACACAGATGATTTACCTTCTGCTGCCACTCTGCCACCAGCTATTACGTCAAACAATAGCTGCTCGCCTACTCCTCCATTCCTCCTCCTGCTGCTGCTGTCTGTCTGTGTTTCCCACTGCCAGGGTACACAGATGATTTACCTTCTGCTGCCACTCTGCCACCAGCTATTACGTCAAACAATAGCTATATTGGTTGCAAAACCAAAAACCAAAAAACCATAAAAAAAAAAAAAAAGGTTTAATTTTTCTGAGGTGCCCGGGTTGAAAACTGTGTTGTCCCAGTTGTGTATTGGACACAATGTGGGCTGCACGACCGCTGTCTGGGACCTCCTGTTGTGTTTATTTACAGCCCTGGTATCACCGCTAGGTACCAGGGCTATTATGTCACGCTGCCTACCTGCTGCCACACTCACACTGCTCCTCCATACCTCCTCCTGCTGCTGCTGCTGCTGTCTGTCTGTGTTTCCCACTGCCAGGGTACACAGATGATTTACCTTCTGCTGCCACTCTGCCACCAGCTATTACGTCAAACAATAGCTGCTCGCCTACTCCTCCATTCCTCCTCCTGCTGCTGCTGTCTGTCTGTGTTTCCCACTGCCAGGGTACACAGATGATTTACCTTCTGCTGCCACTCTGCCACCAGCTATTACGTCAAACAATAGCTATATTGGTTGCAAAACCAAAACCAAACAAACCATTAAAAAAACAAAAAAAGGTTTAATTTTTCTGAGGTGCCCGGGTTGAAAACTGTGTTGTCCCAGTTGTGTATTGGACACAATGTGGGCTGCATGACCGCTGTCTGGGACCTCCTGTTGTGTTTATTTACAGCCCTGGTATCACCGCTAGGTACCAGGGCTATTATGTCACGCTGCCTACCTGCTGCCACACTCACACTGCTCCTCCACACCTCCTCCTGCTGCTGCTGCTGCTGTCTGTCTGTGTTTCCCACTGCCAGGGTACACAGATGATTTACCTTCTGCTGCCACTCTGCCACCAGCTATTACGTCAAACAATAGCTGCTCGCCTACTCCTCCATTCCTCCTCCTGCTGCTGCTGTCTGTCTGTGTTTCCCACTGCCAGGGTACACAGATGATTTACCTTCTGCTGCCACTCTGCCACCAGCTATTACGTCAAACAATAGCTATATTGGTTGCAAAACCAAAAACCAAAAAACCATAAAAAAAAAAAAAAAGGTTTAATTTTTCTGAGGTGCCCGGGTTGAAAACTGTGTTGTCCCAGTTGTGTATTGGACACAATGTGGGCTGCACGACCGCTGTCTGGGACCTCCTGTTGTGTTTATTTACAGCCCTGGTATCACCGCTAGGTACCAGGGCTATTATGTCACGCTGCCTACCTGCTGCCACACTCACACTGCTCCTCCATACCTCCTCCTGCTGCTGCTGCTGCTGTCTGTCTGTGTTTCCCACTGCCAGGGTACACAGATGATTTACCTTCTGCTGCCACTCTGCCACCAGCTATTACGTCAAACAATAGCTGCTCGCCTACTCCTCCATTCCTCCTCCTGCTGCTGCTGTCTGTCTGTGTTTCCCACTGCCAGGGTACACAGAATTACCTTCTTCTGCTGCCACTCTGCCACCAGCTATTACGTCAAACAATAGCTATATTGGTTGCAAAACCAAAACCAAACAAACCATTAAAAAAAAAAAAAAAGGTTTAATTTTTCTGAGGTGCCCGTGTTGAAAACTGTGTTGTCCCAGTTGTGTATTGGACACAATGTGGGCTGCACGACCGCTGTCTGGGACCTCCTGTTGTGTTTATTTACAGCCCTGGTATCACCGCTAGGTACCAGGGCTATTATGTCACGGCGAGCTGCCTGCCTCATTGACTGCCTGCTGCCACACACTCATCCTCCTCCTCCTGCTGCTGAATTTACCTCCTGCTGTCTTTGTGTTTCCACTGCCAGGGAGCACATACAATGGCGCTTCCAACATGCGTGCGCCCACCAGCTATTTGTTACGCTCAAAAATAGCTGCATTTCTTTAAAAAAAAATTGAAAAGAGAAATACGTGAAGAAGAATAAGACTATATTGAAAAGGAAGGAGAAGAAGAAGAAGAAGAAGAAGAAGAAGAAGAAGAAGAAGAAGAAGAAGAAGAAGAAGAAGAAGAAGAAGAAGAAGAAGAAGAAGAAGAAGAAGAAGAAGAAGAAGAAGAAGAAGAAGAAGAAGAAGAAGAAGAAGAAGAAGAAGAAGAAGAAGAAGAATATACAGTAACACTACTGAACAAAATTAAGGACACAACTTCTCTTTCCACATTTTTTTTTTAAAGGAACATCCCCACATAATCACTTGCTGTTGTTACTTGGAAAAAAAGAGGTTTCTTGCATCATTCACCCTCAAAACAAGTGTTGGAAGCTATTTAAGGCCAATTCGAATAGTCAGCTCGAATAGTCAGCTCGAATACCGACTCGAATAGTGAGCTCGAAGTCCGAGGTCGAATCGAATAGTAAAAATTATTCGACTCGAATATTCGAATGACCTCGAATAATTTACTATTCGAATTCGACCAAACTCGAATTTTAAAAAGGGGTATTTGAGCACCACTACTTGTAACTGAACTATCGTGCAGTTACGGAGTTCTGTGTACGCTGCAGCCGCCATACGGGTCTACAGTTACATGCTGCCCGCTGAGGACCTCTTATTTGCAGCTGGCACAGTGACGGACACCTATTGGTGTCCGTTGCTGTGGTAACCAGCAATCGGCTTTCTAATTGCGCAAGCCAGCGGCGGCATCAATGAGCAGATACACGTTTGTGTCTGGCTTGCGCATTTAGAAAGCCGATGGACCAAACTTAGCTAGGCTGACCAGAGGGGGGATGTAACAGCTGCAGTATCTACAACTACAGATGCCTCCTACTGCAGAATGGATTATGCTAAGTCCGACGTGACTCACTAGCTATAAATGGTCAGTGGCAATGTATAAAATCCTTTTGATCAGTCACAATAATTGGCAATAACATTGCTCCACTTACACATATCTATGTTAAAGGGACTAAAATCCAGGGAATTCGCAATAGTGCCCCTTTAAGAAAATCCTGGGAATGACCCAGGAGGGTATGGACTAGTCCAAAACCTGTTAGATCTGTCAGATTTTTTACAACTACTATATTTTACAGTGATAAAAGAAAAAAGTAATGTATAGTTCATTTTATTCTGTGGATTGGTTCCTGCATATACTGACAAGATGTAAAAAAACCCACAGCTTATATACACTGGACATTCAGAGGATAAACTTCTTTTGCAAACATACATAAATGTAATTAGATGTCTTAATTGTGGCAATTCTTTAGTCAGTGTATGCAGGAACCAAGTCTGATGAAAGCTTACTTTTTTAAATCTCTAAATTAGCCAATAAATGGTATCATGCTGATTCCAAACTTCTTGCTTTTACTGATAGCTAACACGGTACAACACTTTACTGTTTATTCTGCGGCAAATGTTCATCTTTCTTGCATGTGTATGCAGTTTGATTAACCTCCTGAGCGGTATGGACGAGCTCAGCTCGTCCATCACCGCCGGAGGCTGCCGCTCAGGCCCTGCTGGGCCGATTTTCTTCAAATAAAAAGCAGCACACGCAGCCGGCACTTTGCCAGCCGCGTGTGCTGCCTGATCGCCGCCGCTCTGCGGCGATCCGCCGCGAGCAGCGGCGAAAGAGGGTCCCCCCTTGCCGCCTGAGCCCAGCGTAGCCGGAACAAAAAGTTCCGGCCAGCGCTAAGGGCTGGATCGGAGGCGGCTGACGTCAGGACGTCGGCTGACGTCCATGACGTCACTCCGCTCGTCGCTATGGCGACGATCTAAGCAAAACAAGGAAGGCCGCTCATTGCGGCCTTCCTCGTTTATTCTGGGCGCCGGAGGCGATCGGAAGAACGCCTCCGGAGCGCCCTCTAGTGGGCTTTCATGCAGCCAACTTTCAGTTGGCTGCATGAAATAGTTTTTTTTTAATTAAAAAAAAACCCTCCCGCAGCCTCCCTGGCGATCTCAATAGAACGCCGGGGAGGTTAAACAATGTTTGTCTAGTCTTATGATGTTGTATGATGTGTCAGCCAATTTAAATGATGTTAAAAGATATTTCAATCTCATACCAAACAGTTGCTGGGACCCCAAGTGGGACTTACCGTTTGTCTAATTCAATTTAGAGAGTAACTTTCAATTTGCATTTTTCTCAACTAGCTCCCACTCAGATCAATAACATTCCTGTTGTTTTAATTCTCCACAGAGAAAGCAGGCAACATAAAGCATTCTCCCAATATATATATTAGTAGTAGGTAGAGTGAATGCACACCATCTGGTGATGGCATAAGGTAGATTGGGTGCTCAGATCATGGTCGCTGGATAAACCAAATTTATAGGATAATTAGAGCCTTATAATCCATAAGCAAATGTTTTGAGTGCTGCTTCCTCAAAATGTTGGATTATGGATTATTAGCAGCATTATAAGACTACTGAATTTGTTTGAAGTGCTGATCTGTACTTCTCTCTGAAATATGTCACTGTGATGACCTGACAAGGTACAAAAATTGGTGCACCTCGGGTGTGGGCATGATGGAAAAGGAGGAGTGAGGGTGTACCCGTGTCTAACATGACTGCTCTTGTGACTGTGATATGCAGTGGCTAAATCTTTAAGATAAGCTAATGATCTATGGTCTCCTATCACTTGTGTCCCATCCAGGTCCGCTATTGACTATTGTTTCTGACATTTTAAATGGTGGTTTCACGTAGGGTATTTGTATATACTGTAAAGAAAGGCGTGTGATAGAGCATTAAGTGCATCTTGAAAAAGGGCAACATCTTGCACAAAACAGCATTGTGCTACTTGTTAATGATTTGCATTTTAACCCCTTTAGTCGCACAGACATGATAGTCAAGTCCACGGCCATGGCTGCTATAGCCGCAGAGAAATAACTGTTATGTCCGTGCTCTCCCGACGGCTCCCAAACCAGGATGGATTAGTGGAAGGGCACATGTGTCTCCTGAGCCAATCCATGTCTGTTTAGTGAGAATGATTGCTGTTATAGCAAGCAACATCGATCATTCTCAAAAAAATGTATACAACTTCCTGTAATAATGCATGCGCACGTGACCTCCCCTACTGCAGTAGTGATTGGTCAAAGGGTTCATGTGATCCCTTGACCCCTGTGGCTGCAGTGATTGGCCCAAGGGATCATGTAATCCCTTGGCCAATCAGTGTCCCTCAGTGATCACTGTTATAGTGATTATTGATAAAAAAATGTTAAAAACAAAAAGTATTTTTTAAAAAGTGTTCATGAGCTCCAGATTTCCCCCCTAACCCTAAGGCAACAATGATTGGTTCAAGGACCCCATGATCCTAATCAGTGTGCCTGGAGGTCTGCAATTTTTGTGCCAACTTTTTTTGCGATGGTCTACTTTTTTCATGATTAATGATTGTTTTCCGGATATTGGGTAACATTATTTCATGAAATTAGTTAAATGATCTTAAGCACAATGCGGCGATTGTGACCGTCATGGAGGATCACTGAGTGACCAATTGCTCAGATCCCCATTGCCTGCCGTGATAATTTTACCGCAATCAGTTAGAAACTTTAGTTTGCTTTGTCATTACCGTGGTGGTAAAGATGGATTTGGGCACGATCGCTTGTCGCCGCTAAACCCCGGTCCATCTTCTCATGGGTATTTATCTTATACTCAAATGATGACTGTTGCAGCTAGTGACAGCAATCATTCATAAAAACAAGTAAAAATGTTAGGAAAATAGTAAGGCTCTGTTGAAATGCGGGTACAATTAAGCGCAATGCAAGATCACACGTAGTGCTTTTCAATGGCGAGCAGGGCCGGATCTCTCATGAAGCAAGGTGAAACATTTTCATCAGACACAGAGATATCAGGGGCAGCATGTTTGTACTGTGTTTACGCCAACAGCATGCAGTCAGAGTAGGAGTAGAAACGAGAGAAGAGTGAGCAAGGTGAAGAGGTCATCATTGGGGAAAAGCAGCTTGTTGTGCTGTGTGAGAAGTCTGACAGTGAGCGAGGAAGGGGGAGGCAGGTGAGCAGCAGTGTTTCATTTGACTTCAACAGCAGAAGGGAGGAAGAGGCACTGCTGTCCTGACTGAGGAGGAATGGAAAGGCTGAGCAGTTTGTTTGTCACAGACTCACAGCCAGCCAGTGTGCTATTGTGTTGAGCTGCAGCATTTCATGTGAGAACATTAAATGAAGCAGAGTAAATTGTCAGGTGCTGTGCAATCATTCCAAATGAGTGGGGGGTGGACATATCCTGACAAATTGCCTCAGGCAACAAAGATGCACGTTCATTCATTGTCCAGCCACCATTTACAAACTTAACAAAAACAGATTTCCTGCAGCATGACATTGCAATGCCTGTATCTATTCCCATACACTGGTAGCAGGTGCAGCAGTCTATGATGGATGACAATCACACAAAAACATGCAAAGGACACACAAAATTGTCCATGACAAAACGCAAGTGATTTCTGTGGACACAGGTGTGGTCTCTCCCTAACCGTGCCTCTCTCACACCAGTTCTGTGTTACCTCAGATCGGTGTTCTGAGGTGACAGGAGCTGCTGTGAGGGGTCACATCAGTGGCGTAGCTAAGGAGCTGTGGGCCCCGATGCAAGTTTTACATGGGGCCCCCCCCCAAGCACTCTATACATAACAATGGATACGGCGCACCAAAACCTGCCAATGGCAACCACAGTGTCTGAGGTGCAAGAAAAGGATGGGGGACAGTGTGTTATTGATTACCACTATTCAATGTATCTATAGAAATGATTATTATGAGCACAGGATCAATAGAAAGCTAATACTGCAGTTGAGAGAGGGCTCTTCGGGGCCCCTCTGGCTCAAGGGCCCCGATGCGGTTGCTACCGCTGCAACCCCTATTGCTACGCCCCTGGGTCACATAAATTTGGGCACGGTGATAAATTTGGGTGCCGCCATAGGCGCCCATGTAAAGCGCCGCTAATATCGGCTATAACAGTAAATTTGGGTGCCATAGTCACCCAATAAAATAGCGGGTGGTGAGATTGCCCACTATAGAAACTACAGCTAAAAATATGGTGAATAAAAACAGTGGGTGCCTCACCAACCGCTGTTTATAGCCACAGTTTCTTTAGTGGGCGATCCCGGTGCCCGTTATTTTATCAGGTGACTCTGGTGCTCAAATTTACTGTTATAGCCGCTATTAGCAACGTTTTACATGGGTGTCTATGGTATTGCCCACTATGTTAATTATAGATTGGGGAGGATTAGTGTTAGGAGTCTGTGTGGCTAGGGTTAGGCATAGATAGGGGAGCGTTAGTGTTAGGCATAGATAGGACGCATCTATATTGTGCCACAGGGGAAAATGGGTGCAAAAATAACGTTGATAAGCATGATATAACAGTAATATATGGTAATTTTACTGATATTCTATTATTAGTAGTTTAATATTTTACTATCACCACTGTGCCCTAACTCTCACCTGAACCCTCCACTAACTATGCCTAACCCTAACCACCCCTCAACTACTTCTAACACTAACCAGCCCCTATATAAATGTACTACAAAAAAAGCTATAGGCGCATCTTGAGAATAATAGATTGCTGTGCATCCAGTTTGTTATCAAATGACACATATGTTACCTCATTTTAATCATAATTAGTTGTAGAATACATTTTGATGTGTCTTATAGCTTGGAATCCTGACACACAAAAAATTAGGCGGGGACAAACTCAATCCATCAATCAAAAAAATTTAATTTTCAAAATTATGATCAAACTTGGCAAAGTTTCAGCAAAACTACACGAGTTGGTAGTTACAAAACACCCACTTTTGTATAGCCCTGGTCGTTAGTAGAGATGTCTCGAACCTCTGATTTTAGGTTCGCTAACCTCCAATGCGAACTTCCACAAAAGTTCGGGTTCGCGCAAACTTCGCGAACCGCAATAGACTTCAATGGGGAGGCGAACTTTGAAAACTACAAACATTTATGCTGGCCACAAAAGTGATGGAAAAGACGTTTCAAGGGGTCTAACACCTGGAGTTTTGCATGGCAGAGTGGGATACACGCCAAAAGTCCAGAGGAAAAAATCTGGATTTGATGCACAGCAGCGTTTTAAGGGCAGAAATCACATTGCAATGCTAAATTGGAGGCCTAAAGTGCTTTAAAACATCTTGCATGTGTATACATCATAGAATAATAGAATTTTTGTAGGATATCAACCTCCAAGTATATCCACCGTCTCACCTATTGAAACATTTATATATCTTATGGCAAAGGTCATAGGGAGCCAAGTACTATAAAATTACAAATTTATTAGCATATCAATTATTAATCTACAAACATCACACATTAAAATTAATTAAAAATCTTCTATATAGCAACCTGCAATGGGGAAACCTGGATCTATATAGGTGCACCTATAATGAGGGATTACTGGTAATTATTTCCAAAGTTTTAATCATTCATTTGTTCCTCTTCAGGCCCCTTTAAGAATGCACAGGCTGTCCCATTTGGTTTTGCTATATTGGTCACCCAAGGCAATGCTCTTCTGTCCAATCCCGTGTGCCACTACAGCACGCCTCTTACTGTATAGTAATACGCTCTCATTACGTCCACATAGTATTAGTGTACAACCCTGTAGCCAGAGCAACAACCAGACTGAATTTGAAGGTGCGTGTTCCCATTGCTTAAAACGTCATGCTGCGCTGTAAACACCATTTCAAGCACCGCTCATTAAATGCGTACAGTTCAAACAGCGGCCGGCAGACCGGTACTCACGCTACCAACGTGGGGAGCCCCTTAGCTGTAGGCCATCTATGGACACACCGCTGATGTCCGCTTGATTTCCACGCTAAACAGCGCCGTCTAGGTGCATCGGCTAACAAGAAAGAGAGCGGAGGCATGGGAGGACCAGCGTGGTGACGCGCACTCACGTGACGTGTTTCGCCCAATCGGCTTCTTCAGACGTGACCGTCTGAAGAAGCCGATTGGGCAAAACGCGTCACATGAGTGCGCGTCACCACGCTGGTCCTCCCGTGCCTCCGCTCTCTTCCTTGTTAGACAGCTCTGGACTTTGACTGGGCCATTCTAACACATGGATATGTTTTGTTTTAAACCAATCCGTTGTTGCCCTGGCTTTATGTTTAGGGTCGTTATCCTGCTGGAAGGTGAACCTCTGCCCCAGTCTCAAGTCTTTTGCAGACTCCAAGAGGTTTTCTTCCAAGATTGCCCTGTATTTGGCTCCATCCATCTTCCCATCAACTCTGACCAGCTTCCCTGTCCCTGCTGAAGAGAAGTACCCCCAGAGCATGATGCTGCCACCACCATATTTGACAGTGGGGATGCGTAAAGGTGAGCGCCACAAGCCCCCTGCAATGCCTGCTGCAGTTGTTCTTCCATCTCCTCCTCAAAGCCACCTTCCTCCTCTGACTCCTCTTCCCCAGACTCCTCCTTCTCCCCCCTCTGCGCTGCCGCAGGTACAGCAGGTGATGATAAGTCTGGTTCTGGTGGTGATGGTGCCCACAAATCTTCCTCATCCTGTTCACGCTCCTCTACAGCTTGATCCACCACTCTACGCATGGCACGGTCCAGGAAGAAAGCGTATGGGATAAGGTTGCTGATGGCGCCTTCACTGTGACTCACCAGGTTTGTCACCTCCTCAAACGGATGCATGAGCCTGCAGGCATTACGCATGAGTGTCCAGTACCTCGGCAAGAAAATCTCCAGCTCCCTAGAGCCTACCCTAGCACTGTAGCTGTACAGATACTCGTTGATGGCTTTCTCCTGTTGTAGCAGGTGGTAAAACATGAGGTGCATTGAATTCCAGCGATTAGGGCTATCGCAAATCAAGTGCCTCACTGGCAAGTTCTTTTGCCTCTGAATATCAGAGAAACCCACCATGGCCGAGTAGAAATGCCTGAAATGCCCAAACACCTTCCTGAACTTCTTCAGAACCTCCTGTAAGCCTGGGAACTTACACACAAATCGTTGGATAATAAGATTCAGCACATGTGCCATGCAGGGCACATGTATGCAGGGCACATGTGTCAACTTGCCCAAACTCAAAGCTGACAACAGATTGCTTCCATTGTCACACACAGGGCCGGCCTTTGACCTGAGCGACCTGTGCGATCGCTCAGGGCGCCGGCTTCCAGGGGGCGCTCCTGCTGCCTTTATTAATGTGAACTACGTTGCGAAGCTGCGGCCCCGGCTGGGTCCGTCTTGCTCCGCCCCCTGGTGCCGCTGCTGGGGGTGATGGCTGGGGGGCAAACGTGCCCGTGATAGAGGGGGAGCCGTGGGGAGGGCAGCCCGACCTCTCCCTCCCTTCCTCTCCGGGCCGCCCTCCGTGCTCAGCCCTCCGATGCAGACTGCAGTGCAAAGTGAACAACTCACCTCCCTGGTTCCGATCGCCGGCGCCTCTCACTTGCCGCTGTTCTCCTCTTCTACATTGTCACTGAACTGATGCACACTAAACTTCCTGCTTAACAGGAAGCTTAGTGTGCATCAGTGACAATGTAGAAGAGGAGACCAGCGGCAAGTGAGAGGCGCCGGCGATCGGAACCAGGGAGGGAGGTGAGTTGTTCTCTTTGCACTGCAGTCTGCATTGGAGGGCTGAGCACGGAGGGCGGCCCGGAGAGGAAGGGAGGGAGAGGTCGGGCTGCCCTCCCCGCGGCTCCCCCTCCACTATGAGGGGGAGGGGCACCTACCTATCTAACCTATACTGGGGGGCAGCTACCTATCTAATCTATACTGGGGGCAGCTACCTATCTAATCTATACTGGGGGAACCTACCTATCTAATCTATACTGGGGGAAGCTACCTATATAACCTATACTGGGGGAAGCTACCTATATAACCTATACTGGGGGAACCTACCTACCTATCTAATCTATACTGGGGGCAGCTACCTATCTAACCTTTACTGGGGGCAGCTACCTATCTAACCTATACTGGGGGCAGCTACCTATCTAATCTATACTGGGGGCAGCTACCTATCTAATCTATACTGGGGGCAGCAACCTATCTAATCTATACTGGGGGCAGCAACCTATCTAATCTATACTGGGGGCAGCTACCTATCTAACCTATACTGGGGGCAGCTACCTATCTAATCTATACTGGGGGCAGCTACCTATCTAATCTATACTGGGGGCAGCAACCTATCTAATCTACACTGGGGGCAGCAACCTATCTAATCTATACTGGGGGCAGCAACCTATCTAATCTATACTGGGGGCAGCTACCTATCTAATCTATACTGGGGGCAGCAACCTATCTAATCTATACTGGGGGCAGCAACCTATCTAATCTATTCTGGGGGCAGCTACCTATCTAACCTATACTGGGGGCAGCTACCTATCTAACCTATACTGGGGGCAGCTACCTATCTAATCTATACTGGGGGCAGCAACCTATCTAATCTATACTGGGGGCAGCTACCTATCTAATCTATACTGGGGGCAGCTACCTATCTAATCTATACTGGGGGCAGCTACCTATCTAATCTATACTGGGGGCAGCTACCTATCTAATCTATACTGGTGGCAGCTACCTATCTAATCTATACTGGGGGCAGCTACCTATCTAATCTATACTGGGGGCAGCTACCTATCTAATCTATACTGGGGGCAGCAACCTATCTAATCTATACTGGGGGCAGCAACCTATCTAATCTATACTGGGGGCAGCTACCTATCTAACCTATACTGGGGGCAGCTACCTATCTAATCTATACTGGGGGCAGCTACCTATCTAATCTATACTGGGGGCAGCAACCTATCTAATCTACACTGGGGGCAGCAACCTATCTAATCTTTACTGGGGGCAGCAACCTATCTAATCTATACTGGGGGCAGCTACCTATCTAATCTATACTGGGGGCAGCAACCTATCTAATCTATACTGGGGGCAGCAACCTATCTAATCTATTCTGGGGGCAGCTACCTATCTAACCTATACTGGGGGCAGCTACCTATCTAACCTATACTGGGGGCAGCTACCTATCTAATCTATACTGGGGGCAGCAACCTATCTAATCTATACTGGGGGCAGCTACCTATCTAATCTATACTGGGGGCAGCTACCTATCTAATCTATACTGGGGGCAGCTACCTATCTAATCTATACTGGGGGCAGCTACCTATCTAATCTATACTGGTGGCAGCTACCTATCTAATCTATACTGGGGGCAGCTACCTATCTAATCTATACTGGGGGCAGCTACCTATCTAATCTATACTGGGGGCAGCTACCTATCTAACCTATACTGGGGGCAGCTACCTATCTAATCTATACTGGTGGCAGCTACCTATCTAATCTATACTGGGGGCAGCTACCTATCTAATCTATACTGGGGGCAGCTACCTATCTAATCTATACTGGGGCAGCCCCATTAGTGTATGTGTGTGGTGCGCTCACACGCAAAGAGGATGAATTGGGGGGGGGGGCGCCAAAATCTGGTTATGCTCAGGGCGCTGTGAAACCTAAGGCCGGCCCTGGTCACACACCACTTTGCCGATCTCCAGGTGGTGTGGGGTCAGCCACTGATCCACCAGTTTGTTCAAAGTGGCCAGGTGTGCCACCGTCAAGATGGTGTGATACCGTCATACCTGGCATGTGGAATAGGCCCTGGGGAGCTGGGGGTGTGCAGTTGGAGAGAAGCAAAATCAAGTAAACACTTTGCAGACTTGCATGCAAATGTTCAAACAATTGCATTCACAGATTTACTCATACCGCATCATACCAGTCGCACAATTCAGTGCACTCCCTCCTTCCCCTGTTTGTGTTTTTTTGTCAGCATGCACACAGCTTATGCTGGTGTATGTGCATTATGCGCATGGATACATTACGTTAGCTCCCTTGTGCGATTGGTAAGATGCACTATCTGTCCCAGGATGTCAGGATGTGTGCTCCTAATCCCTTAATAGGTGTGATGCAATGATTGTTTGCATGTTTGCACTATGCATGTTACAGGGCCAGAGTTAGGACACCTACGTTTACCTGGGTACTTCTGCGCAGTATAGGTGACTAAGCAAAAGAATGCATTTTTCTGTGAACTAAGACCCTGGCTTTTAACTTAGCTGTAGGGATAACAGTGGTGCCTGGATGAGTGAATCTGTGAATGCAATTGTTTGAACATTTGCATGCAAGTGTGCGAAGGGTTACTTGATCTTTGCTAATTTTCTGGCCACACCCCGTTCAGCACCTCCCTTTCCTTAATAACTTATTTAATGTCCTAACTAGAAGCGATGTGCCTGGGTATATGTGTTTTTTTCCAGTTGGAGAGGAGAGCTCAGCAGTAGAGTGGGACTCAGCTTAGGTGGAGGACGTCAGCAAAGAGGATGTAGGAGAAGGAGTAGGAGGATAAGAAGAGGTGGAGGCAGCAGGCCTGCCTGCAAGCCATGGCTGTGTCACCAACTCTGCTGCACAGCCACATACTCCATGCTTGCCCGCAGTCATCAGGTTTACCTAATGTGCCGGATAAGTAATATACCAGCCCTGACCATGCTTTGCAGACCAGGCATCCGTGGTCAGATGCACTTTCCATGACTCAGTTTTCATTGGCAGAGATTACAGTTGGCATCGCTGTAATCTGTGTCAGAGACACAAAACAAATGCCACACTGTTGAGCTCTTGAATAACAGCATTCTGGTGGTGACAACAGCAGATGTGAAAGGGGCGTGTTGGCTGGCTGACCCTAGGTGGTGTTACATGCTGTCGGACACTGCCATGAGCTGTTTGAGCTCCTCCTGCTACTTACAGCAACTCATCTCATCCTCCTCTCTGTCTCCCCTCTGAACTGTCCCCCTGTTCATTATGTCTTCCGGGCTCCCACGTGACATCCATGCTCACATCATCATCATCCACAGCTTCACTTGTATCAGGCACCTCCAAAACTGCACCAACAACAGGTAGTTCATCATCATCCTCATACCTTACATCCATGTGTGTAGTAACGCCTAACTGAGACATATGAGGTGTTTTAAAATCTTTTAGCGCCTTCATCTTGTACCAATAATGGTTGTGCATCAGTAAATTCATCACAGGAATGTGTGAATAACTCCTTCGACATCTAAAGTGGAGCTGCTGTGGTGCAAGTAGTAGTGGTGGTGGTGGTGGCTGCCAGCTGAGTGGTAAGTAGTTGTGGGGTACCCGAATCAGAGCGGGAGGAGGAAGCTATGTCACGGTTCCGTCCGGAAGCTGAGGAAGATGAGGTGTTCTGTGTTAAGGGGTCAACTATGTCCTCAGAATTTTGGAGGTTGAGGGTACGTGCCCTCTGAACACTCAAGAATAGACCTACTCCTGATTGACAACTGCTTAACTCCTAATGCTCTCCACAGTAGATATATACCATCTGCCTGGTCAGATCATGACATGCAACTTACAATTTTGTAAGGAACACAAATTTTCAAACCTAAGTTCACATGGAGATTGAACGAAACTTTATTAACCACTTAAGCCCAACTGGATGAACATTCTCGTCCAGTTGGGCTGTGCGCACTCCCGCGGGCCGCGCGCACTCCCCCACACGCTCTCGACGCCGGCCGTTAGCCCAGCAATCAATGAATGGGATTATAGATCCTATTCATTGATCGTAGCCCCACCCAGCAGTTACAAAAATTCTTCTTCCTGGAAGCGTATGATCACGCTTCCAGGACTTTTTCACTGTGGCCATCTTGTGGCCAAATAGTAAAACTACACACACATCCATTTTTTAATAAATAAATAGATTTTTTTAAATTTAAAATTAACTGTTTACCTCCCACACCAAAAATTACCCACATACAATTTGTATACAAAAAAAATAAAAAAATTACAATAAAAAAAAAAAACATGAATAGTTACCTAAGGATCTGAACTTTTTAAATATGCATGTCAAAGGAGTATATTAATATACCCATATTTCGCGCCGTATAAGACGCTCCGGAATATAAGACGCACCCAGGTTTAGAGGGTAAAAAACAGGGGAAAAAATTATAAACTAAACCTGGTGCGTCCATATTTCAGGAGTGTCTTATACATGACCTCCCCCAAATGGTGTCCTCCTGTGTACCTCATGTGCCCTCTTATCTCACCCTGTCTACCCTAAGTGTCTTGTGGTCTCCCCCCTGTGCCCTCTGGTCCCCCCGTGTCCTCTGGTCTCCCCCCTGTGCCCTCTGGTCCCCCCCCTGTAGTTACCCCCCTGTGGTCTCCCTTGTACCCTGTGGTTGCCCTCCTGTGTCCTCTGGTCCCCCCTGTGCCCTGTGGTTTCCCCCGTGTCCTCTGCCCCCCCCCCCCCCGTGCCCTGTGGTTGTCCTCTGGTCCCCTCCTGTCCCCTGCGGTTGCCCCCCTGTGTCCTCTGCCCCCCTGTGGTCACCCCCGTGTCCTCTTGTCCCCCCTGTGATTGCCCATGTGTCCTCTTGTCCCCCCCCCTGTACTCTGTGGTCCCCCTGTGTCCTCTGGTCCCCCTCCTGTGTCCTCTTGCCCCCCCCCTGTACCCTGTGGTCACCCCCCTGTGTCCTCTGGTCCCCCCTGTGGTTGCCCCCCTGTGTCCTCTTGTCCCCTCTGTACCCTGTGGTCCACCTCCTGTGTCCTCCTGTCCCCTGTGGTCGCCCTGCTGTGTCCTCTTGCCCCCCCCCCCAGCGTCCTCATGTGTCCCCGCTGGCCTGGCCTTCCCCTCGCTTATGTCTCCGGTCCCCCCCGCTTATGTCTCCGGGTCCCCTGAAGTCAGCGGCAGCTTACCTCCTCCATGTGTCCCCGCTGGCCTGGCCTGCCCCCCGCTTATGTCTCCGGTCCCCCCGCTTATGTCTCCGGGTCCCCTGCAGTCAGCGGCAGCAGCAGCTTACCTCCTCCATGTGTCCCCGCTGGCCTGGCCTGCCCCCCGCTGATGTCTCCGGTCTTCCCCGCTTATGTCTCCGGGTCCCCTGCAGTCAGCGGCGGCAGCAGCAGCTTACCTCCTCCATCTTGCCCGCGGCGATTGAAGACATCCGGCTTCCCCCGTGCGGCTTCCTCTAGTGCCGGCTTCTAATGACGCGTCATCAATGACGCGTCATTAGAAGCCAGCACTAGAGGAAGCCGCACGGGGAAGCCAGATGTCTTCAATCGCCGCGGGCAAGATGGAGGAGGTAAGCTGCTGACGCTGACTGCAGGGGACCCGGAGACATAAGCGGGGGGACCGGAGACATCAGCGGGGGGGCAGGCCAGGCCAGCGGGGACACATGAGGACGCTGGGGGGGACACAGGCAGGGAATCCCCGATGGCGTCGAGTCGGCGGGTCTTATCGGCGGGCGCGGGGAAGTCGGGGATTCCCTGCCTTTGCCGTATAAGACGCAGGGACTTTTTCTCCCCATTTTTGGGGGAGAAAAAGTGCGTCTTATACGGCGAAAAATACGGTATATTTTTTTAATTATGGGCTTGTAAATAGTTATGGACGCAAATTGAAAAAATGCACCTTTATTTCCAAATAAAATATTGGCGCCATACATTGTGATAGGGACATAATTTAAATGGTGTAATAAGCGAGACAAATGGGCAAATAAAATACATGGGTTTTAATTACGGTAGCATGTATTCATTTCAAACTATAATGGACAAAAACTGAGAAATAATGATTTTTTTCCATTTCTTTCTTAATATTCCTGTTAAAATGGATTTAGAATAAAATAATTCTTAGCAAAATGTATCACCCAAAGAAAGCCTAATTGGTGGCGGAAAAAACAAGATATAGACCAATTAATTGTGATGAGTAGTGATAAAGTTATTGGCAAATGAATGGGAGGTGAAAGTTGCTCAGATGCAAAACATAAACAACCCTTCGGGCTTAAGTGGTTAACAAACCCTGATATCCATAAAGATACAGAAAAATGCATAAAGGAATACTTCCTCCTTAATGATACTGACTGCATCTCCACAGAAATCTTATGGTTGGCCCATAAACCAGTCATAAGAGGCTTTTTAATTAAAAAGGCCTCACAGATCAAAAAACAAAGAAATCAGGCCCTTGAGGACTTGCAGATAAGATTGGTCAGATTGGAGAGAGCTAACCAAATACTGCCCTCTTTATCTTTTCACCTAGCAATAAGAGACACTAAAACTGAAATCGACTCTATACTGTCTAATACCACTGAGAAAAAATTAAAATGGACTAAAGCCAAATTATATAGACATATTAACAAACCCAAAAGTATGTTCGCTAACAAACTTAAAAATTCCCAAGCATATAATCATATACACAAAATAGTCCTTGATAATGGTACTATATCATCAAACCCATTAAAAGTATATAATGCTTTTCACAATTTTATAGTTCATTATACAATAAAAACCTTCCCTGTGAACAAACCACTCTTCAGAATTTCTGCAAAAACATTGATCTTCCAAAAATACAGCTCTTAAAAAACTGATAACACAAGAAGAAAAACAAGTTGCAATCAAATCATTAAAACCTAAAAAAGCACCAGGCCCAGATTGGTTCTCCTCCATTTATTACAGAAAATGTGCTCCTCTTTTTATTCCTTATCTCTATAGACTTTATAATTTGTACCTATCCCAACATAAATTAGTTCACTCTGATTTTCTGGAGGCCCAGATTGCCGTCATAACGAAAGCTAACGAAACAAAGATAATGCCCAAATTAAAAACTACAGACACATTTCATTATTGAATGTGGATCTGAAAATAATGACAGCAATCTTGGCGAACAGACTCAACAATATCCTACCCTATATTATTCACAAAGACCAAGTGGGATTTATCCCTGGAAGGCAGGCAGGTGACAATATCAGGAAGGTATTGGACATCATAGACTACGCAAACTCCAAATCAACAACATTACAGCTTTTGGCACTTGATATGCAAAAAGCTTTTGACACAATAGGATGGGACTACATGTTCAAAGCTCTTGGACATAGAGGGTTTTGGGGTAATTTTATAAATATTTTGCAAGCTATATATTCACATCCCACAGCATACTTAAAACTCCCTACTAATTCACATGCCAAAATTAATATTTATAGGGGAACCAGGCAGGGGTGCCCATTTATCACCAGCAATTTTTGCTGTGGTGATGGAGCCCTTGGTTGAGTCCAACAGAAAGTCTCAGGATATTAAGGCAACTTGCACACCAAGACATTGCGTTAGGTGCTACGTTAAGGTCGCATAACGTGCACCTAACGCAAGTCCTGGTGCTCTTCGATGTGGACGTCAGAGTGAGCCGCGTTGTGCAGCTCACTCTGGCGTCCGAGATGCTTACTCTTGGACGCATGCGGCATCACGTGGTCCCGCCGGCCAATCGCCGCACAGAGCGGCCGCACCAGGAAGTAAACACTGCACGTCACAACGTGCAGTGAATATTAATTAGCCATGTGCCTGGCCGCTCTCCGCTCCTCCCCAACATGACTGAGCATGTGCAAACAGTCTAACGCGGCTTAAGCCGCTGTAACGCTATGGTATGCTGCACTTTCGGCAGAACATGCAGCGTTACATGTAACGCAACGTGGGAAGTGTGAACAGCCCACTTGTGTTACATTGCTGTGCGTTGGGGGAGCGTTACAGGCTGCACTAACGTGCGCCTGTGACGTCCCTGTGTGTAAGCAGCCTAAAGGTATTTTAATGGGTGGTTGTGAATAGAAGTGTAATCTCTTTGCAGACAACATTTTGTTAAACCTCACCTCACCCCATACCTCTCCGCCCAATCTGACCAATCTTTTGAACACCTTTCAAGGAATCTCTGGCTTGACAGTCAACCTTGAAAAATCAGAAACCATTTTCTGCAATACTCCATTATCTATTCAAAGTTCCCTAACTAAACACTTTGGCTTTAATACACATTCTTCATATACTAAATACTTAGGCATTAACATTACTAACACCAGAGCCACATTTTATAAACATAACTATACCCCTTTATTGAAAAAAATTAAAGATGATCTCCAAAAATGGAAAAATATGAATAATTCTTGGACAGGGCAGATTAATTCATTTAAAATGATACAACTCCCTCAAATTCTTTATCTTTTCCATTCTATTCATATTCCTTTACAAAATTATGACATTAAAATGACAAAAGGAGATAAGCACCTTTATTTGGAACGGTAAAGGACCAAGAATATCTCACAAAATTATGCTCTTAATTAAAAAAGACGGAGGTCTACCTGTGCCTGATTTAAAAAAATACTACATAGCTGGACAGCTAGCACATATTCCATCAATAGAAGGAGGAACCTCCTCACCACTTTGAGTACAGATGAAAGAATCCATCATCACTCCACTCACATGGCCAGGGGTACTTTGGTGTTATACTAGATATTTACCTAAATCTTGCCTTTCATCTATGCCTCATACTCTTAAACTCTGGAGACAAAATAGATTCAAATATGGACTACAATCCAGAAACTCAGGTATGGTCAAGGGCGTAGGGCCCGTGGTCGCAGCGGTCGCCTTGGCGACCGGGCCCGGCTCCTGAGGAGGCGGGGGAGGGGCCCGGGGGGCCCATCTCCGTTTGGAGGGCCATGCGCCCGTTCGCGCTGGTAGGAGGGAGCCGCAGCCGCGGGGAGGGCAGCCCGACCTCTTCCTCCCTTCCTCTCCCCGGGGCCCCCCCTCAGATGCAGAGTAAGCGGCTAACGGAAGCGCTATAGGCAGAACTCACCTCCCTGCGTTCCACTCGCCGCTGATCTCCTCTCTGGCTGGCTCTGCATAGATGTTGTTACACACGCAGCTTCCGGCTAAACAGGAAGCTGCGTGTGTAAGCATCTATGCAGAGCCAGCCAGAGAGGAGATCAGCGGCGATTGGAACCAGGGAAGGAGGTGAGTTCTGCCTATAGCGCTTCCGTTAGCCGCTTACTCTGCATCTGAGGGGGGGCCCCGGGGAGAGGAAGGGAGGGAGAGGTCGGGCTGCCCTCCCCGCGGCTGCGCCCCCCCCCTCCATTATGGGGACGGGCAGCTACCTAATCTATCCTGGGGGGCAGCTACCTAATCTATCCTGGGGGGCACCTACCTAATCTAACCTATACTGGGGGGCAGCTACCTAATCTATCCTGGGGGCAGCTACCTAATCTATCCTGGGGGGCACCTACCTAATCTAACCTAATCCTGGGGGGCAGCTACCTAATCTAACCTATACTGGGGGGCACCTACCTAATCTATCCTGGGGGCAGCTACCTAATCTATCCTGGGGGGCACCTACCTAATCTAACCTAATCCTGGGGGGCAGCTACCTAATCTAACCTATACTGGGGGGCACCTACCTAATCTATCCTGGGGGGCAGCTACCTAATCTATTCTGGGGGGCAGCTACCTAATCTAACCTATACTGGGAGGCACCTACCTAATCTATCCTGGGGGCAGCTACCTAATCTATCCTGGGGGGCAGCTACCGAATCTAACCTAATCCTGGGGGGCAGCTACCTAATCTAACCTATACTGGGGGGCACCTACCTAATCTATCCTGGGGGCAGCTACCTAATCTATCCTGGGGGGCACCTACCTAATCTAACCTAATCCTGGGGGGCAGCTACCTAATCTAACCTATACTGGGGGGCACCTACCTAATCTATCCTGGGGGCAGCTACCTAATCTATCCTGGGGGGCACCTACCTAATCTAACCTAATCCTGGGGGGCAGCTACCTAATCTATTCTGGGGGGCAGCTACCTAATCTAACCTATACTGGGAGGCACCTACCTAATCTATCCTGGGGGCAGCTACCTAATCTAACCTAATCCTGGGGGGCAGCTACCTAATCTAACCTAATCCTGGGGGGCAGCTACCTAATCTATCCTGGGGGGCAGCTACCTAATCTAACCTAATCCTGGGGGGCAGCTACCTAATCTATCCTGGGGGGCACCTACCTATTCTAACCTAATCCTGGGGGGCAGCTATCTAATCTATCCTGGGGGGCAGCTACCTAATCTATCCTGGGGGGAAGCTACCTAATCTATCCTGGGGGGAAGCTACCTCATCTAACCTATACTGGGGGGCACCTACCTAATCTATCCTGGGGGCAGCTACCTAATCTATCCTGGGGGGCAGCTACCTAATCTAACCTATACTGGGGGGCAGCTACCTAATCTAACCTATACTAGGGGGCACCGACCTAATCTAATTTATACTGAGGGCACCTACCTATCTAACCTATACTGGGGGCACTTACTTATCTAACCTGTATTGGGGGCACCTAGCTAGCCTATACAGGTGGCAACTAAACTGGCTACCTATATTGGAGGCACCTACCTAACTAACCTATACTGGGGGCACCTACCTATCTAACCTACGCTGGGGGCAACTATTCTGGCTACCTATATTAGAGGCACCCACCTAGCTAACCTGTACTGGGGGCACCTATCTATCTAACTTATACCGGCGGCGCCTGCCTATCTCACCTATACCGGGGGCAACTATACTGGCTTACCTATGCCTGACTACCTATACTGGGGGTACCTATAGCTGGCTATAGGGATTTTGATATGTGTGTGCATCCGTCGGGTGTTGTCGGGGGAGGGGGGGGCTGTTGTTGCCGGGGGGGGGGGCCCCACATCCAGATTCCGCATCGGGGCCCAGAGGTTTGTAGCTACGCCACTGGGTATGGTGGAAATATCGAGGTCACCTGACCTACCTAAACACTTATATTGCACTTTCTCTGACTGGGATAAAAAAAATAATTTTAATATACAAAAACTCACTCATCTTTGCAAATCTTATAAGTTGACATCACTTTATCAATTAGCAAGATCAAAAAAATTACCACTTCAATCCCTCAAAAATTTACTACCATTATTTAAATTCTTTTCAACCAAACTTAAAGATAAAATGATTGATTTCCCCACTCAATTTGAAGGGATTTGTCTGAATAACCCTTTGAGGAAAGGGATGGTGTCACTGATACACTCCATCTTAACCACTTGAGGACCGCAGTGTTAAACCCCCCCTAAAGACCAGGCCATTTTTCATTAAATTCTCTTTGTGATTCTCTCCCCCCCCCCCCCTTTCTCCCCACCAACAGAGCTCTGTTGGTGGGGTCTGATCGCCCCCCAGATGTTTGTTTATATATGTTTATGTGTGTTTTTTTTTAATAAAAGATGTTTTTTTTTATTTGTTGTACGCCCCCCTCCCTCCCCCCGCCAGCCAATCCCCGTGATCAGCTGTCATAGGCTTCAGCCTATGACAGCCGATCACCTCTGTGCCTCTGGAGGGGACAGGCGTGTTACACGGCTGTCCCCAGTACAGCGCTGCTGTAGATCGCAGCACTGTACGAGTAATTAGACTGGGATCGGCGTTAGGCGGTCCTGGGGCTGCCGCCGTGGCCACACCTGTAGGCGTGACACGGTCAGCTAGAGGTTAAATAATATACCTTCAGATTATAAACATAAGTACATGATGGATTGGGAAAATGACCTTGTCAAATACCTTATCGATATCTGCCTTAAATGATTATCAACTACTTGAAGGGCCAGCCTAAAAGTCGTCATAATCAATATTAGCCAGTAGTGGGTGCGTAGCTCACTATAAACAGAAAATTTATAGGTTAGCAAGTTTATCTCTGGAAAAAATACGCATCACTCATCAGCTGAATTTTATAAAATTATATTAATAATAAAAAAAATAGATAAAGCATATATACAGGAATATACATTTCTCCAGTTGTTGTCCATCATCCAATATACATTTTCAAAGTTCCTTTAGTGAAACAAGTCCATATCAATATAGCAACTCTTCTGCTGTAGATTTTATCCTCCATCGATAATTGTTATCTCGAGATTGTACAGTGTATGGTACACAGATATATAGCTTTATCCTTAAAAATGGTATATAGAGTTCTATTCTTGTATAAAGAACTTTAAGTAGATATATCTTCATCAAGCAAAGCTGGGTAGTTGTCCCTAAGCTTGCAATTGCATTTTGCATTTGAAGTATAGCATAAAAAAGATATCTAAAAAACTTAAAACTGCTAAAGTTTGAAATGACAATTATTTACCATTTATATAAGCTATTGTCATTAAATTCAGCAAGAATAATGCATATTACCTCTCTTGGGTTCTAGAAACACAGTGGAAGGTAGGTCTCTAGGCCTCAGTCAATCTCAGTAGAGTTTCAGGATCAATGATAAAATATACTAGCCTGCCAGGGCTTTTTATTGTGTAGTTTCTAAAGGCTCATACACACGGGGTACGGCCGTCGCCACAACCAAGTGGCACGCGCGTGTTGCGGCGACGGTTCGCCCGTGTGTATGACGCGCGCCCCCCGAACCGTCGCCCGTCGGAGCTGTCGCCAGGCGATTGACATGTTCAATCGCCGGCTACAGCCGTCGCCGCAACCTCGCCGGAACTGTCGCTAGTCCCGCATGTGTATGCGGGCTAGCGACAGCTACCCACACACGGCACACAGAGCTTCCGGCGGGGGGGAGGAACCTCGGCGACAGCTTCCGCCGCATCGCTAATCCCTCTGCTGCCGTGTGGATGCAGAGGGACTTGGCGACGAGCTGTCGCCGAACTGTCGCGCACACGCTCCCGTGCGCAGCGACAGCTACAATTGTCCCCCCGTGAGTACTTAGCTTAAGATGGCGTCTGTTAAGGGATTTTATGGTGACGCACTAAATTCAAACTTATTTTTAACTGGTACATTCTGACATCTATCAGGTTATCTGAGCAGGTCCGTACATATATGACGCTACTTGGCTTATTAACGTAAGCAATCTACATCTTTTCAAATCAAAATTACATCAATAACATTTTGGTTAGCTCTTATAACCCAAGTGGTGACCCTTAACATCTTTCTAGATCTGATGGACGCCAAGATATATGCGTATGTTCAAGCTTATCTTATGTTCTAAAAATATGGTAGGTTCTAAGGTACATCATTAGCCCATTCGCGTTCCGTCGTTTTCATGTGAGAAATGTTCACCTCCCATTCATTAGCCTATAACTATCACTACTTATCACAATGCACTGATCTATATCTTGTTTTTTCCGCCACCAATTAGGCTTTCTTTGGGGGGTACATTTTGCTAAGAGCCACTTTACTGTAAATGCATTTTAACAGGAAGAATAAGAAAAAATGGAAAAATTCATTATTTCTCAGTTTTCAGCCATTATAGTTTTAAAATAATACATGCCTCCATAATTAAAACTCACGTATTGTATTTGCCCATATGTCCCGGTTGTTACACCGTTAAAATTATGTCCCTATCACAATGTATGGCGACAATATTTTATTTGGAAATAAAGGTGCATTTTTTCCATTTTGCATCTATCACTATTTACAAGTTTAAAATAAAAAAAATATAGAAATATTTCATCTTTACATTGATATTTAAAAAGTTTAGACCCTTAGGTAAATATTTACATGTTTTTTTTTTGTTTTTTTTTATTGTAATGTTTTTTTTTTATAGTAAACATTTTATTTGGGTAGTTTTTGGAGGGTGGGTGGTAAACAATAGATTTATAATGTAAATGTGTGTTAATTTTTTATTTTTTTTTGCAGGTGTAGTATTACTTTTTGGCCACAAGATGGCGGCCATGAGTTTGTTTACATGACGTCACTCTAAGCGTAGCACGCGCTTAGAGTGACGCATCGGGAAGGAGACAGCCAGAAGAGAGAGAGAAGCTGTCGCTTTTTCAGCGGGGGAGAGGAATCAGTGATCGGGCACCATAGCCCGATACATTGATTCCTTGGCTACCGAATCCGCGGCCGGGAGTGCTGAGAAACTACATCCAGGAACCAAAATAGGTTAATTAACGGGGATTTCTGAATGCCCTCTGTGGTCACAGGTTATACTGTCTTGATCACATGCTTCATTGTTTAATCACGTGACTTATTGTTTTGGTTTTGTATTCATAACAAACAGCAATCTGTTTTAATACATGCTAAATTATATAGAAAGCAAACTTGTTTACCTTATTATACAGGTCTATTATTAACAGTGACGTCACTAGCATAATTTTTCCGTGTATTTCTCATCTGGGGTGCCCAGCAGGGGTGCCCCGAATATATTATGCAAACCAGCGCGACCACCGTGCGCTCGGTATGGTGGCCGCCATGTTGTGGGCGGCGCTCGCTGCTAGTAAACACTGTTGCAGCCAAACAGGCTCCAGGCAGCTGTCCAGCATTATCTGCCCCCTGCCCAATCAAGAGCGCCTGGCAGGAGGTGTATAATTATGCTGAAAAGGCAGGGGGCTAGAGCGAGCGAGAGTAGCTCAGCCTCCACCCCCTGCACATGGAGAGAAGAGCGGCAATTTGCCACTGGTCACCGCATGGCACTGGCCTGGCTTCCTCCCTGCCACCAGTTTCGGTCCTGGAGTCCTGCCACTACACGCACAGCCACCCACAGACCTCACCAGTCATCACCTCAGACTGTAGCATGCCATGCAGCTGGTGCCAGGCCAGGGTCTTGCCAGATGTCCTCCAGGCCAGAAAGCAGCCAGCCCAACTGCCCACAGGCCTGCCCTGCAACACACCACAAGTAGGTAACTGCAAGGGGGTGAGGGTGGAGGGAGTCGGCCACAAAGCACAGTGGAGCAGGGAAAGGAGAGTTCAAAAGTGCAGCCACAGCCACCCCAGTAGCCAACACACACAGCATTAGGACTTGGCCAAGCCTGACACTGGTAGGCCCAGACTGGCTGCATCTTTGAGCTATAATGGTGTACTGCACTTTAAAGCTGTGGTGATGCTTGCTGATTCTAAGATGGCTATCAGGCCCAGTACTAATGCTGTGTTGGCTACTGGGCTGGCTGTGGCTGCACTTGTGAGCTCTGGTGCACTTAAAGCTGTGTGGTGGTGATTGATTCAGTTAAGCTGCCTGTCAGCTCAAAAGTGCAGCTACAGCCAGCCCAATACCTCCAGTATGTACAGTATAAGCTGTTACTCTGTGCCTGTACTGATAATATACTAGCTGCAGCGTGTGCTGGTCTCTGCTTCCCCCAGTATGTACGGTATAAGCTGTTACTCTGTGCCTGTACTGATTGTAAATAGAGTTGGGCCGAACCTCCGATTTTAGGTTCGCGAACCGGGTTCGCGAACTTCCGCGGAAGGTTCGGTTCGCGTTAAAGTTCGCGAACCGCAATAGACTTCAATGGGGATGCGAACTTTGAAAAAAAAAAATAATTATGCTGGCCACAAAAGTGATGGAAAAGATGTTTCAAGGGGTCTAACACCTGGAGGGGGGCATGGCGGAGTGGGATACACGCCAAAAGTCCCCGGGAAAAATCTGGATTTGACGAAAAGCAGCGTTTTAAGGGCAGAAATCACATTGAATGCTAAATGACAGGCCTAAAGTGCTTTAAAACATCTTGCATGTGTATACATCAATCAGGTAGTGTAATTAAGGTACTGCTTCACACTGACACACCAAACTCCACTGAACAGAACAGGTATGCAGTGGCGGGTTCACTAAACAGGTATACAGTGGCGGGTCCACTGAACAGAACAGGTATGCAGTGGCGGGTTCACTGAACAGGTATGCAGTGGCAGGATCACTGAACAGGTATGCAGTGGTGGTGGGTGGGTTCACAGAACAAGTATGCAGTGGCAGGATCACTGAACAGGTATGCAGTGGTGGGTGGGTTCACAGAACAGGTATGCAGTGGCAGCAGGATCACTGAACAGGTATGCAGTGGTGGGTGGGTTCACAGAACAGGTATGCAGTGGTGGGTTCACAGAACAGGTATGCAGTGGCAGGATCACTGAACAGGTATGCAGTGGTGGTGGGTGGGTTCACAGAACAAGTATGCAGTGGCAGGATCACTGAACAAGTATGCAGTGGTGGGTGGGTTCACAGAACAGGTATGCAGTGGCAGCAGGATCACTGAACAGGTATGCAGTGGTGGGTGGGTTCACAGAACAGGTATGCAGTGGCAGGATCACTGAACAGGTATGCAGTGGTGGTGGGTTCACAGAACAGGTATGCAGTGGCAGGATCACTGAACAGGTATGCAGTGGCAGGATCACAGTACAGGTATGCAGTGGGCTGAGGGCTCACTGAACAGAACAGGTATGCAGCCAGGAAGAAGTTAAGCCTAACTAATCTTTCCCTATATGAGAGACTGCAGCAGCTCGCCCTACTCTCACTAATGCAGGCACACGAGTGGCCGTAATGGCCGCCGCTGCCTGCCTTATATAAGGGGGGTGGGGCTCCAGGGGCTAGTGTAGCCTAATTGGCTACACTGGGCCTGCTGACTGTGATGTAGAGGGTCAAAGTTGACCCTCAGGTGCATTATGGGGCGAACCGAACTTCTTCCGCAAAACGTTCGCGTGCGGTACCCGCACGCGAACCACCTAAGTTCGCGCGAACCACGTTCGCCGGCGAACCGTTCGGCCCAACTCTAATTGTAAATTAGATGCAACGTGTGCTGGTCTCTGCTACTTCCAGTATGTACCGTATAAGCTGTTACTCTGTGCCTGTACTGATAGTAACCTAGCTGCAGTTTGTACTGATTCCTGCTACCTCCACTATGTACAGTATAAACTGTCACTCTGTGCCTGTACTGAAAGTAACCTAGCTGCAGTGTGTGCTGATTCCTGCTATCTTCACTATGTTCAGTATATACTGTCACTCTGTGCCTGTACTGATAGTAACCTAGCTGCAGTGTGTGCTGATCCCTGCTACCTCCAGTATGTACAGTATAAGCTGTTACTCTGTGCCTATATTGATAGTAAACTAGCTGCAGCATACTCTGATCTCTGCTACGTCCAGTATGTACAGTATAGGTGATCACTTTGTGCCTGTACTGATAGTAAACAAGCTGCCGTGTGTGCTGATCTCTGCTGCCTCCAGTATGTACAGTATAACCTGTTACTACTCTGTGCCTGTACTGATAGTAAACTAGCTGCAGTGTGTGCTGATCTCTGCTGCCTCCAGTATGTACAGTATAAGCTGTCACTCTGTGCTTGTACTGATAGTAACCTAGCTGCAGTGTGTGTTGATCTCTGCTACCTCCAGTAAGTACAGTAAAAGCTGTTACTCTATACTTATACTGATAGTAAACTCAATGTACTGTGTCCTGGTTATTTCTACCCCCAGTTTGTACATTATAAGCTGTCACTCTGTGCCTTTACTGATTGTAAACCAGCTGTATTGATCTGAACAGGCAATTTCCGATATTGCGGTAATTCCGCATTCCGCGTAACGAAATTCCGTCAATGCTACATTCCGGAGGATCCCTGCGGTATTCCGCGGAATTCCGCATTCCAGCGGAACCATTTCCACAATGTTAAAGGGAACCTAATGGATGTTTCCTTTTAACAAAATACCAGTTCCCTGGCAGTCCTGATGATAGCTTTGGCTTTAGTGGTGGCTGAATCACAATCCTGATTACAATTTTTTTTTTGGAGCAGCAGTTGTCGTAGGCCATGGGACCTTGAGGTGGTTTCACGGCGCTCATCACAATTTTTTTTTGGGAGCAGCAGGAGTTGTCATAGGCCATGGGACCTAGAGGTGGTTCCATGGCAGTCATTACAATTTTTGTTTGGAGCAGCAGGAGTTGTCGTAGGCCATGGAACCTAGAGGTGGTACCACGGCAGTCATTACAATTTTTGTTTGGAGCAGCAGGAGTTGTCGTAGGCCATGGGACCTAGAGGTGGTTCCACAGCAGTCATTACAATTTTTGTTTGGAGCAGCAGGAGTTGTCATAGGCTATGGGACCTAGAGGTGGTTCCACGGCAGTCATTACAATTTTTGTTTGGAGCAGCAGGAGTTGTCGTAGGCCATGGGACCTAGAGGTGGTTCCACGGCAGTCATTACAATTTTTGTTTGGAGCAGCAGGAGTTGTCATAGGCCATGGGACCTAGAGGTGATTCCACAGCAGTCATTACAATTTTTTTTGGGAGCAGCAGGAGTTGTCGTAGGCCATGGGACCTAGAGGTGGTTCCACAGCAGTCATTACAATTTTTGTTTGGAGCAGCAGGAGTTGTCATAGGCTATGGGACCTAGAGGTGGTTCCACGGCAGTCATTACAATTTTTGTTTGGAGCAGCAGGAGTTGTCGTAGGCCATGGGACCTAGAGGTGGTTCCACGGCAGTCATTACAATTTTTGTTTGGAGCAGCAGGAGTTGTCATAGGCCATGGGACCTAGAGGTGATTCCACAGCAGTCATTACAATTTTTTTTGGGAGCAGCAGGAGTTTTCGTAGGCCATGGGACCTAGAGGTGGTTTCACGGCAGTCATATTTTTTTTTGGGGAGCAGCAGGAGCTGTCGTAGGCCATGGGACCTAGAGGTGGTTCCACGGCAGTCATTACAGCAACATTTTAATTTAGTCTGTCTAATCTTCATCATGAATCAGTGAGAGGGGCCTTGTAATTATTACTGATCCATGACTCGTTAATTTTTATGAACGTTAGTATGTCCACATTGTCTGTGGACAGACGGGTCTGTTGGTCGATGACCACCCCACATCAGAATCTTCTTCCCACCCTCGGACAATGGGCTCTTCCACTTCCACAAGCTCTGCTTCCTCATTCAGGACTTGAGCATGCTCACTCACTTCCCCACTTCACTGACCACTGGTCAGTAGGGCTTCCTCCCCCTGTCCGAGCTCTTTGTCAAGAGCCTTGTCCAGCATGAAGACAATAGGGAGCACTTCTGATATGCTGCAGTGCTCCTTACTGACCTATTTTGTTGCCTGCTCGAACGGCTCCAAGACTTTACAGACCTGTCCAATCAGCTGCCACTGGTCCCCAGTAATGTAGTCCAGTGGCCCTGTTCTGGAGGAAGATGTCTGAGACAGGTATAGCCTGACCACCATTTGCTGCTCCCACAACCTCTCCAGCATGTGGAGGGTGGAATTCCACTGCGTCGGACAATCAGAAATAAGCCTGTGCTGCGGCAGGCTATGGCGGCGCTGCAGCAGTTTCAAGGCCGCGGTGGTGGTTGCGGAGCGACGGATGTGGGCTGACACTTTACGTGCTGAGGCCACAGCGTCCTTACAACCCATCAAAAGTTTGTATAAATTTCTGGACTACAAGGTTGAAGACGTGGGCCAAGCAAGGAAAGTGAGTGTAGCCACCTTCAGAAATGGTGGCCAGCATGTTGGCACCATTATCAGACACCACTACACCTGACTCCAGTTTTCGGGGGTAAAAGCTACTGCCGAATCTGATCCTGTAAGGCTGCAAGGATTACAGATCCAGTTTGCCTGTTCTCGTCCATGGATTCAAGGTTCAGCACTGCTTGGCATCGATGGTGCAGAAACCAGTGTAGGTGCGGGACCACTTGCTGGGAGGTTCAGCAACGGCGGACTGGCCTTGGACAGAACAGGTAGCAGAGGGAAGTAGAACAGGCCTCCCCTTCAACCCACGTGGCGGCACCACCAGCTGAGAATGATGCCCCAGATCTTGCACCCTCCTCAGCAGCACCATGGAGGGTGACGCAATGGGCAGTAAAAGTTAGATACTTTCCCTGCCCATGCCTGCTGCTCCAGCCATCCATAGTGAAGTGCACCTTGCCACCGACAGCGTGATCCGTAGACAAGCCGACACACTCCACAATGTGCTGGTGAAGGACAGGGATAGCATTCCTGGCAAAATAATGGCGGCTGGGGATCCACCATTGTGGAGCAACACTGTTCATCAGTCTGCGGAAGGGGGGCACAGTCCACAAACTGGTAGGGCGGCAGCTGTTGGCCCAACAGCCTTGCCAGGAGCGCATTATTTTTCACAACAAACGGATCACTTGCAGGGAGCATCCGCTTCCTCTGCAACATTTCTGGCACAGAGGCCTGATGCTGGAAACTGGTAATTCAGAGGAAACCAACAAGGGTGATGATGAGGTGCTTGCCGAGTAAACGAAAAGAAACAGCTATGACCTCAAAAAACCGCACCAAATCAGTACCATAATAGTAATGCAAAAATCCATCCTTTATTGAAATATAATACAGACAACTAAAAACAATTAAAAACAGGTGGGGGAATACATATGACACCCCAAATGTCGGAGAACCGGAGGGATACTAAAGTGCTAATAGTGATACAGACAAACAACTCAGGGTGTGAATCAAAATTCAAAGTGCATGATATAGACTACTGTCTCATAGAGAATCAAAGTGCAATATACATCAATAAATAACAATATGCAAAGGATAAACATGTGGTAGTAGTACAAAAACATACAAAATTGTCAAGAGCATAAAGTGACAACAATAGTGCAAGGTGTAAAAACAATGTGCAGATAACAAAGTAGTTAAGAAGAAGAGAGTACAGTAGAGAAGCTGAATGAGCACTGCACCTTGCACTATTGTTGTCACTTTAAGCTCTTGACAATTTTGAATGTTTTTGCACTACTACCACATGTTTATCCTTTGCATATTGCTATTTATTGATGTATATTGCACATATACTATTGCACTTAGTAGTCTATATCATGCACTTTGATTTTTGATTCACACCCTGAGTGGTGTGCCTGTATCACTATTAGCACTTTAGTATCCCTTCGGTTCTCTGACATTTGGGGTGTCATATGTATTCCCCCACCTGTTTTTAATTGTTTTTAGTTGTCTGTATTATATTTCAATAAAGGATGGGTTTTTGCATTACTATTATGGTACTGATTTGGTGCAGTTTTTTGAGGTCATAGCTGTTTCTTTTCGTTTACATTGACTTTCATTGGCCATTCTGCACATTTCAGGGTACTGGTTAATTCACAATAAGTTTAACTTTATTAATTGTTTGTGGATGGTGCTCCCTATTTGTTGTTTGGTGGTGCTTGCCGAGGTCTGGAGTCCTCTTCCAGCCTGGCATGCAGAGGGATTTGAAGTAGAATGGGACGCAGCAGGTTGGATAGGGACAGGACGACTAGAAAAAGAAGTGGAGGAGCCTGTTGCTGCGGCTTTTCCTCCACCCATCTTATTGTAATTCTTTACATATTCAAACTCCCGTCTGTGGTGGTTGCGCAGATGGCTTATCAGCCCTGAAGTGCCGAACCCGCTTCCCGATTTGCCTCTACTCACCGATTTACGGCACACAGAACAGACTGCCCTGGATTCAGCCTCTTCCAGAACAGTAAAATAATTCCATGCAGGGGACGTGCGTGCACGTGGAGCAGTGGTGCGACCTGTTCTAGCATGTCGATGCTCAGCATTGGACTGGTGGGTACTGACAGATGGGAAAGCACTTGCAGGCTGCTGGCCAACCGTCTGCTCTGTTTCTCCATGCTGCTCACGCCTGCTAGTGCCTAACCCACCAGATGGCAACCATGGTGGATAAGCCACCTCATCATCCAAAACATCATCCAGTTCAACCAAAGCACTGGAACCCATAAGTGACTCTTCTGGACCCTCCACTTGGCCATGAAAAACCTCTGTAGTTGACTGGTGTTGATGTAGATTGGTGGTGACACAAGCTCCCAGTTGTGATGGATTACTGGATGAAGAAAACACAGGGGCCATTTCTGTCACCACAGAACCCACCACTTCTTGGGACCTTGGTCCCATGGACTCCTCCAATGTCTCATCCCAATCCTTCTGCACATCTCTCTCATAGACATAGGTATGCTTTAATTCTGGAGGTGAGTACTGGGAGGAAGCATCCTCGTCAAGAAAAGCAGCTGCGGTCGGGTTATGGTCATGAGGAACCTGGCCACTACTGGTGTTGCTGCCACTAGCTTCAAGTTCCTCACACTGGGTAGAGGGTTCCTGATCAAAATAATCAACTACCCTGTTCGCCTGCTGCTCTGTCAAAATTTTCCTGTGTGCGAACAGAGAGAAGACATCTCTGACCAGGGCGGAACGCTTCCTGCTGCTGCTGTCACCCTCAACCTGATCACGTACTTGACGTGATCCACCAACACCACCATCACTCCATTTTCTTTTAGGAGTGGCAGGAAATTGCTGCTGCTCTCAGGTACGGATCAAGACCAAGTTGCACCTGGGGCATTGGTCAGGTTTTGGCGCCTAAAGGTCAGGTTTTGGCACCTAAACTGCCATCCATTTTGCCGCCTTTTTAAGAATTCAACAAACTGCGCCTGGGGCAAGATACCTGCTTGCCCTTCCCCCCCCTAGATCCGTCCCTGGCTGCTCTCGCTCCATTCTTTTAGGGCCAAAAACTTTATTGGGGAAGGGGTATGAGCAACAGAACCAACCAGGGGCGTAGCAATAGGGGTTGCAGAGGTTGCGACCGCATCGGGGCCCTTGGGCCAGAGGGGCCCCAAAGAGCCCTCCCTCAACTGCAGAATTAGCTCTCTATTGGTCCTATGCTGGTAATAATCACTTCTATAGATACTTTGAATAATGGTAATCATTAACAAACTGTTCCCCATCCCCTTCTTGCACCTCTGACACTGTAGATGCCATTGGCAGTTGTTGTTGTACCGTATCAATTGTTATTTATATAATACTTGGGGGCCCCATTGTAAAACTTGCATCGGGGCCCACAGATACTTAGCTATGCCACTGGAACCAACGTAAAATAAATCCACCTAACTTGAAATAAAAAACAGATAAGAAAATAAGGGGGTGAAATAAAGAAAATAAATCAAAAACAAAATAAACAAAAAAAATGAACTTTGAAAAAAAAAAAAAACTTACACTACACTCATCAATCACCTCTCTCACTCTGTCAAACACTAAGCCTGCGGCCTAGCTGGCTCTGTCTAACCCTCTCCACACAGCAACTACTAGTACACTACACGCGTACATCAAAAAAGGGCGTCGGGGAAAAAAGGGCGCGTGGTGTAAACGATAAGCAGTATTATCATTTATAAAAATATTGTGTAGAATTTCGTTTACAAATAGTGTTTTAAGAATTTATAAATCAATGTGTAGGAAATCGGCAATTCTTAAAACGTTGATCTTCCCTGTTTCTAAACTGAAACTTATAATTACGTTTGTTAAAAAAAACAGTAATATTTGTTTAAACATTATAATTATATATTGTTATGAATAATCTTGATTTATCATTTATTATTATAATAAAATGTGAAAATATTGTTTATAACAATGATATTAATATAAGTACATTCATAATAACTGTTGATTAGTAGTATTAAAATTGTACTAAAACAATACCTAACCCTACTCTCACACAGAACCCTCCCTGTACCTATCCCTAACCCCTATACCCCCTGGTGGTGCCTAAACCTAACCACCCCCCTGGTGGTGCTTAAACCTAAGACCCCCCTGGTGGTGCCTAAACCTAAGACCCCCCTGGTGGTGCCTAAACCTAAGACCCCCCTGGTGGTGCCTAAACCTAAGACCCCCCCCCCTGGTGGTGCCTAAACCTAAGACCCACTGGTGGTGCCTAATGCTAACCACCCCAAAGCCCTCCCTGTACCTATCCCTAACCCCTAGACCCCCTGGTGGTGCCTAAACTTAAGACCCCCCTGGTGGTGCCTAAACCTAAGACTCCCCCTGGTGGTGCCTAAACCTAAGACCCCCCTGGGGAGGCCTAAACCTAAGACTACCCTGGGGGTGCCTAAACCTAAGACCCCCCTGGGGGTGCCTAAACCTAAGATCCCCCTGGTAGTGCCTAAACCTAAGACCCCCTATGGATAATAATGTTTTACAAAAAATAATGAATAAAAAATGTTAATAAAAAAAATGTAAATAATTTTTTTGGGTGGATAATCATGTTTTAGAAATGTTTTACAAATAGTGATTGTAAAAAATATATTGCAATTTACGTTACGTACTGATCGCTTTATTTTGTGAATAATAATGTTTTACAAACAGTAAGGGTTAAAATGTTAAATAATGTTTTAATTAAACAGGATAAATATGTTTAGTATCTTTATAAACGTTATTCGTCACGGGCTCATTTTCTGAACATAAATCATCACAAGCACAGTTATAAAACATTGAAAATCTCCGGGCACCGTTTGTAAAACGTTAATAATCTCCGGCGCCCTTTTTTCCCTGTTCGGTGCCCATTAAACGATATTTATAATGGGAGTGAATGGGGCGCCCTTTTTGTCCACTTGTCTCATGCGCCCAAATCTGCTGCTTCCCACTACACTACAATCTATCACACTAACAATCTACTGTCGACGAGGTTTCAGATCCCTTTCCCCTCCGCAGAGGCACCCGCCAGGGCTGCCCTCTCTCCCCCCTCCTGTTCGCTTTGGCGATCGAACCAGCAGCCATACAAATCAGAGCCTCGGATGAGGTTACAGGACTTCGGGTAGGGGGATTGGTCGAAAAGGTGGCACTTTACGCCGACGATATGATCCTGTTCTTGGGTGACCCAGGGCCATCTCTGAATGCAGCACTCCATATCCTTAGCTCTTTCGGCATGTTCTCAGGTATCTGTATAAATTGGGATAAGTCCCTGATATATCCAATTGATAAACAGATCACCCCTTTGGCCTCCCACTCCCAATTAAAATGGGTCCACAGTTTTAAATATCTAGGCATAGTGGTGGACGACTCCTTAGACAATTTTATCACCTTGAATTTACAACCAGTCATCGATCACTACTCCCGAAAAGCCCAGATTTGGAGGGGTCTTCCGCTTTCAGTTGTGGGACGGGTAAATCTCTTCAAGATGCTGTTTCTCCCCAGGTTCATATACGTACTCAGACAGTCCCCTGTCTGGATACCACAATCGGTTTTTAAAAAAATTGATTCCATTACATCCAGTTTTATTTGGGGCGAGGCTGCTCCACGCCTCTCACTTGCCACCCTGCAGCTCCCTATTGATGGAGGAGGTCTGGCGCTCCCGGACCTACGTAAATATTTTCTGGCCTCGATGCTTGTCACCATACGATGGTGGTTCTCCCAGGATGCGCGGAACACAGCAGTTGTACTGGAGGCCGCTATTGCTGGCTCATTTGAGTCACTGTTGAACCTCCCTTTTAGGGGGATCAACAGATACTCCTCTATTACGACTCCCATGAAAACCACTATCAAAGCTTGGGAAACTAGCAGAGCTGGCATGAGAAAACCTAATACTCTCTCCCCTTACACTCCACTTTGGGGTAATCCTAAACTTCCGCACTTCACATCCATACCGGACCCCCAGATGTGGGCATCCAGGGGAATTAAACAAGTAGCCCAACTTGCTCCCTCTGGCACGCTGCTTTCATTCTCCCAACTTAAAGATCGCTTCAGGTTACCAAACAGTATGCTCTTCCGCTATTTCCAAATCCGTCATGCCTGGCAGTGCCAGTTCCCTGGCCACTGGACCTGGGAATCAGACAGCTTGGAAGCACCGCTTATTAAGCTACAGCTGGAGAGACCTCTCTCTGAGATCTACTCCAGGCTGATCCCTTTAACTACCCCTAGATTAGACAAGGCTAGGTTGAAGTGGGAGGCAGAGATAGGTCCTTTAACAGACATTGAATGGGGAGATGTCCTGTCCAACATGGAGGGGGTTACAATTTCAGCTACCGACAAGTTCATGCACCTTAAATTAATATATAGGACATACCGCACACCAATACAGCTGAGGACCCTTTTTCCGGATAGGTCAGATATATGCCCCAAATGTCAGAGGGAAGTGGGGACCTTCTTCCATATGATCTGGTCTTGTGATATCCTTCAAACTTTTTGGAATATGATAGCTAAAACACTTACCAAGGTCATGGGGGAGAGAATCGTATTGGATCCCAAAGTCCTTCTGCTAGGTCTCTATGATGATGTTACCCTTTCCAGCCACCAGAATACTCTGCTCAAAATCTTATGTCTGTATGCCCGTAGGGAAATATTCTCTAAATGGATGTCGGATCAACCCCCCTCGAAAAGCTCCTGGGTTACGAGAATAAATAAAGTCATGACATGGTACAAGCTAACATACCTCAACAGGAAATGCCCACAGAAATTTGAAAAAATATGGTTGCAGTGGTCTGAATATATCACATCACACCCGGGCTACTAGCTATGAACACCTATCTACAACCACAGTAGCTCCATGCTACCTGTTCTCCTGAACTTATGGACCTGATAGATCTATGCCCTCTGCACCTTGCTGAGATTTGTTGTTATGCCTTTTCATGTATCTAGAACGACCGCTTAAGCTACCTGTATCTTTATAAGGGTTGGGGTGGCTCCTTACAATATCCTGCCTTTATCCCCCTTGAACGACACGATGCACCTAGGGGGGGGGGGGGGGGGGGTTGGGGGGGGGGAGGGGGACTACTGTATGTTTTGTATTCTGTACGAAAATTCAATAAAAAAAAATTTGACTTTAAAAAAAAAAAAAAACAATCTACTGTCACTCTCTCACAAATACACCTAGCTATTACTAATAATAGCTCACACTCAATCTCATTCTCTCTCACAGTCTTTAAAAAGACTATTGTTTTATGTTGAAACAACTAATATGGGTCTGTCTCTCCTCTCTCCAACACCAGACTGAAACCCACAAGCTTTGTGACTGTCACATCTCTCTTATATACAAAATGGGTGGGATAACTGATGATAGGTAGCTAGGAGCTGGTTGCTAACATAGGATTAGTTGGTTTTTGTTAAGACTCTAATTGGTGCAGAAATTCCGTTTTTAATGCAGAAATCAGCATGTTTTAAGCTTCTGTGATGAGTCTATCCCCTTCCGATCCTTCCGATTAGCTAATGCAGCTTTTACACGCTTCTGTTTAAATTCCGCCGGAATGCCGCATAGAAATTCCGCTATTTCCGATTAGCGCTATAGCTTTTATAGCGGAATTGCCAATTTCTGACCGGAATCGCGGAAATCTCCATTCCGTGGAATCCGACGAGCATCCCTAGTGCTGATCCCTGCTACTTTCAGTATGTACAGTATTAGCTGTAAAGCCTGGTACATGCATACAGTTTTGATTAGCCAATTTTACTGCTTCTAAGTATTATGAGAGATCAGCTCTGTTCATAGTTTTCAAAGTCTGTTGGCCCTCATACTACATGGGGTTGGTAAAATTGGTCAGTGATTGAACAATCAAAATTGAATGTGTGTATGCATCTTTACTCTATGCCTATACTGATTGTAAACTATCTAAATGATAGGGGGCTCCATCCAACATTTGTTTTGGGCAGGCCTGTTATCTTTCGCTTACACTGCTGCTAAGTTCATGTACATTTGGCCTCACCCATGACCACGCCCACTCAATGCTTGGTTATGCCCATTTTTGCCGCTGCGCGTGCGGTGCAGGTTCTTCCTCACTGGTGCCTATGGGTGCCCCGGATCTCTTGGGATCCTAGCAACTCCCCTGATTATTGATCAACTCATTAATTAATAACTCTATGATCACCATACATGATCACTATACATGATTAATATATCAGCATATAGCCGGCTTAGCTTCTGTGGTGTATGTCTCTGATGGGCAAGCCTTGCTTAGCAGGCATTACAGCCAGATCTGAATAAAGTCAGAACATTTCTCCAGCGTTATCTTAATATAAACATAACTTTGTAAAGGGAACAGACAGCTTACTGCAGAAAATGACATTAAGGGTTACTCTAACCAACAATCTAACTCTGATTAAAGAATAACTCTGCTTATAATCATAAAATCTTGAAATTCAAACAAATATTTGCAGAACATTTTAAATGTATATAATCAGCTTAAAGCAAGATGGAGATCATAATTTCTCTGCATTAATATGAGATTTTCTGACAATCTGGCGATAACTACGGATAGCAAACCCTGGTGCTCACAAATGATTTTATATATAGAAATAACATATATTTCTCTACACTTGAAACTTCAAACAAGGTGTTACATCGTATCTAAGGTCGTATCTAACACCAATTAGACTACATGCCATAAACCAACAATATCAATCTACCTGCTTTATAGGCTGTGGAGGAAGGGGGGGGGGGGGGGGGTACCCTCCATATATGGTGGCAATGCCCAGCAGTCTCAAAATTTTGCTCTCAAATAAACAGGAAAATTAATTCAATGTAATTATTAACCAGAATACCTAAATGCCCTTTAACTCTTTTATTAGGTAGAAGAGTTGATGGAGTAACCGAATGTGAGCAAAAACGTATTCAACAAATTTCTATGGCTGCTAAAAGTATTATTGCTAGAAATTGGAACACCCCTATGTTACCCATGTCATCAACTTAATCTTATTTCTTCCACCATGATTTCAGAAAAAAATAACGCCATATTTAATGATTCCATCCACTATTTTGATATAATATGGTCACCCTGGGTATCCTCTTTTCCAACCACAGGCCTCCACTACACCATCACAAGGCTATAGGTACCTCTCCCTGACAATAACATTCTCTACATGTTATAAACCTACTTTCCTGAAACATAAGAGTCCAGACTGTTTATGTTGTTACATGGCTCCCATGTTAGGCTGCCATGATTTATAAAGAAAAATAAGTAAATACCATGATTCTAGATGCTTGAATAGTTTTATCATCTTCTTGTTACAGGATTGAAGAACTCTGTATTTATTAGCAGGGCCGGATTTGTACCTTTAACCGCCCAAGGGCCACTGTTACCGAGCGCCCCCCTTGAGGCTAGTGATGCCTTTGTGCAGCATCAGTTCCCAAATTGTTGCCTGAGAGATCGTTTTATGATCCCCAATGGGTAACAATTGTTGCATGTTGAAAAGTCCAGGACTATCCAGAAGCATCCCACTAAGGCATTATCTATATATAAAAAATAACTTAAGGTAAGTATTTATATATTAATAATGCGCAGAAGTCCTCGACTTTCTGGCAGAACAGAGGGGCATAGCAGTAGAACAAAGGGGCTGAAGAGGACGGCCACTGTGCTCATGGGGCGTGAGAAAGCCCCATGTAAGTATAAATAGGAGGTAATGAACCATCTCAGGTTCACTTTACAGTGTACCTGAGACAAAATAACCTCAAGGAATTATACTTACTGGGGCTTCTTCCAGGCCCCTGTAGTCTGTTAACTCTCTCACTGTCTCCCCACCTCCCTAAGTGTTGCTGCTGTCAGGCCCCTAAATTTGGCAACTTGGCTATGGCACAGGCCATTGCGCATTCATGGTCCTGGCCGTGCACAACCTCTGATTGTGCTCCTGTTGCCAGGAGAGAACTGTGTATAGTCAGTTCATATAGATGATAGCTACATTTGCGCAGAACACTTCCAGTTATGTGATCCTGATAGGGGTGAGCACGGCTGGGACCCAGACTGCGCCATGGCCCCCAACCCAGGTGGATTGTGGATCCGACTGCAGGAGAACCGAGATGACTGGCATGGAGGGAACTAGCCGACTACAGGGGGCTGGAGGAAGCCCCAGGTAAGCATAAAACCTTGTGGTCATTTTGTTCTAGGTTTACTTTAAAGGCTGGCTGTGTCCTGTGTATATGGCACTGCTCATTTTCATTTACAGCACAGGCAGGGGAAACACACCTTTAAATCACCTTACCAAAGGCTGTGCTTTCTTCTTCCTCCACATGCTTGATCCACACTGTGAGTCCAAGCAGCACAGATGCAAGACCTTTGACCTCATCTAACCTGCTGTAAAATGTCTGGACTTCTGAGCAACTTGATCTGGCATAGATAGCCAGTAGAGGGGAGAGAGATATGCAAAGCATGGTGAGCTAGGCACAGGGGAGTCTGGAGGTGACAGAATAGTGTCTGTGTCTTTATGTAGAGTGACCATATTTTTGTGGGTCCAACCTGGGACGGGGGGGCGTGGGGGGGGGCGGCGCGCACAGCGCGCCGCGGCGAAAAGTGGGAAGGAGTGAGGAGCACGCAGCGGCGAAGACTGGGGGAGGGGGGCTGCTGCGCGCGCCGCGCCGAAAAAATGGGCGTGGCCATGACATTGTATGGGCGGAGCTAACGTAATGATGTAACAGCGAGGCATAAGAAAGCAGTGTTTACGCCATGATGTGGACAAACGAGACTTTGTATCATGGGTGTGCAGAAACTGTGTGATGCTAATAGTATACCGTAACCACAAAGCAGCAAACATAGCCATCTATGACCATTAAATAATAAATGCAGTAACAGTTACCCTGGACACTAGAAAATAAACGCAATAGGCAACATGTCAGTATAAAATAAATGCAATGCGGGCAAACATGTCAGTACAAAATAAACGCAATGCGGGCAACATGTCAGTACAAAATAAACGCACTGCGGGCAAACATTTCACCAGAAAAGAAACGCACTGCGGCCAAACATTTCACCAGAAAAGAAACGCACTGCGGGCAAACATTTCACCAGAAAAGAAACGCACTGCGGCCAAACATTTCACCAGAAAAGAAACAATGCGGGCAAACATTTCACCTGGAAAAGAAACAATGCGGGCAAACATTTCACCAGAAAAGAAACAATGCGGGCAAACATTTCACCTGGAAAAGAAACAATGCGGGCAAACATTTCACCAGAAAAGAAACAATGCGGGCAAACATTTCACCTGGAAAAGAAACAATGCGGGCAAACATTTCACCTGGAAAAGAAACAATGCGGGCAAACATTTCACCTGGAAAAGAAACAATGCGGGCAAACATTTCACCTGGAAAAGAAACAATGCGGGCAAACATTTCACCTGGAAAAGAAACAATGCGGGCAAACATTTCACCTGGAAAAGAAACAATGCGGGCAAACATTTCACCTGGAAAAGAAACAATGCGGGCAAACATTTCACCTGGAAAAGAAACAATGCGGGCAAACATTTCACCTGGAAAAGAAACAATGCGGGCAAACATTTCACCTGGAAAAGAAACAATGCGGGCAAACATTTCACCTGGAAAAGAAACAATGCGGGCAAACATTTCACCTGGAAAAGAAACAATGCGGGCAAACATTTCACCTGGAAAAGAAACAATGCGGGCAAACATTTCACCTGGAAAAGAAAGCATTTACTCACCTGGCAGAAGTGTCCGGCCTCTGGCGCGCTGCTCCGTCCCGGGACCGTCTTCCTCCTCCTGCTCTTCTCTCCCGCGCTGACAGGGCTACGGCAAGATGGCGCCCGAAGCCCTGTACTAGTGACACAAATAGGTCTCCAGTACAGGGCTTCGGCAGCCATCTTGCCGTAGCCCTGCTCGCCTGCCGGTGTCGGAAACAGACACCGGAAGAGGAGGCTGGAGCGGGGCTGCAGGCAATGAACTGGCACGGCGTCTATAGACGCCGCTGCCAGTTCATTGAGGAGAGAGTGGCCAGAGTCCCGAGGCCGGGACGTCCCGCTGCTGAAAGCGGGACGTTTCCCGGGACCTCATTAAGCCTGGGACAGCGGACCCCGAATCCGGGACGTGTACTGGGCAATCCAGGACGTCTGGTCACTCTACTTTATGCCTTGCAGAGAAGAGGAAGCCAGAGATCGTCAGCAGACACACAGGCAGCAGGAATTCCTTTTCTTTATGGCTCCAGTGCCCTGCAAAGATAGCTGAGCGGGAGAAGTTTGTAAAGAGGGCGGAGCTGGATACACACTGCAGCTACAATTACCGTGCAGCCGATGCCTGCTGTTTCCGTACATGCTGCTCTGCTCTCTCTCTATTCTAGTGCCCGATTGACTTCCCAGCTGCCCGGTGCACTTGCCTGCACACGCACACAGCAGGTTTCAGTGTGTGCAGCACAGCAGGTGAAGTGACTTTGGACGGACTGGGGCGACATGTGGAATAGTGTGAATAGCTCTCAATCCACAGTGCCCTTTGCATATCCCCGCCCTAGTCCCGAGCTTTGGGGGTCTGCCCAGAAATCCGGCTCTGTTTATTAGTGTTAGCTAAAAATTTCACTAGAACTATGCCATAATTACAAATATTTCTCATATATTATTATAGTTATCAATGTTGTTTAAATATAACATCATTGTTGTTTAATTTGATTACATCATACCTGTAACATATCTTTTTGCTTTCCTAATAAAACCTATTTAGAACTAAATCTGGAGAAGGGTCGAATTGCAAGCAGATTGGGGCTAATTTGCATCACCATATTCAAAGAAACCCTGACCACTACCTAAAATCAAAAATTTCACTTACCTGGTGCTTCCTCCAGACCACCTGTAGGCTGCAAGGTCCCCCGGCTTCCTCCTGGCCCCTCTCCGGGTCCCGTTGGCGGCTCCGTTACCGGCGACACTCGGGCTGGGTTTTGGACAAACTCTTCCTGGATCTGGCTGCTCCGTGTCATTACGCCAGCCGCTACGCGTCATCACAGCGGCCAGCGTTACAGTCCTGTGCATGCACGGTTCAGAGTTAAAAAAAGTGCATGCACAGGACTGTCACGCCGGCCGCCGTGATGACGCGTAGCAGCAGGCATGATGATGTGGAGCGGCCAGATCCAGGAAGTATTGGTCCAACACCCGGCCCGGAGCCGCCAGCGGGCCCCAGAGAAAAGTCAGGAGGATGCCAGAGGGACCTCGCGGCCAACGGTAGGCTGGAGGAAGCCCCATGTAAGTGAAATTTTTGATTTTAGGTAGTGCTCAGGGTCCCTTTAAATTAATCAAAAATTGTTTTTTCTTCCTGAAGCAAGTGGGGAAGCTCCTTGTCTTCCATGCAGGCTGGTGATCCTTGGGGAATTTAAAATAAACCAGCATGCCCTCAGAGCAATATTAGGCAACACGGTTCATGGTTCATAAGATTAGGGGGTACTCTGCAGAGTACAGAGGGCTGAAGCCCTTTTTCTATGCAAAGCACCCGTGTCCAGTGTCATGGAGAAGGGGATACTTCCCAAAATCAGGAAGAACTTGTTTAAAGGCTCCCCGCCCCCCACCCCCATGCACCACTGCACATGCAGCATAACACTTCACCATTAACTCCTCATAGCCAGGAGATTAGAAGCTGTAATAATATATTATTTGGGCAAAAGTATCATCAAGATGGTGCCTAGGTTTAGGGATAGGGTTTAGCAAAACTATGGCAAAGAAATGAACAGCGCTACTTAAAAACAGATAAGTGCCTACCTGCAAGAGTGTGCAAGCCCCACTTGTGGGATAAAATACACACCGAGCATACACATAACCTGTCTACCACTGGAGGATGTTGGTTTCCTGTAACAGCTTGCATGCAACTTGTTAAGTACTCGTCCCTCCCACTGCGAAGAAGTCATCCTCATATGGGAGGGGACCTAACACTAACTAAATCCTAACCTATGCATATGGATAGCCTGGGTGCGCTACCAAGTAAAACTGAAAATTAAAAATTGCGCAAAAGGTGGATCAGCGCAACACCAGGCTGCTTCCGAAAGGCCTACAATCAGAGGGACGAGTACTTAAAGAGAACCCGAGGTGTGTTTAAAGAATGTTATCTGCATACAGAGGCTGGATCTGCCTATACAGCCCAGCCTCTGTTGCTATTCCAAACCCCCCTAATGTCCCCCTGCACTCTGCAATCCCTCATAAATCACAGCCATGTTGTGAGGCTGTGTTTACATCTGTAGTGTCAGTCTCAGCTGCTCCCCCGCCTCCTGCATAGCTCCGGTCCCTGCCCCGGTCCCTTCCCTCCAATCAGCAGGGAGGGAAGGGATGCAGGCGGGGACTGGAGTTCTGCAGGAGGCGGGGAGAGCAGCAGACTGACACTATTGAGATAAACACAGCCAGCTCTGACAAGCTGTTTGTCAGCAGCGTGGCTGTGATTTATGAGGGATTGCAGAGTGCAGGGGGACCTTAGGGGGGTTTGGGATAGCAACAGAGGCTGGGCTGTATAGGCAGATCCAGCCTCTGTATGCAGATAATATTCTTCAAACCCACCTCGGGTTCTCTTTAACAAGTTGCATGCAAGCTGTTACAGGAAACCAACATCCTCCAGTGGTAGACAGGTTATGTGTATGCTAGGTGTGTATTTTATCCCACAAGTGGGGCTTGCACTCTCTTGCAGGTAGGCACTTATCTGTTTTTAAGTAGCGCTGTTAATTTCTTTGCCATGTACTAATTGTATTCATTTTTGGTCAGCTGCTCCCACTTAGCAGTCTTGCTTATGGTGTATATGCAGAGCTTCTGTTTGGGTTCAAGGTGCGTTTGCAGTTTCTGGGGGGGCTCAGCGCACCTCTGATTGTAGGCCTTTCGGAAGCAGCCTGGTGATGCGCTGATTCACCTTTTGCGCAATTTTTAATTTTCAGTTTTACTTGGTAGCGCATCCAGGCTATGCATATGCATAGGTTAGGATTTAGTTAGTGTTAGGTCCCCTCCCATATGAGGATGACTTCTTCGCAGTGGGAGGGACGAGTACTTAACAAGTTGCATGCAAGCTGTTACAGGAAACCAACATCCTCCAGTGGTAGACAGGTTATGTGTATGCTCGGTGTGTATTTTATCCCACAAGTGGGGCTTGCACTCTCTTGCAGGTAGGCACTTATCTGTTTTTAAGTAGCGCTGTTCATTTCTTTGCCATGTACTAATTGTATTCATTTTTGGTCAGCTGCTCCCACTTAGCAGTCTTGCTTTTGGTGTATATGCAGAGCTTCTGTTTGGGTTCAAGGTGCGTTTGCAGTTTCTGGGGGGGCTCAGCGCACCTCTGATTGTAGGTCTTTCGGAAGCGGCCTGGTGATGCGCTGATCCACCTTTTGCGCAATTTTTAGCAAAACTATGACTTCTAATATAAATGAGCTTTTCTAATGACCAGAATGACCAGGGCAGGAGACTATCTGTATAATGAAGTGGGTGTTCGGCATGTAGGGATGTGTGCTGGGGGGCTCTTAAATCAAACTCGATAAGATTTTGGCGTGGGACCACTAATAAAAGATAAAAGTAACAGCAGCAACCAGGGGCGTTCCTAGGGTCCTTGAAGATCCAGGGCACTTATGGGCACCAGGTGGGGCAAAAATGGGCGTGGTCATTCTGTGAGTGGGCGTGGCTATGGGTGGGGCCAAATGTACATGAACTTAGCAGCGGTGTAAGCTACAGATAACAGGCCTGCCCATTGAAATATTGGATGGAGCCCCCTGTCATTTATTTAGATAATTTACAATCAGTATAGGCATAGATTAAAGATGTACACGCACATACAATTTTGATTGGTCAATCACTGACCAATTTTACCACCCCCATGTAGTAAGTGGGCCAACAGACAATGAATATGATGAACAGAGCTAAAATTGGCTAATCAAAATTGTATGTGTGTACCAGGCTTTACAGCTAATACTGTACATACTGAAAGTATGTAAAACAGATTGTGAATTGTTTTCACCATGAAACCATTTCACAATCTGTGGAACTATCGCCGCCCCCCCCCCCCCCCCCCCCCCGCATACATTACCTGATCCGGCCAGCGCAAGTCCCCTGGTCTCCACTGTCTCTTCTCCGCTCTGGGCTCCAGGGCTACAGCTTCACGTTACTTCCTACCGGGGGAAGTTTAAACCGTAGAGGGCGCTCTACTGTTTAAACTTCCTGTCGGGACAGGAAGTAAGTGAAGCCAGCCGGAGCCCAGCGCGGAGAAGTGACAGCGGACAAAGCGGGGACACGCGCCGGCGGAACAGGTAATGTATTGCCGCTAGTGTCGGACATTGGACATTCGAACGCCGATATTGACACACTCCCAACCCACCGGCGATCAACCGAAATGTTCTGCATGGAAGGATCGACGGGAATGATCGATTTTGGACGGAAACGGTCAGCATTTGTGCAACGATTTCACAGCAGATTCATTCACAGTGATCGAATCTGCTGTATATCGGCGGGAAAATCGTTAAGTGTATGGGCCCCTTTAGATTATTTTCTTTAGAGAATGGTCATTATCTCTGGTGCATTGTCTTCTGGTTATCTCCTGCTGAGTAGAAAAATGCCTAATTGCTAGGCAGATAGATGGTTAGATAGATAATTTCCAACCTGTTGGAAATGATCTACTGTATGTGGCAGATAAATCTAACAGAAAATCTCACAGAAAATTATATGGTGTGTACCTAGCATAACACCTTATACTGTACACATTGGAGGTAGATCAGCACACACAGTGCAGGCACCAGAGAACAGCTTATACTGTACACACTGTAGGTAGCAGAGATCAGCACACTGCAGCTAGTTTACTATGAGTACAGGCACAGAGTAAAAGCTTTTACTGTACATATTGGAGGTAGCAGAGATCAGCACACACTGCAGATAGTTTACTATCAGTCCAGGCACAGAGTTCCAGCTTATACTGTACATGCTGGGGTGGCCAAGTTCGGCACACACTTCAGCTGGTTTACTATCAGTACAGGCACAGAGTAACCGCTTATTGTATCGATTGGTGTCAGCGAGACCAGATTTCTCTGATTATTGGTGATCTGCAGTATCACCAATAATACAGATGCTATACCTGATTATGTGTGATCTGCAGAATCACCAATAATACTAGTATAGCCAGAAACAGGACAACCAATGTAAGGGTAGGTGTTTGGTGCAACAGTAATGATAGAGATACCCGCTTTCCCAGAGGAGCTGGGAGATAGGAATATCTCTATATAACACAGGAATACAAACTCCAGCAAGCTGGAGATACAGACAATAGTGAGATAGTTCACCCGAGGAGCAGGTAGAACTATAATTAACAACCGTACTGGTCACCCGAGGGGCGGGTGACTCCGACTGTAGTGTAGCCACTATCACCTGAGGGGCAGGTAGAAAGGATAGTACTGTAGTGACTATTCACCTGAGGAGCAGGTGATTCAGACTGTACTGCAGCTACTGACCACCTGAGGAGCAGGTGATTCAGACTGTACTGCAGCTACTGACCACCTGAGGAGCAGGTGATTCAGACTGTACTGCAGCTACTGACCACCTGAGGGGCAGGTGATTCAGATAGTGCTGCAGCCAGTATTCACCTGTGAAGCAGGTGATGCTAGCAGAGCATCCCTCACCAGTGACTAGGCTCACTGGTGAGGACAGGAGAGTCAGACAAGCAGGTTTGGCAACGAGCGGACAGATACGGTACAGAGACAGAAAGCTAGATCAGAGTAGTGTTTCAGGCATAGTCGGCAACTATATCAGATAGGCAAAGGTACAGGATCAGTAAACAGAAGAGTAGTCAAGCTAGCAGAAGGTCATAACAAATAATACAATTCACTTAATACTTTAAGCTATCAACAGAATCTGGCTAAGTGTGGATCCCCAGCTCCTGCTGGTTCTAGCACACTTTGGGATCTGACTAGGTCTGAGTGCTAACACGTAGCATTTGCAACAGCAGACGCGGAGCAACTGAATGACCTGTCCTATATATACTGCAAGCGCCGCCCCAGTCACTCAACCAATCCGGAGCATAGCTGGTGTCAGCTGATCGCCCGATCAGCTGACTCCTCTTCTAGTTGCATAAAGGTCCTGTCGCCTGGCGCGTGCGCATAGCCCTTAGTCTATGAGCAATAGAAGGACCAGGCAAAGCACCAGCGTGTAACTACGCGGCGGAAACCGCCGGCTGCGACGCGGAGATAGCCGCCATGCCGCTTGCTGTTGCGGCGGTATCTCCGCTATCCATTACGGTACCCCCCCCCCCCACCTGAGGAGTAGACCACGGACACTTTGCACCCAGTTTCTCCGGGTGTAACTCATAAAACTCTTTCTTTAACTCCTCCGCATGCATGCGACAATCCGGCACCCAAGTTCTCTCCTCTAGGCCATACCCCTTCCAATGGACCAGGTACTGTACAGAATTCTGCACCAATCGAGAATCCAAAATCTTCTCGATCTCATACTCAGGTTGATCATCAATCATCACAGGGGGGGGGGGGGGGAGGAATCCACATGCACAGCAGGCTTAAGCAAGGAAACATGGAATGATCTCACACCTCTCATGCTGGCTGGGAGATCAATCACATATGTCACATCATTAATCTTTTTGGACACAGGGTATGGGCCTATGAATCTGTGTCCTAACTTGGGTGATGGTTGCTTCAACGCTAGATGTCAAGTAGACACCCACATTTTATCTCCTGGGGAAAACTTCCACTCTTCAGACCGTCTCTTATCTGCCTGTTTTTTCTGAGTCTGGAATGCTTTCCCCAGATTTCTCTTCACTAAGACCCAAATCTCCCTCAAAGCCCTTTGCCAATCTTCTAGGGCCGGAAAGGGAGAAAATGCCACTGGCAAAGGAGAAAACTTAGGAGATCTCCCCAAGATCACCTGAAATGGAGAAAAACCTGAAGAAGAACTCTTCAGATTATTATGCGCAAACTCCGCAAATGGCAGGAACTTTACCCAATCTGATTGCGCATCTGCCACATAACATCTAAGAAATTGTTCCAAAGACTGGTTAACCCTTTCGGTCTGTCCATTGGTCTGTGGGTGGTAGCCTGATGAAAATGAAAGGTTCATAATGAGCTGATGGCAAAAGGCTCTCCAGAATTTTGACACAAACTGGACTCCCCTATCTGACACTACATTTTCCAGAATGCCATGCAGCCGGAAAATGTGCTGGATGAAGAGATCAGCCAATTCCTGGGCCAAGGGGAGTCCCTTCAGTGGCACGAAATGAGCGATTTTACTGATCATATGAACTGCCACCCAGATGACCGTCTTGCCTTCAGAGCTGGGGAGTTCTCCCACAAAGTCCATAGACAAATGAGTCCAGGGTTCATTTGGCACTGGTAGAGACTGAAGTGTACCCACCGGTGCCTGACAAGATGGCTTACTTCTGGCACACACAGAGCATTCTCTTACAAACTCCTTGCAATCAAGTGCCAAAGATGGCCACCATACACATCTAGCCAAAAGGTCTTGAGTTCGAGCAGCTCCGGGATGCCCTGCATTCTTATGGGTATGGAATAGTTGCAAGAGTTGTAAGCGAAAGGGAAGTGGTACAAAGAGAACCCCCTCGGGCTTCCCTTCTGGGATATCCTGTTGGTAAGGCCCTAAAGTAACTGCCCAATCCTCCCAGGTTTCCGTGGCTGCTACCACTAGTTTCTGAGGTAAGATGGTCTCAGGGATTGCAGGCAGAACTGTCTCAGGCTCAAAGCACCTAGACAATGCATCTGCTTTGACATTCTTACTTCCTGGGGTGTATGTTATCACGAATCTGAACCTTGAAAAGAACAGGGACCAGCGGGCCTGTCGGAGACTGAGTCTTTTGGCCCCTTCAATGTACTCCAAGTTTTTATGATCAGTATAACCTGTATTTGTATGTTCTGCCCCTTCAAGCCAATGATGCCACTCTTCAAAGGCTAACTTAATGGCCAGAAGCTCCCGATTGCCGATATCATAGTTCCTCGCAGCTGGAGAGAACCTACGAGAAAAGAAGGCACAGGGATGGAGTTTGCCTTGTAAGCCAGAGCGCTGAGACAGTACAGCCCCAACCCCAATCTCTAATGCATCTACCTCAACAATGAAGGGGAAAGTGACATCCACGTGTCTCAGAATGGGAGCAGAACAAAATAGCTTTTTAAGCGTCGCAAAGGCAGACTGTGCCTCTGCCGACCAATGGTAAGTGTCAGCTTCTTTTTTGGTAAGGTTGGTTAGGGGCGACACTACAGAGGAAAACCCCTTGATGAACTTCCTGTAGTAATTGGCGAAGCAAAGAAATCTCTGGAGTGCCTTCAAACCTACAGGTTGCGGCCACTCCAACACAGTAGAGACCTTTTCAGGATCCATGGAAAGGCCTGAAGTGGAAATAATATATCCCAGAAAAGGGACTTGAGTGACCTAGAAGAGGCACTACTCCAACTTGGCGTACAACGAGTTCTGCCTTAATTTACGTAACACAAAGTTCACATGTTTACGATGTTCCGTTAGGTTGGGAGAAAAGATCAGTATATCGTCCAAATACACTAGCACGAATTTTCCCAGAACCTCCCTAAAAACTTCATTAATCAATTCTTGGAAGACGGCAGGCACATTACACAACCCGAAGGGCATGACCAGATACTCGTAATGCCTGTCAGGCGTGTTGAACATCGTCTTCCATTCGTCACCATCCCTAATGCGTACCAGGTTGTATGCCCCTCGAAGGTCCAGTTTAGAGAAAATACTGGCATTGGTCACCTGAGCAAACAGATCGTCTATTAAAGGCAGTGGATAGCGATTTTTCACTGTGATCTTATTTAACCCCCGATAGTCAATACAAGTTCTGAGCCCACCGTCCTTCTTCTGCACAAAAAAGAACCCAGCCCCCGCTGGGGATCTGGAAGGACGGATGAAGCCCTTGGCCAAATTTTCCTTAATGTATTCCTGCATAGCCAGCTTCTCGGGCCCAGACAAATTATAGAGATGACCCCTAGGAGGCATACAACCTGATCTTAACTCAATTGGACAATCGAAACTTCGATGAGGTGGGAGTTTGTCTGCTGATTTGGGACAAAACACGTCAGAAAACTCTGTGTACTGCACTGGCACCCCTTTTACCTGAACCTTGGTGGCACAAACAGCAACTCTCTCTAAACAATGATGATGACAATGGGTTGACCAGCTATGTAGCTGACCGGTAGCCCAGTCAATCTGAGGGGAGTGTAGTTGCAACCAGGGCCTACCGAGGATAATGGTAGAGGTTGCCATTTGCAGGACAAAGAACTGTAGTTTCTCCTTATGTAGCACCCCTATAGTACATAACGAGGGAGTCTGGGAAAGAGGCTGTCTACACTGTAACGGAGAATCATCTACCGCTGTGACCAGAATCTGACGATCCAGCGGGAGTAAAGGAATACCCAATTTTTTCACAAAGTCATAGTCTATAAAATTAGCTGCAGAGCCCGAGTCCACGAATGCCTCTGTGGCCGTGACCCAACCCTCCCAGGTAATGGAGCAAGGGAGGAGCAAACGGTTATTGTTTAGAGGTAGAAACGGCTCGCCTAGGGTATTACCTCTGACTACACCTAGGCGGCAGCGTTTCCCGACTTCTTAGGACAATTCTGGACAATATGACCCTCCTCAGCACAGTATAGTGTGACAAAGTGGCTGGCAAAGTGCCACTCTCTTTGTCACAAGTGGTGTGCGATGGACGGTATGTTGCACCCAGGTTCAGGCGCTACATCCTGTAGCAGCTCCGGAGGATAGGCTTTTGCTGACTGTCAGGAGTGACAGGGGTTGAAGCCTTGAGAAGGGTCCGGAGCTGACCAGATGTAGAGCAGGGTGGGTGCATCTGGTCGCCAGGTCCTGGGTGGAACATATTATGCATTGTATTTGTGGACTGCTGCCTGTCTAGCCCACAAAGGGTTAACAACAGAGCTAACAAGTCTCTGGAGAGGAAGAGGTGAGAGAGGGGTGTGTCCAGCAGGTTCTGTCAGTCTGCACAGAAAAGGTTTTCGTTTGTTTCCAGGAAGTCGCTCTGCTGAGAAGCTGCTGCAGGGGACTGCATGTGTTTGTACTGACGTTTGTGTGTTACTCAACGCTGAAATTAAGCACCCGGCCGGAGTTGGCCTTACCCTTGTTTTGTGGAATATATTACTGAACTGAAAACTTGTTTGTGAACCTGCTGCTAAAATAAACTTTGATTTATGTTTGCATATAAACCTGCTTGGAGCTGCTCTGTTCCTGCTAAATGCTTACCATCTGAAGCTGGTCCCTCACAATAGACAGAGTCTTTCTGACCACCTGCGATTCTTTTCCACTTGCGTTAACCTAGAGTGACCGATCTGCATCGGTTCGTCTTGAGGGGACGAGGGTGGAGAAGAGGCGTAGGAAACAGATCTTACAGCGTTTCTCCCACAGGTCTGTCTTTGATAACGAAGGCGGCGATCAACCCGTACCGCCAACGAAATTGCTTCGTCTAGGGATTTAGGTTCAGGATGCCCTAACATCAAATCAGAAACTGCATCAGATAATCCTGACAGGAAACAGTCTAACAATGCGTACGTTCCCCATCTAGCTGATACAGCCCACCTTCTAAACTCTGCGGCATAAAGGATTATGGCCCTGTCTGAGAGCTTTTAGTTTCCTTTCAGCAGTGATAGCAATATCCGGATCATTGTATATAACGGCCATGGCCTTAAAAAACTCCTGTACTTAAGATAAGGCCTTATGCTCAGCCTGCAGACTATATACCCATGTTTGTGAATCTCCCGACAGTAGGGTGTGAGGGATAGCGGACTCACTGCCAGCAGGCATGAGGCAGCGGGCTCCGCTTCCCGGACTCCCACCGCCGGCTGTGCGGTCGGCGGAGTCCGTATGCTCGGCGGACTCCGCCGCGCAGTTGCCTCCTATGGGGTCTCGTTCGCCGGCACTTATCCGGCGCTTGGCACGCGCGCAAGGAGACAGGAACTTTATCGTTCCCGAAGAGGAGTCAGCTGACCAGGCTGGTCAGCTGACTCCAGCAGGGCCAGGGATTGGCTGGGCGGCTGGGGGACGCTGCTAGAGCGTTCCCCAGCATAAAAGGAGCTGTCTGTCAGTTGCTCCTTGTCTGCTGTCGTGAATACACTTCTGTGTTGGCGCTCAGACCCTAGTGCAGTGCCCTGGTGTTGATACTAAGGATTTCACACCTTAGCTTAGGATTGTTATTGTATATTGATCTGTGTTTTGACTCTGGCTATCCCTGACTACTCTATCTCTTGCTGATCTTGTACCTTTGCCTATCTGATCCTTGTTGCCGACCTCTGCCTGTCTAACGATTACTCTTCTGCCTTCCGCTCCTGCACTGCCGCTGACATCTCTGTTGCCGAACCCTTGCCTGTCTGACCTTTCTCCCTTCAGTGGAACGTCTCCCACTGGAAGGTTATCTCTGAGGCTTGCCTCTCCGAGACGGCTGCCCCAAGCAGACGATTACTGCTGGGGGTCGAGATTCCTCACTCAGCCTGGTTAGAGGATCTCACTCATGCGGTTCCCATTCAGAGGTAACCACACCTCTGAGGAATTACCGTGTGGTGGACATTTCCACACTATCTGATATATTACTGTCTTTATTGTGTTCTTTTGCTGGTGTCCAGAGGTTAGCAATATATCGGATTATCGGTGATACTGCAGATCATCAATAATCGGGTATATATCTGCATTCTTGATCAGATCGCCAATAATCAGATTCTCTCTGCGTGCTGACACCGATCATGACATAGGGTCTTTATAAATGTTACCCTCTGGTTCTCAGATCCTGACAGATTGGGCCTCAACTCAAAATAAGACAACACACGATTCCTGAAATTCTGAAAGTCAGATCTATGCCCAGAAAACTTTTCAGGTACGGACTAGTGTTGGGCGAACATCTAGATGTTCGGGTTCGGGCCGAACAGGCCGAACATGGCCGCGATGTTCGGGTGTTCGACCCGAACTCCGAACATAATGGAAGTCAATGGGGACCCGAACTTTTGTGGTTTGTAAAGCCTCCTTACATGCTACATACCCCAAATTTACAGGGTATGTGCACCTTGGGAGTGGGTACAAGAGGAAAAAAAATTAGCAAAAAGAGCTTATAGTTTTTGAGAAAATCGATTTTAAAGTTTCAAAGGGAAAACTGTCTTTTAAATGCGGGAAATGTCTGTTTTCTTTGCACAGGTAACATGTTTTTTGTCGGTATGCAGTCATAAATGTAATACATATAAGAGGTTCCAGGAAAAGGGACCGGTAACGCTAACCCAGCAGCAGCACACGTGATGGAACAGGAGGAGGCGCAGGAGGAGAAGGCCACGCTTTGTGAGACACAACAACCCAGGCCTTGCATGAGGGCAAGAAGCGTGCGGATAGCATGCTTTGTACCGCCATGCAGTCATAAATGTAATAAAGATAAGTGGTTCAATAAACAGGGACCACGCGGCAACGCTAACCCAGCAGCAGCAGACGTGATGGAACAGGAGCAGGCGCAGGAGGAGAAGGCCACGGTTTTTGAGACACAACAACCTAGGCCTTGCATGAGGACAAAAAGCGTGCGGATATAGCAGCAATGCTTTTTGCCGCCATGCAGTCATAAATGTAATACAGATGAGAGGTTCAATAAACAGGGACCGGAAATGCTACACCATCCCAGATGTTCATTGGTCATGTTACTTGGTTGGGGTCCTGGAGTGTTGCGTAGTCATTTCCAATCCAGGATTGATTCATTTTAATTTGAGTCAGACGGTTTGCATTTTCTGTGGAGAGGCGGATACGCCGATCTGTGATGATGCCTCCGGCAGCACTGAAACAACGTTCCGACATAGCGCTGGCTGCCGGGCAAGCCAGCACCTCTATTGCGTACATTGCCAGTTCGTGCCAGGTGTCTAGCTTCGATACCCAATAGTTGAAGGGTGCAGATGGATTGTTCGACACAGCTACGTCATCTGACATGTAGTCCTTGACCATCTTCTCCAGGCGATCGGTGTTGGAGGTGGATCTGCACGCTTGCTGTTCAGTGGGCTGCTGCTGCATGGGTGTCAGAAAATTTTCCCACTCCAAGGACACTGCCGATACCGTTCCCTTTTGGGCACTAGCTGCGGCTTGCGTTGTTTGCTGCCCTCCTGGTCGTCCTGGGTTTGCGGAAGTCAGTCTGTCTGCGTACAACTGGCTAGAGGAGGGGGAGGATGTCAATCTCCTCTCTAAAGTCTCCACAAGGGCCTGCTGGTATTCTTCCATTTTGACCTGTCTGACTCTTTCTTCAAGCAGTTTTGGAACATTGTGTTTGTACCGTGGATCCAGAAGGGTATAAACCCAGTAATTGGTGTTGTCCAGAATGCGCACAATGCGTGGGTCACGTTCAATGCAGTCTAGCATGAATTGAGCCATGTGTGCCAGAGTCCTACCAGAATCCTCATCATCCTCTTGTGAGCGTTGTGATAGTTGTTGTGATGCATCATAGTCGTCACCTTCCTCCTGGTCTGCTTCTGCTGACCATTCGCGTTGAATTGTGGAAGTCCAACGTGCACCGCTCTGGCCCTCGTCAGTGGTGGCATGAAATTCCTGCTCCAACTCCAGCTGTTCCTCCTCCTCTTCTTCGTCATAGCTGCTGGGGCCAGCGTTCCCTGAGGCGGATGGCCTGATGTTGGTACCATCACGCTGATCGTTTTCTCCTTCAGATTCCCCCAGTTGCATCATGACAGCTGTTTCCTTGATTTTCAACATTGACCTCTTCAGTAAACACAGCAGTGGTATGGTAATGCTGACTGAAGAGTTGTCACTGCTCACAAGCAACGTGGATTGCTCAAAATTTTGGAGGACTTGGCAGAGGTCCAACATGTTGGCCCAATCGGATCCACAGAAGCTTGGCAGCTGTCCGGATGCGCCTCGGTACTGCGCCGTCATGTACTGGACCACTGCACTCTTCTGCTCACAAAAGCGTGCTAGCATGTGCAGCGTAGAATTCCAGCGCGTAGGGACATCACACAGCAAGCGATGGTGGGGGAGATTGAAGCGCTCCTGCATCTTGGCGAGTGCCCCCGAAGCAGTACTGGAATTTCTACAATGTTTGGCCACTCGACGCACCTTCAACAGAAGATCGGCCACGCCTGGGTATGTCCTCAGGAACTGCTGAACTACTAGGTTCATCACGTGCGCCAGGCAAGGGATGTGTGTCAGCTTAGCCAACCTTAAAGCGCGAATGAGATTACTCCCATTATCACACACAACCATGCCCGGTTTCAAATCCAGCGGTGCCAGCCACAAATCCGTCTGTTCCTTTATTCCCTTCCAAATTTCCTCCCCTGTGTGCTGCTTATCCCCAAGGCAGATCAGCTTCAGCAACGCTTGCTGACGCATGCCAACAGCTGTGCTGCACTGCTTCCACGATCCTACTGCTGCTGGATTAGCGTTTCCGGATGAGGTACAGCTTTGAGATGCGTTGGAGGAGAAGGAGTCAGAGAGGTAGGTGCTGCTGTTGTTATCCAGTGGGAGGGACGGCGGTGCAGCTGTTTGCGGCGTGGGCAACACCCGCGCCGTAGCAGGTGAGGAATCGCTGCCAGGCTCCACAAGGTTCACCCAGTGCGCGGTAAGGGAGATGTATCGACCCTGGCCGAACGCACTCGTTCAAGTGTCAGTGGTGAGGTGAACCTTGCAGGCAACGGCATTCTTCAAGCTTCGGGTTATTTTGCTGACCACGTGCTCATGCAACTCAGGCACTGCAGAGCGCGCAAAGTGGTAGCGACTGGGAACCACGTAACGTGGGATGGCCACTGACATCATGCCCTTGAAGCTGTTTGTCTCCACCACTCGATATGGCAGCATTTCGCAGGCCAGAAGCTTGGCTATGCTGGCTGTTACTGCCACGGCCCGGGGGTCATTTGCTGGCAATTTCCTCTTGCGCTCAAACATCTCCGACACAGACAACTGAACCGTAGCGCTGCACACGGAAGGGCTGTTGGTTGTTGTGTTTGATGAACACTGGGAGACCTCAAGAGCACTACTCCGGAAAGTGACAGTGTCAGCGTCGTCTGATGTTTGTGAATGTTGTGAACCACGCAATGGCTGGGCTACTGCTGCTGCTGAGGCGGGTCTGGTGGTGAGTCTGGTGAACCCAAGGGAGGCAGTGTTGCTGGTACCCTGTCCTGCCGCGTTTGCCCACAGAGTGGGATGTTTGGATAGCATGTGGCGGCTCATGCTGGTGGTGGAGAGGTTGTTAATACTTTTCCCCCTGCTCAGGCGAGTCTTGCACACCTTGCAAATCGCCATGGTAACATCCTCAGTGCAGTCTTCAAAGAAAGCCCAGACTTTGGAGCACCTGCCTCCTTGCTGGCGATTTCTGTTTCCTCCTCTTTTGCCTCTCACTCTAACTTCCACGCTTGTGGTGCCTGAAATTGCGCGCCGCCTACCTTGTGGCACAAGGCGAACTCGTGCAGCAGTGGGTTCTTCAACAGACTCATCTGTGCTGCTGCTACGACGGCGATGTTCTCGTTCACAAATAAAATCTGGGTCTCTGTCCACATTGTCCATACCCTCCTCTTCCATCTCCTCAAACTCGTCATATGTCATTGTGGGGGGCCGCCGCCGTGGAGTAGAGCTCCCCAGAACAACCTCTGCGCAGCTCACTCCAACGTCGTCTTCCAGATCTTGTCGGCCGACCTCCTGCAATTGCAACCCCTCCTGCCCAACTTGCTCTGGGATTTGGGTTTCCGAGTCCTCCTCGGACTCGCCTTGTATTTCAGTGCGCGGTGCATTTCCCACAGTTAATGGTTGTGAATCCGGGCACAACATTTCTGGCTGTTCCTCCATTGACCTTTCATAGGTGGAAGTTTGTTGGGCTGGGAATAGCTCCTGCGAATACCCCATTGTGTCCTGAGGTAATTCATAGGACTGGTTATCTGGCAGTTGTGTGCGTGGTGTCGCTGCCGGTTGTGTCAGCTTTGTGCCCACTGGCTCCTTGTAACTGGCTGAGGACTCGGACCTCGTGCGTGATGTGCTGGTGCTGCTTAACCCACTGCTGGACGATTGAGAGGTCATCCAAGTAATTATCTGGTCCTGTTCTTTTGGATTTGTGAGGGTTGTTGTCCTGGACAACATGGGCGGTATTGAGTGGGTTTTCTTGGGTGCTCCCCTGTGGCCTGTACGTGAACCGTCAGGGGAAACACCTCTTCCCTTGCCCCTTCCTCTTTCACCGGATTTCTTCCTCATTTCACTTATCCTTACAGTACACGCTGACTGGCAGCAGTACAGTGGCAGTACAGAAATGCTATACAGTACCACTATTCCCAGCAGCGACACAGAGCACAATGCTATACAGTGGCGGGTGAGCGGTGTACTACTGTTCCCAGGCCCAGCAGACACAGAGTGGAAGTAAACACAATGCTATATAGTCTGACTGAGCGGTGTACACAGAGTGGCAGTACACACAATGCTATATAGTCTGGCTAAGCCGTGTACACAGAGTGTCAGAAAACACAATGCTATATATAGCGTGGCTGAGCGAGGTGCACAGTGGCAGTACACACAATGCTTTATTAGTCAGGCTAAGCCGTGTACACAGAGTGTCAGTAAACAATGGTATATAGTCTGGCTGAGCGGTGTACACAGAGTGTCAGTAAACAACGGTATATAGTCTGGCTGAGCGGTGTACACAGAGTGGCAGTAAACACAATGCTATATATAGCGTGGCTGAGCGAGGTGCACAGTGGCAGTACACACAATGCTATATAGTCAGGCTAAGCCGTGTACACAGAGTGTCAGAAAACACAATGCTATATATAGCGTGGCTGAGCGAGGTGCACAGTGGCAGTACACACAATGCTTTATAGTCAGGCTGAGCCGTGTACACAGAGTGTCAGTAAACAATGGTATATAGTCTGGCTGAGCGGTGTACACAGAGTGGCAGTAAACAACGGTATATAGTCTGGCTGAGCGGTGTACACAGAGTGGCAGTAAACACAATGCTATATATAGCGTGGCTGAGCGAGGTGCACAGTGGCAGTACACACAATGCTATAGAGCCAGGCTAAGCCGTGTACACAGAGTGTCAGAAAACACAATGCTATATATAGCGTGGCTGAGCGAGGTGCACAGTGGCAGTACACACAATGCTATATTAGTCAGGCTAAGCCGTGTACACAGAGTGTCAGAAAACACAATGCTATATATAGCGTGGCTGAGCGAGGTGCACAGTGGCAGTACACACAATGCTATATATAGCGTGGCTGAGCGAGGTGCACAGTGGCAGTACACACAATGCTATATATAGCGTGGCTGAGCGAGGTGCACAGTGGCAGTACACACAATGCTATATTAGTCAGGCTAAGCCGTGTACACAGAGTGTCAGAAAACACAATGCTATATATATAGCGTGGCTGAGCGAGGTGCACAGTGGCAGTACACACAATGCTATATATAGCGTGGCTGAGCGAGGTGCACAGTGGCAGTACACACAATGCTATATATAGCGTGGCTGAGCGAGGTGCACAGTGGCAGTACACACAATGCTATATATAGCGTGGCTGAGCGAGGTGCACAGTGGCAGTACACACAATGCTATATTAGTCAGGCTGAGCCGTGTACACAGAGTGTCAGTAAACAATGGTATATAGTCTGGCTGAGCGGTGTACACAGAGTGTCAGTAAACAACGGTATATAGTCTGGCTGAGCGGTGTACACAGAGTGGCAGTAAACACAATGCTATATATAGCGTGGCTGAGCGAGGTGCACAGTGGCAGTACACACAATGCTATATAGTCAGGCTAAGCCGTGTATACAGAGTGTCAGAAAACACAATGCTATATATAGCGTGGCTGAGCGAGGTGCACAGTGGCAGTACACACAATGCTTTATAGTCAGGCTGAGCCGTGTACACAGAGTGTCAGTAAACAATGCTATATATAGTCTGGCTGAGCGGTGTACACAGAGTGGCAGTAAACAACGGTATATAGTCTGGCTGAGCGGTGTACACAGAGTGGCAGTAAACACAATGCTATATATAGCGTGGCTGAGCGAGGTGCACAGTGGCAGTACACACAATGCTATAGAGCCAGGCTAAGCCGTGTACACAGAGTGTCAGAAAACACAATGCTATATATAGCGTGGCTGAGCGAGGTGCACAGTGGCAGTACACACAATGCTATATTAGTCAGGCTAAGCCGTGTACACAGAGTGTCAGAAAACACAATGCTATATATAGCGTGGCTGAGCGAGGTGCACAGTGGCAGTACACACAATGCTATATATAGCGTGGCTGAGCGAGGTGCACAGTGGCAGTACACACAATGCTATATATAGCGTGGCTGAGCGAGGTGCACAGTGGCAGTACACACAATGCTATATTAGTCAGGCTAAGCCGTGTACACAGAGTGTCAGAAAACACAATGCTATATATATAGCGTGGCTGAGCGAGATGCACAGTGGCAGTACACACAATGCTATATATAGCGTGGCTGAGCGAGGTGCACAGTGGCAGTACACACAATGCTATATATAGCGTGGCTGAGCGAGGTGCACAGTGGCAGTACACACAATGCTATATATAGCGTGGCTGAGCGAGGTGCACAGTGGCAGTACACACAATGCTATATTAGTCAGGCTAAGCCGTGTACACAGAGTGTCAGTAAACAATGGTATATAGTCTGGCTGAGCGGTGTACACAGAGTGTCAGTAAACAACGGTATATAGTCTGGCTGAGCGGTGTACACAGAGTGGCAGTAAACACAATGCTATATATAGCGTGGCTGAGCGAGGTGCACAGTGGCAGTACACACAATGCTATATAGTCAGGCTAAGCCGTGTATACAGAGTGTCAGAAAACACAATGCTATATATAGCGTGGCTGAGCGAGGTGCACAGTGGCAGTACACACAATGCTTTATAGTCAGGCTGAGCCGTGTACACAGAGTGTCAGTAAACAATGGTATATAGTCTGGCTGAGCGGTGTACACAGAGTGGCAGTAAACAACGGTATATAGTCTGGCTGAGCGGTGTACACAGAGTGGCAGTAAACACAATGCTATATATAGCGTGGCTGAGCGAGGTGCACAGTGGCAGTACACACAATGCTATATTAGTCAGGCTAAGCCGTGTACACAGAGTGTCAGAAAACACAATGCTATATATATAGCGTGGCTGAGCGAGGTGCACAGTGGCAGTACACACAATGCTATATATAGCGTGGCTGAGCGAGGTGCACAGTGGCAGTACACACAATGCTATATATAGCGTGGCTGAGCGAGGTGCACAGTGGCAGTACACACAATGCTATATATAGCGTGGCTGAGCGAGGTGCACAGTGGCAGTACACACAATGCTATATTAGTCAGGCTAAGCCGTGTACACAGAGTGTCAGTAAACAATGGTATATAGTCTGGCTGAGCGGTGTACACAGAGTGTCAGTAAACAACGGTATATAGTCTGGCTGAGCGGTGTACACAGAGTGGCAGTAAACACAATGCTATATATAGCGTGGCTGAGCGAGGTGCACAGTGGCAGTACACACAATGCTATATAGTCAGGCTAAGCCGTGTACACAGAGTGTCAGAAAACACAATGCTATATATAGCGTGGCTGAGCGAGGTGCACAGTGGCAGTACACACAATGCTTTATAGTCAGGCTGAGCCGTGTACACAGAGTGTCAGTAAACAATGGTATATAGTCTGGCTGAGCGGTGTACACAGAGTGGCAGTAAACAACGGTATATAGTCTGGCTGAGCGGTGTACACAGAGTGGCAGTAAACACAATGCTATATATAGCGTGGCTGAGCGAGGTGCACAGTGGTAGTACACACAATGCTATAGAGCCAGGCTAAGCCGTGTACACAGAGTGTCAGAAAACACAATGCTATATATAGCGTGGCTGAGCGAGGTGCACAGTGGCAGTACACACAATGCTATATTAGTCAGGCTAAGCCGTGTACACAGAGTGTCAGAAAACACAATGCTATATATAGCGTGGCTGAGCGAGGTGCACAGTGGCAGTACACACAATGCTATATATAGCGTGGCTGAGCGAGGTGCACAGTGGCAGTACACACAATGCTATATATAGCGTGGCTGAGCGAGGTGCACAGTGGCAGTACACACAATGCTATATTAGTCAGGCTAAGCCGTGTACACAGAGTGTCAGAAAACACAATGCTATATATATAGCGTGGCTGAGCGAGGTGCACAGTGGCAGTACACACAATGCTATATATAGCGTGGCTGAGCGAGGTGCACAGTGGCAGTACACACAATGCTATATATAGCGTGGCTGAGCGAGGTGCACAGTGGCAGTACACACAATGCTATATATAGCGTGGCTGAGCGAGGTGCACAGTGGCAGTACACACAATGCTATATTAGTCAGGCTAAGCCGTGTACACAGAGTGTCAGTAAACAATGGTATATAGTCTGGCTGAGCGGTGTACACAGAGTGTCAGTAAACAACGGTATATAGTCTGGCTGAGCGGTGTACACAGAGTGGCAGTAAACACAATGCTATATATAGCGTGGCTGAGCGAGGTGCACAGTGGCAGTACACACAATGCTTTATAGTCAGGCTGAGCCGTGTACACAGAGTGTCAGTAAACAATGGTATATAGTCTGGCTGAGCGGTGTACACAGAGTGGCAGTAAACAACGGTATATAGTCTGGCTGAGCGGTGTACACAGAGTGGCAGTAAACACAATGCTATATATAGCGTGGCTGAGCGAGGTGCACAGTGGCAGTACACACAATGCTATAGAGCCAGGCTAAGCCGTGTACACAGAGTGTCAGAAAACACAATGCTATATATAGCGTGGCTGAGCGAGGTGCACAGTGGCAGTACACACAATGCTATATATAGCGTGGCTGAGCGAGGTGCACAGTGGCAGTACACACAATGCTATATATAGCGTGGCTGAGCGAGGTGCACAGTGGCAGTACACACAATGCTATATATAGCGTGGCTGAGCGAGGTGCACAGTGGCAGTACACACAATGCTATATTAGTCAGGCTAAGCCGTGTACACAGAGTGTCAGTAAACAATGGTATATAGTCTGGCTGAGCGGTGTACACAGAGTGTCAGTAAACAATGGTATATAGTCTGGCTGAGCGGTGTACACAGAGTGGCAGTAAACACAATGCTATATATAGCGTGGCTGAGCGAGGTGCACAGTGGCAGTACACACAATGCTATATAGTCAGGCTAAGCCGTGTACACAGAGTGTCAGAAAACACAATGCTATAAATAGCGTGGCTGAGCGAGGTGCACAGTGGCAGTACACACAATGCTTTATAGTCAGGCTGAGCCGTGTACACAGAGTGTCAGTAAACAATGGTATATAGTCTGGCTGAGCGGTGTACACAGAGTGGCAGTAAACAACGGTATATAGTCTGGCTGAGCGGTGTACACAGAGTGGCAGTAAACACAATGCTATATATAGCGTGGCTGAGCGAGGTGCACAGTGGCAGTACACACAATGCTATAGAGCCAGGCTAAGCCATGTACACAGAGTGTCAGAAAACACAATGCTATATATAGCGTGGCTGAGCGAGGTGCACAGTGGCAGTACACACAATGCTATATTAGTCAGGCTAAGCCGTGTACACAGAGTGTCAGAAAACACAATGCTATATATAGCGTGGCTGAGCGAGGTGCACAGTGGCAGTACACACAATGCTATATATAGCGTGGCTGAGCGAGGTGCACAGTGGCAGTACACACAATGCTATATATAGCGTGGCTGAGCGAGGTGCACAGTGGCAGTACACACAATGCTATATTAGTCAGGCTAAGCCGTGTACACAGAGTGTCAGAAAACACAATGCTATATATATAGCGTGGCTGAGCGAGGTGCACAGTGGCAGTACACACAATGCTATATATAGCGTGGCTGAGCGAGGTGCACAGTGGCAGTACACACAATGCTATATATAGCGTGGCTGAGCGAGGTGCACAGTGGCAGTACACACAATGCTATATATAGCGTGGCTGAGCGAGGTGCACAGTGGCAGTACACACAATGCTATATTAGTCAGGCTAAGCCGTGTACACAGAGTGTCAGAAAACACAATGCTATATATATAGCGTGGCTGAGCGAGGTGCACAGTGGCAGTACACACAATGCTATATATAGCGTGGCTGAGCGAGGTGCACAGTGGCAGTACACACAATGCTATATATAGCGTGGCTGAGCGAGGTGCACAGTGGCAGTACACACAATGCTATATATAGCGTGGCTGAGCGAGGTGCACAGTGGCAGTACACACAATGCTATATTAGTCAGGCTAAGCCGTGTACACAGAGTGTCAGAAAACACAATGCTATATATATAGCGTGGCTGAGCGAGGTACACAGTGGCAGTAAACAATGCTATATATAGTGTAGCTGAGCGAGCGGTGTACTACTGTTCCCAGCAGCGACACACAATGACTGGGGGGGACCCTGGCTAGCGTGGCTGGAGAGCGAACTACCCTGCCTGCCTACCCAAAGCTAAACCCACAGACAAATGGCGGAGATATGACGTGGTTCGGGTATTTATTTACCCGAACCTAGTGACCGTTCGGCCAATCAGAGCGCGTTCGGGCCCGAACCACGTGACCCGTTCGGCCAATCACAGCGCTAGCCGAACGTTCGGGGAACGTTCGGCCATGCGCTCTTAGTTCGGCCATGTGGCCGAACGGTTTGGCCGAGCACCGTCAGGTGTTCGGCCGAACTCGAACATCACCCGAACAGGGTGATGTTCTGCAGAACCCGAACAGTGGCGAACACTGTTCGCCCAACACTAGTGCGGACATACGAAGGTCCGTGACTGGAGGGGATCGCACTGTCATCTGAAGTACCTGAACAGCCCCAGACAGTTGTGAAATCTGGGTTTGTTGGTTAATGATCACCCCGGAAAGATTGTTTACCGCGGTGGTCAGGACTTCAACATGACTACGCAGTGCATCCATAATGTTTTGGTCTGCTGTTCTGTAACGATTGGTGTCAGCGAGACCAGATTTCTCTGATTATTGGTGATCTGCAGTATCACCAATAATACAGATGCTATACCTGATGCTATACCTGATTATGTGTGATCTGCAGAATCACCAATATAACTGGTATAGCCAGAAACAGGACAACCAATGTAAGGGTTGGTATTTGGTGCAACAGTAATGATAGAGATACCCGCTTTCCCAGAGGAGCTGGGAGATAGGAATATCTCTATATAACACAGGAATACAAACTCCAGCAAGCTGGAGATACAGACAATAGTGAGATAGTTCACCCGAGGAGCAGGTAGAACTATAATTAACAGTAGTGGAGCACGTGATTCAGACTGTACTGCAGCTACTGGCCACCTGAGGAGCAGGTGTTTCAGACTGTACTGCAGCTACTGACCACCTGAGGAGCAGGTGATTCAGACTGTACTGCAGCTACTGACCACCTGAGGGGCAGGTGATTCAGATAGTGCTGCAGCCAGTATTCACCTGTGAAGCAGGTGATGCTAGCAGAGGATCCCTCACCAGTGACTAGGCTCACTGGTGAGGACAGGAGAGTCAGACAAGCAGGTTTGGCAACGAGCGGACAGATACGGTACAGAGACAGAAAGCTAGATCAGAGTAGTGTTTCAGGCAGAGTCGGCAACTATATCAGATAGGCAAAGGTACAGGATCAGTAAACAGAAGAGTAGTCAAGCTAGCAGAAGGTCATAACAAATAATACAATTCAATTAGTACGTTAGGCTATCAACAGAATCTGGCAAAGAGTGGATCCCCAGCTCCTGCTGGTTCTACCACATTTTGGGATCTGACTAAGTCTGAGTGCTAACACGTAGCATTTGCAACAGCAGACGCGGAGCAACTGAATGACCTGTCCTATATATACTGCAAGCGTTCCACAGCGCCGCCCCAGTCACTCAACCAATCCGGAGCATAGCAGGAGTCAGCTGATCGCCCGATCAGCTGACTCCCCTTCTAGTTGCATAAAGGTCCTGTCGCCTGGCGCGCGCGCACATAGCCCTTAGTCTATGAGCAATAGAAGGACCAGGCAAAGCACCAGCGTGTAACTGCGCGGCGGAAACCGCCGGGTGCGGCGCGGAGATAGCCGCCATGCCACTTGCTGTTGCGGCCGTATCTCCGCTATCCATTACACTTATACTGTACATACTGGGGGTAGCAGAGATCAGCAAACACTGCAGCTGGTTTACTACCAGTACAGGCACAGAGTAACAGCTTATACGGTACATATTGGGGGTAGCAGAGATCAGCACAAACTGCAGCTAATTTATTATTAGTACAAACATAAAGTAACAGCTTTTACTGTACATACTGGAGGTAGCATAGATCAGCACACACTGCAGCTAGTTTACTATCAGTGCAGGCACAGAAAAGAGCTCATACTGGACATATTGGAGGTAGCAGAGAAAAGCACACAGAGACAGCACAGCACAGCAGACAGACCCAGCCAGTCCCAGGTGCTGTTTGGCTAGTGGCTACTACCAGTGGCGGTTCCAGGATTTTTTTGGGGGGTGCTATGCAGGTGCTGGGCCAATTTCTGGGGCGAGCCGCAGAAAAAAAATGGGTGTGGCTTTAACTTGCGGCGTGCAAAGCGCGCCGTGGCACAAAATGAGCGTGGCCATGACCAGATGAGGGCGGAGCTAACTGTAATTTAAAGTGAACCCAGGGTGAGCGATATATGGGGCTGCCATATTTCTTTCCTTTTAAACAAGTAGTTGCCTGGCAGCCCTGCTGATCTATTTGGCTGCAGTAGTGAACTGAATTACACCAAAAACAAGCATGCAGCTAATCTTGTCAGTTCTGACAATATTGTCAGAAACCCCTGATGTGCTGCATGCTTGTTCAGGGTCTATGGTTGAAAGAATTAGAGGCAGAGGACCAGCACAGCAGCCAGGCAACTGATAGTGCTTAAAAGGAGATAAATATGGCAGCCTCAATATTATTCTCACCTCGGGATCCCTTTAAAAGTGCAACACAAAGACAGTGGGCCCAAGTTTTGGTGACCCTTTCCCCAGAAAATTCACATAATTGTGCAGGTTTTCACATAATTGAGCAGATTTTTCCCAGAAAACACGTTCAATCATGTCGGCAGATTTGACCAGAAAACACATTCAATCATGTGGCAGATTTGACCAGAAAATACGTGCAATCATGTAGCAGATTTGACCAGAAAATACATGCAATCATGTAGCACAGGCTTTCTCAACAAGGGTTCCCTGGAACCCCAGGGTTCCTTGAGTACTCTGCAGGGGTTCCTTGGCATTTTTCCCATCGTGAGGGAAGTATAATAGAGCACTCTATAATAGGTGGTACTGTAAAAAGAAGCCCTAAATTGGGGGGGTCAGGAGACAGTATAATGAGTGGCAGTGTAATAGGGGGTAGTGAAATAAACAGCCACACAGACTTTTTCAGACCATGCCTCCTGCAAAACAAATGCAGGGGTTCCTCAAAATCAAAAAATTGTTTGCAGGGGTTCCTTGAGATCAAAAAGTTGTTTTCAGGGTTCCTCCAGAGTAGAAAGGTTGAGAAAGGCTGATGTAGCAGATTTGACCAGAAAAAACATGCAATCATGTAGCAGATTTGACCAGAAAATACATGCAATCATGTAGCAGGTTTGACCAGAAAATACATGCAATCATGTCGGCAGATTTGCCCAGAAAATACGTGCAATAATGTGGAAGAATATGACCAGAAAATACATGCAAACATGTGAAAGATTTGACCAGAAAATACGTGCAATCATGTGGCAGGCCTGGCCAGAACATACACCTGCTGCTAATATAAATTAAAAAAAAACATTTACTCACCTACAGCACTGCAGACCTCCTCCCGGACTCCATCCAAGCGCGCAGCTCCCAAAATCCTCTGCAGAGTGCAGCCGGCAACTGTCTAAAACTCCCGTGCTGAGCAGGGCTACGGAAAAATAAGGTACTCCCAGCATAGGTAGCCAGGTCTATAGGTGCCCCCATTATAAGTAGCCATGAGTATAGTTGTCCCCACAATAGGTAGCCAGGTGTATAATGTCCCCAGAATAGGTAGCCAGGTGTATAAATGTCCACAGAATAGGTGGCTAGGTGTATGTTCCATAAGTAGCGAGGTGTATAGTAGTCCCCAGTATATGTAGCCAGGTGTATAGCTGTCCCCAGTAGATGTAGCCAGGGGGTATATGTGCCCAGTATATGTAGTCAGGGGTATATTAGTCCCCAGTTTATGTAGCCAGAGGTATATGTCCCCAGTACATGTAGCCAGGGGTAAATGTCCTCCGTATATGTAGTCAGGGGTATAGTAGTCCCAGCCAGTATATGTAGCCAGGGGTATATGTGCCCAGTATATGTAACCAGAGGTATACAGTGGCTTGCAAAAGTATTTGGCCCCTTTGCAGTTTTCCACATTTTGTCACATTACTGTCACAAACATTAATCAATTTTATTGGAATTCCATGTGAAATACAAAGTGGTGTACACGTGAGAAGTGGAACGGAAATCATACATGATTCCAAACATTTTTTACAAATAAATAACTGCAAAGTGGGGTGTGCGTAATTATTCAGCCCCCTGACTCAGTACTTTGTAGAACCACCTTTTGCTGCAATTACAGCTGCCAGTCTTTTAGGGTATGTCTCTACCAGCTTTGCACATCTAGAGACTGAAATCCTTGCCCATTCTTCTTTGCAAAACCGCTCCAGCTCAATCAGATTAGATGGACAGCATTTGTTAACAGCAGTTTTCAGATCTTGCCACCGATTGTCGATTGGATTTAGATCTGGACTTTGACTGGGCCGTTCTAACACATGATTATGTTTTGTTTTAAACCATTCCATTGTTACCTGGGCTTTAAGTTTAGGGTCGTTGTCCTACTGGAAGATGAAGCTCGTCCCCAGTCTCAAGTCTTTTGCAGACTCCAAGAGGTTTTCATCCAAGATTGCCCTGTATTTGTGTAACGCTGGGGGGGCATACTTTCTGACCACCCAGCACAACAAAGCCAAGAGCAGGACAATGGAAGAGGCTACACAGGCTGCCCAGAGCAACTGCAGCTCTGGGTTCCAATAATACGCAATGGCAGCGCAGTGCGATGTTGTGCTACTTTTGCGACAGCAAACATTCAGGTGAATACAAGACAGACTGGAGTGAGGTAGCCAACAGCAACCACAGCAATGGCTACCTCGCAAGGACAGGACTGGAATGAAGCAGCCAATCGCGACTGCAGCAATGGCTTACTTCACAGGACTGGGAGGATTCGCCGCTCCTGCACAGGAGCTTGGCGCAACCCACAAGGCAGAGTACAAGAGCACAGATAAATCACACAAGAGTATCACAAGAATTATAATTGCAGCTATCAATGTGATACAGTAATCTGCGAACGCAATATGAAAACAACAAACGCGCTAGTATGCATATATATTGGCAATGAACCAATATATGACGCAAGACTAGCAAAAATAACAAACGCTGACTAGAATATGTATATATTGGCAATGAACCAATATATAACATAAATCAGGATGACTAGCTAGATCTGAAGCAATGCAGCAACTAAGCTAGGCAATACAATACTACAACTCTATACTAGAAGGAGTACGTATATATGTCCCCCGGAAATATATAACGTAACTCCACAAGAACTAGAAAGTAACAGTACAAGGAACTATATTTCACAGTGTTCAGAGACACAGTATCAGCCTAGACCAGGGGTCTCAAACTCGTGGCCCGCGGACCATTTGCGGCCCTCGATACAATATTTTGTGGCCCTCGCTGGCAAAAGCTTCCGTATAGTTCGCTTCAGTGCTCCCAAGTAATCCGACGCATCCCCGCCGCTAAACGAGGGCTGCAGAGCCCCCAAATCGCCCGGGGGGCAATCCGCTGACATTTCCTGGAAGGGGCAGAGCTTTTAGCTTCAGCTCTGCCCCTCCTGACGTCAATCGCCACACGGATCGCCGCCTCTCCCCACCCCTCTCTGTGAAGGAAGAGTGAGAGGGGCGGGCAGAGGCGGCGATGCGCCACGATTGTGAAATTCCTTATGCGGCCCAGCCTCATCCTGACTTTGCCTCCTGCGGCCCCCAGGTAAATTGAGTTTGAGACCCCTGGCCTAGAATGACTTGTCAAAGTTATATACTGACAGTAATGACTCAAGGCACACCTCTTAAAAGGACGGCTCGTTTATTTGTCATCAAGAAGCTTGTTGATGAGGCATGTGTAGGAGACAAATGCCTCAATTTCACTAGTTACAACGACTTTTATCAGTTACAGTTATGCAAAAATATACATGCCTCTGGGCAGTTCAGGATGTCCATCAGTGTTACAAAAACCAATCACAGTTCAATAATCAGTGCAGACATGAAGCAGTTAACATTTAATTCTTAGAACTCTCCACCCATATTATAATGAGTTTCACCACCCACTGTTCTCTTACTCAACCTTCTGTTTAAGGTCACAAGGGGAAGTGGTCCAGTCTGGACAACACATCACTTGTCTAAATCTGTCCGTGGGGCCCCTTTTCCACTAAAAGTCAAGGAAGCTAGGACATTGCAAAATAACGGTAAATCTACTATTATGACATGTTCAAGAGTAGCAAGTGTCCCTGAGCACGTACACATCATGTGACCTTCTTCTAACACAAATTGTTCATATATCACCAAATGGAGCTAATTTAGAACAAAATGTCCGTTATACAATAAAGACAGGTATCACAGCTTTGTCACTCCCTCCTCTAGTTCATCCCTGTGAACTACTCATATTAAAAGGTTCTTATCACAGTATTCTTGTAGTCATGGCCTCCAGCTATATCACCTCTGGCTCTGTGGTACATATGTTGTAGCGCCATCCTCTTCACCTTAATAAGAGCCACCTTCTTGGCTAAGAACTCATCTTAAGGCAGTGCATCCTCTTCACCTTAGTCAGAGCCACCTTTTGGCTAAAAACTCCTCTTAAGGCGGTGCATTCTGGTGGAACGTTTATTATGGGTCCTGCCAGGATGTGTCAAGTAGATTCCTTTGATCCTTTCAAGTAAAGCAGGTGATGATGTCAGGACAAGAGTGCTCTTTTAACGATCTGTAGTGATGCAATCGTAGAGCGATGTCTTACTAAGGATTCAGCCGTCTTTGTCTTTCCCAGCTGGGGTCTTTCTTCCTTTGCACCCTTAGGACCTCTTGCTTCTTATTGTAAAACAGTATGAACATGAGGTAGATTTTAAATCAGGAGGTAGAATTCATACCACAGACCTTAATCCATAAGTGTCTTCTTGGTGATAAGCTGAGGCACAACATGTCTTGTTGAGGTAGAAGGGTAGAACCATAGGGAGATACAACAATAATGCATAAAGAAGGCACAAGTTTTTTTTTTTTTTTTTTTTTTTTTATGTTGCAAACGCCGTCTCTTTTAATCTCTTATTTTGTTTATATATATATGTTTGTATAATTATTATAAAGTATAACACCAAGTAAGTATAGTAGCAATTAAATCACAATAATAAGTTGATTTAGTAGGGGATTACAATACCTAACAAACCTACCCTTTCATCCATGACAGACTTCTCCCGCCCCTCACCTGGTAGTCTGACCACCAGCTGCATAGTTCAGGATAAGCCTGTATTGATTATATTGGTTTCATTCATACCTAGGTTATATGGTTCTCTCCTTTCTTGGAGGGCTTCTTCTACTTCCATTTACTCATTTCCATGCACTTCCTTTTAACTAAGGGAACATGAGAAAGTTTATAATACCCATATAACATTTAGATATATTCTTCATCTTGTGAAACTACCACCAAAACATCCCTGAGTTTCTGTTGTTTCTTACTTATTTTAGCACCTAACCTTTTGATTTTACAAAACACAAGTACCTGGAAAATGTATAGTAAACATGTAAGGACAATGAGCACCACTACTGGATGGAGCATGAGGTTCAGAAAGGCACTTGCCTTTGGACTATACCCAAACAGACTTTCCCACCATGATACTTTAGCATCTTGTTCTAGAGCATGTGAGACTTGCACTAGTTTCTCACGATCGTGCTCCAAACGCACTGTTGCTTGCCTTTCTGAAGCTCTGAGTGTTTTTATGATCTCATCTTCCCTCCCAAAATCCAATAACCATCCTTTCAATTCTGCTCCAAATCCTAAAGGAATTTTTTGTAAACGGACAGGTGTATCAGGCTTGATGTCTAGTCTTTTTTCAGGTGTTATGGGTGTACGTCCCTTCTGCTGTGCCAGATCAACTCCCAGGACTGGGCCAGTGGTACAGTACACCCCTCTGGTCAGTGTTCCACTCTGAGTACAATTGAATGTATATACTGCATAAGAGGTGGCATTCTCCATTTGATACCAGCACCAATAACCCTGCCCTAGGTACTTCATCCGGCTCGGCATCTTCTCTTTTGCATCCATCAAGCATGATCCTTCCTCATCCCAACATTGTTGCCTTATAATCCTGTTTTGCTGTCCTTGACATAACAGTACATTTTCCTTTCTCCAACACCCATCTGTGTCTAACAACCTGGGCTCACCTTCTTCATAAATCATTATGTCATGGTTTACTCTGGGAAGCAAAACTACACCTGCTGACAAAACAGAACCCAAATTTACCACTGTATAAGCTTGATGCTCCTCACCTGCAACTGGCACTAAAGAAGAAATAGTGCATGTGAGGTTTTGACACCCATGGAATTGAGTAAGCCACCATTTTTCATGCGTCATTGCAAATTTAGGAACAGATCTCTCAGCTTGTCTACGCAGATTTATGGGAAAGTGACCAGCATGCAGTGAGGTTATCATTAGCTTTAGATCCTGTGATAGTTCAGATTGAACCTGTGTACAAGATAATGCTAATTGGACTTCTTCCTGTTGTTTAACCAGACCTGCTACTAGCCCTTTAAATTTCTGCTTCATTACCTCTGACAGTGAGGCTGTAGCATCAATGTGATCATGTTGTAGATTTTCTAACACATGATTTATATCTAACTGAGTTTTCACTCCCTCTCCTACATGTTGAGCCAGCCCTCCAAGTTTATTTCTTAATACTTCTAAATCCATAGTATTTAAGGCCCCTAGACCAAGACCTCCTGCCCCCAGAGCTTTATCCATCAAATCCCTTTTAGACTTATGGTGACTATACCCCGATTCCAACCATCCTTTTAACATGTAGATCTGATTTTTAATATATACACCACACCTCTTGTCCCACATATCTACCCTAAAATCAGTTAATGTTACTCTCCACGTGTACAAAACAAACTTTGTATCCAACAATACTGCCCAAGGTGAGGCCAGTTGAGGGACTATTAGGTCTGCCATTTTGACAGCTGGGACTTTACATATATTTGGATTCATTTTTACAGGGACCACAACATCCTTTTCTCTTTCCACCCGGACTATAGTTGCACATACCTGGCCTCTCCCTTCCCATGTATACCACCCTCGTTTATTTATTGATGGATTGTTCACACCAGGGACTGGACTTTCTCTGTTCAACTGAACAGATTGAGTAAAAGTCCAGCATCCTTCATCTGATTCGTCGCAGAAAGGCCAAACAAATGGTCCATCCAAGTTTAAATCCAAATCTAACTCATAGCCATGAGGGTCTTTCCAGTCTGTGGTGTGATACAATCCTCTCAATCCTTCAGACATGGGAACCCCATACATCCATTCATTTACCTTTGGTGTGTCTATTCCATTACACAGTACCTCCCATTTCCACGGGTTTGGTCCATTAAAGACAAGAGATTGGTTAGATGCCCAATGTGCTGTGTCAATAATATAGTGACCCTCAATGTCTGATGTACAGGCTTCTCTCATGATCCTCATCATATACTGTCGTACTGTTACACCTTCTTTTGGAGTGATATGCTCAAATTTCTTATTTCTAGCATCTGTTTGTACGTGCAACACCAGGGTGCTTGCATATGCATTAAGTCTAACTTTCTCATTATGTGTGTACCAGGTGGCCTGTTGGACTATACTGCAGTTGAGTCCAAATATAATTCTCTCTTGAGTCAGGTATGTAAGTGGATCTACTGTTCCAAAGTACTCAGGGGCTCGAGTAAGCAAGAACTCCATGATTCCATCTGCTGGATCATAACATTTATTTAATAGAGTACCTTGCACGGGTTCAGGTTGGTCATAGAATATTTTCCTATATTGTCTTGTCTCACCCACATTATATACCACATACACTATATACCAGTCATCATACCCTCCTCTTGTTGGGTCCTCAGGATGTAACCTGTCTTTCTCACACCTTACTACCATCAAGTCATCTGATCTCCCATTGTCTAAATCAGTAGATAAGTCTTTTAAATCGTCACTGTCAAGTATCTCAGAATCTGAGTTGTCTGTGTCTGCAGTAAAAATCCCTGGCATAGTACATGTGTCTACTTCTGGGTCCTCATCTGCCTCACAGTCAGGGACAAGTCTGTCTTGAACATATGTCAAAAAGAAAGTGATCTCTGGTTTCCCACCCAGCCCTTTTTTAAGATGCTCCTGAAAAGGAGGAATCATTCTGTGGTACATAGTATTACACAGTTCGTCCAAGGTATGCCAGTATGTGTCTATAACCAGGGGTGGATGAATTGGCCTAGCGTGCTCAAAATATTGCAGGCTAGTAGGACTCATTCCCTTAGTACCGTGTACATGCATATACCCTCGGTAAAAAAGTGGATATCTTGGCACTAGTTTTCCTTGTTTACACTCAACCTTATGCAAGTGGGCAGGATCCCAGCCTTGTGGTTTCACCCCCCACTTACCATATGATGCTGGTGGCACCCAAGGTTGCTGGTGGTGGCTAGAGGTAGTTTGTCCCTCAGCACCTTTGAATATACATGACAAACAACATGCAAGACAGACTAACATAAATGCCCCTGGTGGCATGTTTGCATTAATCACTTTTGCGTATCTTCTTGCAATGAGAAGCATGGATCCAGGGAATTTTTCCTTCCAATTTTACTGAAGTAGAGGTGGTTAATAGGACTTGGTAAGGTCCGTCAAACCTGCTTTCCAACCCTTTCCTTTGGAATCTTTTTACTACCACCCAGTCTCCAGGTTTCAGTGAATGGGATCCTGTATCGGACTCAGGATCTGGAATAGAGGAGAAAACTTGTCCATGCAATTTTGTAAGCAAATTATGTAACTCTTGTACATACATTTTCAGTGAGCAATGCATCATTTTCATTTCCTGTGGGAAGAATAGACCCGTGGGTGCTGGTCTCCCAAACAAAATTTCATAAGGGGTGAGTTTCTCTGGACCCCTAGGTGTATGCCTCATTGATTTCAGGACCAGTGGCAAAGCCTGTATCCATGTAAGCTTAGTTTTCTCACATATTTTGGATAATCTGTTTTTGATTATCCCATTGTATCTCTCCACCTTACCTGATGCTTGTGGATGGTATGGAGTGTGAAATCTTTGTTCCACCTGTAGCCCTTCCAGCACTTCGGTCATTACTTGTCCTGTAAAATGTGTACCCCTATCAGATTCCAGAGTCTCAAATATTCCATATCTGCACACAATTTCTTGTAACAGCTTTTTCGCTGTGGCAGAAGCTGTGGCCTGTGCAACAGGCCATGCCTCCACCCAGCCAGAGAAGATGTCAACACATACCAGCACATACTGGAACTGCTGACACTTAGGCAACTGGATATAGTCAATTTGCAGCCTCTGGAATGGATATAGAGGCCTAGGCAAGTGTTTAGTGGGTGTCTTGACAAGCTTACCAGGATTGTGTTTTTGACATGTTTCACATGTTTGACAGACTCTCTCTGCCACTGTGGAGACTCCTGGGGCTACCCAGTATTTTGTGATGAGGCTGATTATTGCATCCTTCGCCAAGTGTGATGGGCCATGTGACACTTCCACTAGGTAGTGATACAAAGTGGGAGGGGCACAGTATCTGCCATCTGCATGGCTCCACAGGCCATCTATTTCACTACATCCTTGTTCCTCCCATTTTTGTCTCATCTGTTTTTCAGTCTGGGTTTGTAAGTTTTTGAGAACAGTTAAATCTATGTACTCGCCTTCCCCTTGTGGGGGGCTGACCACATAGATCTCTGTAATCATGGTGCCATTTAAGGCAGCATCCTTAGCCGCCATGTCAGCTCTGTTGTTCCCTAATGAAATCTCATCTGTACCTTTTGTGTGTGCCTCACATTTTATTACTGCCACTTCCGTTGGGCCCCACAGAGACTCCAAGACCCTTTTGATTAATTCAGCGTGTTTGATAGGCTTACCATTTGTTGTCAAGAAACCTCTCATCCTCCACAATTGACCGAAATCATGACAGATCCCGTATCCATACCTGGAGTCCAAGTACACATTTAACCTTTGGCCTTTGCCAATGATGCAAGCCTGCATCAATGCCATTAGTTCTGCTACTTGAGCTGAACAGCTGCTTGGTAGCTTACCTTGAAAAAGGACATCATCTTTGGTAACCACAGAGTATCCTGTAACAGGTTGCCCTTCTGAATAGTATCGGGACCCGTCAATAAAAACTGTGAGGTCTGCATGGTCAAGGGGAGTATCTTTCACTCGTCCTACCTCCTCATAGTAGTCATCTATCATTTCTTCACAATAGTGCTTGTCTATAAAGGTCTCTATGGTCTCAGGTAGTAAAGTGGCAGGGTTCAGAGTCACACACCTCTTGATTGTAATGTTTGAAGGTGTGAGCAAAGCCAACTCATATTTGGTCAACCTGGCAGTTGACATATGTTTGGTGGTCAAGTTCTGCATCACTGCATGAACCTCATGGGGAACTAGAAGTTCAAGGGGGCTTCCTAGCACGATGTCTGCCGTTTTTGACAGTAGTTCAGCAGCAGCCGCCACAGCCCTAACACATGGTGCCATGGCCGCCACTACTGAATCCAATTGGCAACTGAAGTAGCCCACTGGCTTATTCTTTCCCCCATGGTCTTGTGTGAGGACCCCTGATGCTTGCCCTCCCGACTCATGGCAAAACAACTTGAACCCTTTTGCGTAATCAGGAAGTCCTAAAGCAGGAGCTTCACTGATTAGGTTCTTTAAAGTTTCAATTGCCACCTGCTGTTCTGTTGTGAGTTCTAGCTTCCCCTGAACATTTACTGATTGGTAGAGAGGTTTGCATATTTCAGACATGTTTGGAATCCATTGTCTGCAGAATCCCACTAATCCCAGGAAGGCCCTGAGCTGTCTAGCATTCTCAGGCATCCTTGAGCTCAGTATGGCTTTCTTGCGGTCTAGGGTCAAGTGTTTTTTACCTTGGGATATGCAATGTCCAAGGAATATCACCCTGTCTTTGTTGTATTGCAACTTAGAGGGAGAAACTCTGCATCCTTCCTCTCCGAGGTGATTAAGAAGTGACATGGTTGTAAGCATACATTTTTCCTCATCATCTGCCCCGATCAAAATGTCATCTACATAACTTAGAAGTGTAATTCCCTCTGGGCAAACCCACCTGTCCAAGCATTCTCTCATTGCTCTACTGTATTCATTCGGGCTGGATACCATACCTTGTGGCAGCCTGGTCCACGTGTACTGCTGACCCTCAAAAACAAAAGCAAAAAGGTACTGGCTATCTGGGTGCAGTGGCACACGCATCTTTCAAATCGATTACGGTGAAACACCTGTTGGAGGGCTTAATGTTCCCCAAGATGGTATGTGGGTTTGGGACAACAGGGGTATCTTCTTGAATTATTTTATTTACTGCGCGTAAATCCTGAACCATTCGGTACTGGATTCCAGTTTTCTTCTTCACCGGATACAATGGGGTCTGTGCAGGTGAAGTAGTCTTCACCAAGATACCTTCTTTGAGGTAATGCTTTATTTGATCCCTGATCCCATCCATTTGAGCCATTTTTAAAGGATATTGGGGCAATCTCGGGATAGCTGAGTTTGGTTTCAATTTTATTTTAACTGGCGAACTGTTTATCATGAATCCTATCTTTCCCTCCTTTGACCATACCTCAGGGTTCACTATTTCTGACAAATCACTTGGTAAACTTTCTTCTGTTCCTGTACGCTGGACTAGGGAACAAAGGGCAATGATGCTATCCCAGGTTTCTCTAACAGGGTCAAGCTGTGTTTCAGATACTGAGGGTATGGTCACTTCCACTCCATTTTCGGTGAAAGATATTTGTGCTCTCATCTGGGTGAGTAAGTCTTTGCCCAGCAAGTTGCAGGGAACAGAATCACTCAACAATAGGGAGGCTTCAGTATGAAAAGGCCCAATTTCTATTTTTGTGGGCACTGTTTCTAACAATGGGTATGTAATACCTCCTAGTCCCACAGCATTTGTGGACCCTTGTATGGGTAGTTCAATTTCATTAGATCGCAGCACTGATCGTGAGGCTCCTGTATCTAAAAGACAATTTACAGTTTGGTCATTAAGCTTCATTTCCACATAAGCATTTCCTTTGCCTGTGGTGGAAATGACAGGCAGAGCGGTTAGTCAGTCAGATGAAGAGTCGGGCACTATGTCAGTGTCCTTATTCTTCTGTGTCATGTTACGTTTTCCCTGAGGTGTGTAGTTACACTGTTTGATGAGATGTCCTGGGTCCCCACATCTATAGCACACCCGTGGTCGCCTACGGGGTGGGGGTGGCTCCCTTTGTGTCTCCCTCAATTCATCCCCTCCACTTACAATACAAATTTTCTGAGGCTTTTTTCCCTCTGCATCCAGTATGTTTCTCTCTATGGCTGTAGCCAGAGATAACAAAGAGGAGAGTGGTTTGTCTCTCCAATCTGGATTGGCAATCATCAATTTTTCTCGAATTTTACCTTTCAGCCCTGTCATGAAATTATGCAGTACCACTGGTTTAAGGTCTTCACTAGTGATGTTACACCCAGCTGATTCGATTGCTTGTTTAAACTTATTGTAATAAGCCATGCAATCCTCATTTGCAGCTTGGGTCACAGAGGATACATTGGACCATGATTGAGGGGGGTAAACAGTTTTGATCAATGTGGCAAGGGCACTTGTCCAAAAGTGTCCTTCCTCACTTGAGTCCTGTGCTACCTCCCTTGGTATAAATGTTTTGCTGACTACTTCCTCAAGATCCCCCTCCCCACACACTCGTTTGATAATTTGGAACATGTCACCCCATGTAGCTTTGTAGCATGTCTGAGTATCTACTATTTCCTTTGCAAACTTAGCTGGATCAGTTCTTGGATGGGGTATGGTACTCAGGAGTCCCTTCATTTCTGCGGGAGTCCAGGGTATATGGTGTCTAACAGTACCTGTCTGGTTACCCTGATTATCTGATAGCACTTGCTCTCTAACGGGGAATAAAAGCTCAGGTGACTGAGGACCCTTTTCCCAACTAGGAGCAGCAGGAGATCGTGACAGGTTGACACTGCTCCTTGGCCTACTTGAAGTTTGCTGTATCTGTGGTTGATTAAGGAGACTTATGTCATTTTTAAAAGGGTTAGTGTCACTTACCCTGCATGGCTGGCTGTTGGTGTTGCCTGGCTGTTGCTGCGGTGTTAAAGGGATTGTATTTGGATTTAACTGTAAAGTACCTTGAAAGGTGCCGCTTAGACCACCAGGGTGGGCCATTTCCATACCTCCATTCCCAGGGATGGGTGTGGGTGTAGATTCAAGATCAATGAGAGGGGGTGCCACCTCCCCTCCTGGGTTGTAGTGGCTCAGATGTTGTTGCCACCCAGGTGATGGCAAGCTTGGTAGTCTCACCATGCTAGTGGATTGTGAGGATAGTGGAGCATGACAGAAACTAGATTCATTGCTTATCTGGGATGGAAATGAGGGGTAAGCCAGGGGTGACAGTTGAAATTGCCAGGGGTAATTGCTAGCACCATCAATATGAGTTGGCATCCGCCCACAAAGGGGCAAATATGGACTACCATTCAACATATGCTGAAGGGGAAGTGGCCTGTCATATGGGGCTGGGGTATATTCATGGGGAATACTCCCTACTACTTTACTTGTTCCATACGCTGGTGGTGGTGTTTCCTCCCTTAGCTGTGTAGGAGCTGTGGGTTTGTTTAACTCATTAGTCAGTCCTGAATACAACGAGGATTGGCATACAGATGTAGAGTCATCTCTCTCTCTGTCAGGTTGTATGTGGGCCAGCCTGTCACTGCTACTGTGTGTTGTCTCTAATGAGGTCTGCGTTAGCTGTCTGTTGTCGCTGTGTGCCTGTACTTCCTCTTTCTTAGTGAGATCAACTGGTGGCTGTGTGTCAGCACTGTCATCAAGAGCTTCTGCAGCAGCTCTGTGTTTCACATGCTGAGACACGGCCTTGTCAGTCCGCCTACGAGAAGACCCGGACATAAGTGCTGTCCAAGCCTGGTGTGCTCCCATATCCAGCACATCAGTGTCTTCAGTCCCCTCATCTTCTAGCTGTGGTGACCCTCCTGTGCCTGATTGTTTTACTGTCATGATGGTGACGTCTTCGGATCGGCGAATCGCCTCCATCATCCACCTACTCCATGCTTCTCGCTCGTTTGGGCGAGTCATCCTTACCCTGTGGACATCCCACAAATTTTCCCACACCTTTGGTTTAAAAGTTCCCTTTCTGGCATATTTCTGGTTAGTCCATCGCTCCCAGTCCTCCAAGTATCGGGAGACCCACGGTCCATACTTGCTACACATCTCTTCTCGCGGCGTCAAATGCTGCGGCTCACCGCGATTTGACGCTTGCTTCTGAGCAATTGAATTCCCCATAGTATGGACTATGTGTTCCCCTTGAATTCCAAGCAATTCTCACACCAGAGATGGCCAATCTCTGGTTTCGCCTGGGAGCAATTTGAGCAACAGGTTCTCTCCCTGTTGCTACCGTGTGAACCACTAAGCACACTGGAGTCAGCCAATCCGGTCACCCCTCTGTTGATTTTCACAAGGGTCAGCAAGGTTTTACTGATGTTATTCAGCAATATTGTGCTCACTCCAGCACGTAGTAGAGGGAGTCACAATAGTCACACTGTCTCACGTGGTCTGGCAAGCAGCAAGGTTTTATGTTTGTCCTTGCTGCCCAACAGGTCACCTGATCCTTTACTGTCGCCCAGTAGGCATTGGTCTGGTGAACATTGCCAACCCTGAGAAATCCAAACTGCAATAATTGTGCGGGTGACAAGCACTTAGATCTGGCTGAGTGGACCCTTCACTGGCTTGGTCTGACAGAGGGTCCCCTCCCGATGGACTAACCTCGACACCACCCTCTACAACCTCTATTGAATGGCAACTGACCGAGTCTAACTGATTGGGCTCGTCTCTGAATTGGCACTGAGTTTGCTCTCCTGATGCCCTGATACCAAAACCGAACCTCAATGCTCTCTCTGACTCAGCCCTGGTTCCGTATACTTCAACCAAATCAGGACAACACAACTCCCTCCAGCGACAATAACACCAGGACACCACTAGAAACACCACAGCGCAGGCTGCTACAGCAAACCCATAAGTCCACACACCACAGCCTTGCTCAGAATAGGGTGTATATTCTATGGTCATTTAGTCAAAGGAAGAAACCTGCTAGTGGCATCACTAGTTCAGCCAGTAATTTATGCAGAGTAATTTATGCAGAATTCATATTTACAGATTTTCGGGTTTTTGAATTATTTGAGCCCGTCTAGCCCTTAGATAGCGCTCAACACTTTCCTGCACCTGTGGGATAGAGCGGTGGCAGGGAGCAATTATTGGCAAACTCTCAAACTCGTCAGGTTCCTCTGAGCTTTCTGAGTCCTGTGCCTGTTCTCCTGGTATCTGAGGATTGGATAGGTTCCAGGGTGCATTCAGCACTTGCCGAAATTTAATGCCTAATTCGCTGCACTCCCAGGGCGCTGAATACAAAGGAAATGTATAGCTGACTGGTGGCTGCAGCGAGCCAGGTGGCTTGTAAGATTCTATCACAACTGGCTTAAGTTTATCTAGAAAGGTGTTTGGGATACCACAGGTTATTCTTCTTCTGACCAAATAATCAACAAGACTAGATATTTTTCGTAACGGTGTTAGGCACTCAGGACAAGTATAAAATTTCCTATACAGTGTTGTACAAGCTGGACACAAAGCTGGTAAATTCACTCTCCTCCTCTCCATTCATCACCCCAGCGCACCACAGTGACTGGCTGGCTAAATGCCTTCCAACGCGATGTATCACTGATATTTTATGCTATTAAGGTGATCAATGGAAAGGAGAAAACGACCCACCAACTTATACTGGTGAACACAATGATCAGCACTAAGTGTAAGCACTTATATCTTGACCAACAAAATACTTTCACTATATGCAACAGAAACTTGATAGGAACAACACAGTTTGACCTTATTTTCAGATTACACCCTGCCGAGAACACTTCGTGTCCCTATATGTTAATTTACTAACATTACTGATAGTCAGCGATACTATTTAAGAATCCTATTTTGCTCTAAAGTTCTATTAGGGATGTCCGAAGTGTCTCAACAGTATGTATCCTGAGGCGATGCTTAGAACACAAATGGCATGAGTCATTCACACATTTACATCAGAAACTGCAGCACAGTAATATATCACTTATGCTTATTCTCTATATTTTTCAAACAGCAAGCTAGTTAACAAAAAGACACGGTATGCACACAGAAAAAAGTTATAAAACATACCAGAACATACCACATTCTAGGAGGAAGCCGTCAGAAGGAGATCCATATCAGATATCGGCCGAGCAGAGGATGAATTCGTAAGCAGCACAGTAATATATCACTTATGCTTATTCTCTATATTTTTCAAACAGCAAGCTAGTTAACAAAAAGACACGGTATGCACACAGAAAAAAGTTATAAAACATACCAGAACATACCACATTCTAGGAGGAAGCCGTCAGAAGGAGATCCATATCAGATATCGGCCGAGCAGAGGATGAATTCGTAAGCAGCACAGGGGTGCAATATCAGATTTAAGGTAATAAAGCTCACCTTTTACAGCGCTGTGAAGATCCAATACTTGGACCCCTGAGCTGATGCTAGCCCGGTCTCCGCTCTCCCAAAATCAAAAGGATCCCTTCAGAGATGTGCCACAAAGTCAATTTATAGTTCTAACTGCCGGCATTCTCCACCAAAACTGTCAAAGTTATATACTGACAGTAATGACTCAAGGCACACCTCTTAAAAGGACGGCTCGTTTATTTGTCATCAAGAAGCTTGTTGATGAGGCATGTGTAGGAGACAAATGCCTCAATTTCACTAGTTACAACGACTTTTATCAGTTACAGTTATGCAAAAATATACATGCCTCTGGGCAGTTCAGGATGTCCATCAGTGTTACAAAAACCAATCACAGTTCAATAATCAGTGCAGACATGAAGCAGTTAACATTTAATTCTTAGAACTCTCCACCCATATTATAATGAGTTTCACCACCCACTGTTCTCTTACTCAACCTTCTGTTTAAGGTCACAAGGGGAAGTGGTCCAGTCTGGACAACACATCACTTGTCTAAATCTGTCCGTGGGGCCCCTTTTCCACTAAAAGTCAAGGAAGCTAGGACATTGCAAAATAACGGTAAATCTACTATTATGACATGTTCAAGAGTAGCAAGTGTCCCTGAGCACGTACACATCATGTGACCTTCTTCTAACACAAATTGTTCATATATCACCAAATGGAGCTAATTTAGAACAAAATGTCCGTTATACAATAAAGACAGGTATCACAGCTTTGTCAGACTGAAACTATGATGGGCTGGGCACACCTGCAGGAAGCAAACCTTTATACTGAAGTCATCCAATGAAAGCAGAGATGCAAATCTCCACACAGGTGAATGGTAATCAGTCACAAGCAGGCTGGCTTGACCACCATTCCCTAGCTGACAGACTATCACAAGCAATGCTATGCTAGCAAATGCATGTGAAGGAATCAGAACTACTTGGCTGCAGCACCTCTGCAGCCAGCAGTACATGCTGCAGAAGCGATCATGACAGTTTGGCTCCATTCATCTTCCCATCAACTCTGACCAGCTTCTCTGTCCCTGCTGAAGAGAAACACCCCCAGAGCATGATGCTGTCACCACCATATTTGACAGTGGTGATGGTGTGTTCAGAGTGATGTGCAGTGTTAGTTTTCCGCCACATATAGCATTTTGCATTTTGGCCAAAAAGTTCCTTTTTGCCTTCTCCACTTTGTCCCCTACATGGCTTGTGGCAAACTGCAAACGGGTCTTTTTATGCTTTTCTGTTAACAATGGCTTTCTTCTTGCCACTCTTCCATAAAGGACAACTTTGTGCAGTGCACGACTAATAGTTGTCCTATGGACAGATTCCCCCACCTGAGCTGTAGATCTCTGCAGCTCGTCCAGAGTCACCATGCCTCTTGACTGCATTTCTGATCAGCGCTCTCCTTGTTCGGCCTGTGAGTTTAGGTGGACGGCCTTGTCTTGGTAGGTTTACAGTCGTGCCATACTCCTTCCATTTCTGAATGATTGCTTGAACAGTGTTCTGTGGGATGTTCAAGGCTTTGGAAATCTTTTTGTAGCCAAAGCCTGCTTTAAATTTCTCAATAATGTTATCCCTGACCTATCTGGTGTGTTCTTTAGACTTCATGGTGTTGTTGCTCCCAATATTCTCTATGGCCTGGTGCACACCAAAACCCGCTAGCAGATCCGCAAAATGCTAGCAGATTTTGAAACGCTTTTTCTTATTTTTCTGTAGCGTTTCAGCTAGCGTTTTGCGGTTTTGTGTAGCGGTTTTAGTGTAGTAGATTTCATATATTGTTACAGTAAAGCTGTTACTGAACAGCTTCTGTAACAAAAACACCGGCAAAACCGCTCTGAACAGGTGTTTTTCAGAGCGGTTTGCGTTCTTCCTATACTTAACATTGAGGCAGAAACGCATCCGCAATCCAAAAAATGCCTCACCCCGGGAGTATGCGTTTCTGCAAAACGCCTCCCGCTCTGGTGTGAACCAAACCATTGAGATACATTGACCAAGCGTATCCGAAACGCTGAAAAAGCCGCTCGGTGTGCACCAGCCCTCAGATAACCTCTGAGGCCGTCACAGAGCAGCTGTATTTGTACTGACATTAGATTACACACAGGTGCACTCCATTTAGTCATCAGGCAATGTCTATAGGCAACTGACTGCACTCAGACCAAAGGGGGCTGAATAATTACGCACACACCACTTTGCAGTTATTTATTTGTAAAAAATGTTTGGAATCATGTATGATTTTCATTTCACTTCTCACGTGTACACCACTTTGTATTGGTCATTCACATGGAATTCCAATAAAATTGATTCATGTTTGTGGCAGTAATGTGATAAAATGTGGAAAACTTCAAGGGGGCCGAATACTTTTGCAAGCCACTGTATGTCCAGGATGCGTTGGACTACAGAGCGGAAGCCCTCAGACAATTGAGGGATGTGGATGTGTATCGGCCCTTACTCCGGGATCCCACACAGGATTTCCTGCAGGATCTTCGGGTGCTGCTGGACCTCGGGCACAGCACGGGTGTACTAACCAAACGGATGTCAGAGTTCTTGTATCCATTGCACCCGGTTGTGCCCGTCTTCCACCATCTCCCGAAGATCCATAAACCGGACGTTCCCCCGCGGGACCGGCCAATTGTGGCCGGGATTGGCTCCGTGGGTGAGCGTCTGGGTGAGTGGGTCGATGCACATCTACAGCCCCTTGTCACTAGACTTCCGGGTTACCTGCAGGACACCCGTCATGTTCTCTCAAGCTTTGACAGCTTTTCCTGGGAGGACAGGTTCCTGTGGGTGACTATGGATGTCACATCACTTTATTCCTCCATTCCACATGACTTAGCTTTGGAAGCCATGGATTTCCATCTCTGTAAATATTCTTCCTTTGACGAGCCCCTACAGGCTTTCCTCAGGATGGCGGTGGGGTACCTCCTCACGCACAATTATTTTATGTTTGATTTGGGGTTTTATCTCCAGAGGTGCGGAGCTTCCATGGGAGCAAAATTTTCCCCCTCCCTTGCGAACCTCTACATGGGGTGGTGGGAGGAGCTCCGCATCTTTTGGGGATGACAACCCCTATGCCTCCCACATCATTTGGTATGGCATGTTCATTGACGACTTACTTTTGGTGTGGGGGGGCCCTCCCGCTCTCCTGGGGGATTTTCTAATTTATGTCAACAGCAATGACTTTAATTTAAAATTCACTATGAGCTCAGATCCGGTCAAAATTGATTATTTGGATCTCACTCTCACAGGGAATCCCTCATCACACACAGTCATCACCCGTACCTTTCGGAAACCCACTGCGGGCAATTCCATCCTGCTTGCCAACTCGTGTCACCCCAGACACACCCTAAATGCTATCCCCACGGGGGAATTCATCAGGGCTGCACGCAACTGCTCGGATCCAGTTGATCTAGAACAGGAGTGTAACCTGGTGGAGACCAGACTTAAACAAAGAGGCTATACTAGAAGACAGTTGACTGTGGGGCGCCAAAAGGGTACACATAGACCACGTTCAGATCTATTGAGGAATAGGGTGGCGAGAGAGGCCGGAGAGGATCGGGTCACTTTTGTCACCGGCTACAGCCTTGAGTTTAATAAAATTACAAGCATTATTAGAAAGTATATTCCTGTGCTGTATCCGGATACAAAACTCAAAACCATCCTGGACAAAGGATGTCGCTTTTCTGCCAGGAGGGCCCGTACACTGGGGTCCATCCTTTCACCCAGTCTTTTTCGGTCTCCCTCCTCTTCCCGCACCCCGACATGGCTAGCCACAGTGGGTTCCTATCCTTGTGGGTTTTCCACATGTAATTACTGTCAGTGCCACAAAAAAAGCAATTCGATATTTTCCTTTGCTCACAATAAAAGTTTTCCTATCAAGCAGTATGTCAACTGCGACACTAAATACACGATTTATGTTATTTCTTGCATGACATGTCATATACAATATGTGGGGTGTACTACTCGTCACCTCAGAGCCCGCATAGTGGAACACTACTGTGGCACCAACTGGAACACTTTTCGCAAATCTGCGGTCTCCAAACATTTTGAAACAGTACATGAGAGAGATCTCTCTTCCTTTGCCTTTCAGGGAGTGGAGCGGGTGGTATGTCCAGTCAGGGGAGGTGATCTGCAGAGATTGCTTTTAAAACGTGAAGGTTTTTGGATTCACAGGTTAGGCACCCGCATGCCACAAGGTTTAAATAGGAGATGGGATCTGAGCCTGGTTTACACACATTGAGGCCTTTTTCCTCTCCATAACCATATATGTTGTGCTTAGATAACAATTTATGTGATTTGCCGCTGCTGTCCTCTCTCCTTTCCTGTCCATTTCTACTTTCATGGTTTGTCAGTGACAACTCTTTTTTACATATTTTTACATATTTTTATGTAATATTTTCAATGTTATTATTGTATTTTTACATTGTATTCTTTGGGGATGTATGTCTCTTTAAGAGGCGGTTTGTGTGTTCCCGGGGGCGGAGTTTTCTCTCCCCTGGTTTCATATAAATTTCCTCTTGCACAGGTACACTCTTAACTACGATTAAGGGCGGATGGTAGGCCCGATACGCGTTAGTTGACCCTGTGATTTTATTGCCTTGTCTGTGGATTTTCAAATAAACATTTCAGCCTTTTTTTACCTCAACCTGTTCTGGTTTGCGGATCCTTTTTGCACTTCTCTACTACCATGGCCTGGCTTGCCTGATCCTGCACCGACCGGTATGATGGCTGGGGGTAGAGCGTCATGATCCTCCTTACTGCCACTGTATGTGCCCAGTATATGTAGCCAGAGGTATATGTGCCCAGTATACAGGGAGTGCAGAATTATTAGGGAAGTTGTACTTTTGAGGAATAATTTTATTATTGAACAACAACCATGTTCTCAATGAACCCAAAAAACTCATTAATATCAAAGCTGAATATTTTTGAAAGTAGTTTTTAGTTTGTTTTTAGTTTTAGCTATTTTAGGGGGATATCTGTGTGTGCAGGTGACTATTACTGTGCATAATTATTAGGCAACTTAACAAAAAACAAATATATACCCATTTCAATTATTTATTTTTACCAGTGAAACCAATATAACATCTTAACATTCACAAATATACATTTCTGACATTCAAAAACAAAACAAAAACAAATCAGTGACCAATATAGCCACATTTCTTTGCAAGGACACTCAAAAGCCTGCCATCCATGGATTCTGTCAGTGTTTTGATCTGTTCACCATCAACATTGCGTGCAGCAGCAACCACAGCCTCCCAGACACTGTTCAGAGAGGTGTACTGTTTTTCCTCCTTGTAAATTTCACATTTTATGATGGACCACAGGTTCTCAATGGGGTTCAGATCTGGTGAACAAGGAGGCCATGTCATTAGTTTTTCTTCTTTTATACCCTTTCTTGCCAGCCACGCTGTGGAGTACTTGGACGCGTGTGATGGAGCATTGTCCTGCATGAAAATCATGTTTTTCTTGAAGGATGCAGACTTCTTCCTGTACCACTGCTTGAAGAAGGTGTCTTCCAGAAACTGGCAGTAGGACTGGGAGTTGAGCTTGACTCCATCCTCAACCCGAAAAGGCCCCACAAGCTCATCTTTGATGATACCAGCCCAAACCAGTACTCCACCTCCACCTTGCTGGCGTCTGAGTCGGACTGGAGCTCTCTGCCCTTTACCAATCCAGCCATGGGCCCATCCATCTGGCCCATCAAGACTCACTCTCATTTCATCAGTCCATAAAACCTTAGAAAAATCAGTCTTGAGATATTTCTTGGCCCAGTCTTGACGTTTCAGCCTGTGTGTCTTGTTCAGTGGTGGTCGTCTTTCAGCCTTTCTTACCTTGGCCATGTCTCTGAGTATTGCACACCTTGTGCTTTTGGGCACTCCAGTGATGTTGCAGCTCTGAAATATGGCCAAACTGGTGGCAAGTGGCATCTTGGCAGCTGCACGCTTGACTTTTCTCAGTTCATGGGCAGTTATTTTGCTCCTTGGTTTTTCCACATGCTTCTTGCGACCCTGTTGACTATTTTGAATGAAACGCTTGATTGTTCGATGATCACGCTTCAGACGCTTTGCAATTTTAAGAGTGCTGCATCCCTTTGCAAGATATCTCACTATCTCTGACTTTTCTGAGCCTGTCAAGTCCTTCTTTTGACCCATTTTGCCAAAGGAAAGGAAGTTGCCTAATAATTATGCACACCTGATATAGGGTGTTGATGTCATTAGACCACACCCCTTCTCATTACAGAGATGCACATCACCTAATATGCTTAATTGGTAGTAGGCTTTCAAGCCTATACAGCTTGGAGTAAGACAACATGCATAAAGAGGATGATGTGGTCAAAATACTAATTTGCCTAATAATTCTGCACTCCCTGTATGTATCCAGTGCTATATGTGCCAAGTATATGTAGCCAGAGGTATATGTGCCCTGACACAGGAGACCAGGGTTCGAATCTCGGCTCTGCCTGTTCAGTAAGCCAGCACCTATTCAGTAGGAGATCTTAGGCATGTCTCCCTAACACTGCTACTGCCTATAGAGCACATCCTAGTGGCTGCAGCTTTGAGTCTGCCAGGAGAAAAGCGCCATTTAAATGTTATCTGTCTAGTATATATAGCCAATATCAGGGGCAAACCCAGGATTTTCAAAGGGGGGATTCCTGAAAGGTCTCCCTCAGCCACGTACACTACAGTATAATAATATAGTAGGACATGATTGATGCTGGGCACACATAATGCAATTTCCCGTCTGACTGACAGGATCTGACATTTATTTCCTAAATGTCTGACCTGCTTCTGATCCAATTTGGATGCAGATATAATGAGGACAGCTGACATTGCTAATTAAGGGGAAAGCGAAGCATTCACACAGCAGGGCACATGGCTGTGCTCGTACCTGTTAAGTTCTCCAGAGCTGCTCAATGCTCTGTACACAGGCTGCTGCTCCATGCTCTGTACACACTCTGCTGCTGCATCCAAAGTCAACTGTAGCAAGGAAAGAAAGGGGACGGGGTAAGCCCCACATAGTGCAGGCAGCAGCATGGTGCTGTGAGTGGCAGGATGCCTGCAAATGTCTCGACTTGTGCCAGTCCCCAGACACTGCACTGGCCCTGGTCTGAGGGGGGATTCTGGGCAGCTGTAATCCCCCCCCTGCGTTTGCCAATGAATATATAGTCTATATATACTATACAAATAGACAAGACAAATAACATTTATATGGCGCTTTTCTTCTGGCAGACTCAAAGCGCCAGAGCTGCAGCCACTAGGACACGCTCTATAGGCAGTAGCAGTGTTAGGGAGACTTGCCTAAGGTCTCCTACTGAATAGGTGCTGGCTTACTGAACAGGCCCCAGTATATGTAGGCAGGGGTATATGTGCCCAGTATACAGTGGCTTGCAAAAGTATTCGGCCCCCTTAAAGTTTTCCACATTCTGTCACATTACTGCCACAAACATGAATCAATTTTATTGGAATTCTACATGAAAGACCAATACAAAGTGGTGTACACGTAAGAAGTGCAATGAAAATCATACATGATTCCAAACATTTTTTACAAATGAATAACTGCAAATTGGGTTGTGCGTAATTATTGAGCCCCCTTTGGTCTGATTTCAGTCTGTTGCCCATAGACATTGCCTGATGAGTGCTAATGACTAAATAGAGTGCACCTGTGTGTAATCTAATGTCAGTACAAAAACAGCAGCTCTGTGACGGCCTCAGAGGTTGTCTAAGAGAATATTGGGAGCAACAACACCAGGAAGTCCAAAGAACACACCAAACAGGTCCGGGATAAAGTTATTGAGAAATTTAAAGCAGGCTTAGGCTACAAAAAGATTTCCAAAGCCTTGAACATCTCACGGAGCACTGTTCAAGCGATCATTCAGAAATGGAAGGAGTATGGCAAAACTGTAAACCTACCAAAACAAGGCCGTCCACCTAAACTCACAGGTTGAACAAGGAGAGCACTGATCAGAAATGTAGTCAAGAGGCCCATGGTGACTCTGGACAAGCTGCAGAGATCTACAGCTCAGGTGGGGGAATCTATCCATAGGACAACTATTAGTCGTGCACTGCACAAAGTTAGCCTTTATGGAAGAGTGACAAGTAGAGGTGTAGCGAACGGTTCGCCGGCGAACGGTTCCAGGCGAACTTAGGGGGTTCGCATTCGCCTGCACCAGGCGAACTTTTGCGGAAGTTCGATTCGCCCCATAATGCACTATGAGGGTCAACTTTGACCCTCTGCATCACAGTCAGCAGGCACATTGTAGCCATTCAGGCTACACTAAGCCCTGGAGCCCCCCCCCCCCCTTATATAAGGCAGCCTCCGGTGGCCATTACACTCACTCGTGTGCCTGCTAGTGAGAGGAAAGGGACAGCTGCTGCAGACTTTTTCTCCTAGGGACAGAGTAGTTAGGTTCTAGGCTGCTTTGCTTGCTCCTGACTGATTATTATTGCTTTTAAAGCCCCCAGCAACAGCTCTTTTCAGAGCTCAACCTGTACATTTTTTTTTCTGTGTGTCAAACTGACACTTTTGTTGCATGCACAGCCTTGCTAATTGATAGTGTGTGTGCCACTGCCAGCAGCCCAGCACATTCAGTGACTACCTGTGTGTGTGACAGGGAGCTGCACATTGTACTACCCAGTACTGCATATACCCCAGTACCTGTTGTGTTTACTTAACCCACCTCATCACTGCATATACCTAGCTTTGTGTTGAGTGAAACCAGCTCACTGCATCTAACTACCCAGTACCTGTTGTGTTTACTTAACCCACCTCATCACTGCATATACCTAGCGTTGTGTTGAGTGAACCCAGCTCACTGCATGTAACTACCTGTTGTGTTGAGTGAGAACCCACCTGGCCACCTCGCTGCATCATGTTGAGTGAACCCAGCTCACTGCATCTAACTACCTGTTGTGTTGAGTGTGAACCCACCTGGTCACCTCGCTGCATCTAACTACCTGTTGTGTTGAGTCAGAACCCACATCACTGCATCTTAAGTACCTTTCATGTTGAGTGAACCCAGCTCACTGCATCTAACTACCCAGTACCTGTTGTGTTTACTTAACCCACCTCATCACTGCATATACCTAGCGTTGTGTTGAGTGAACCCAGCTCACTGCATCTAACTACCTGTTGTGTTGAGTGAGAACCCACCTCACTGCATATAGCTAGCATACCCCCGAGATGGACAAAATGGACAAACCAGGTAGAGGAAGAGGTAGAGGCAGACCCAGAGGAAGGCCACTAGGCACCGGCAGGTCTGTGGCTGTGCGAGGTGGTGTTGCTGTGATTTCGTGCGGACCTGCCCCAAAATACAGTGCTCAGAAGAAGGCACGTGCCATCACTTCCCAAAATCGTGAGGAGGTGATTGAGTATTTAACACAGAACACCTCATCTCCCGCAGCCACCAGCGCTACAACAAGCACCACATCCGCTGCATTTGACACTTCACAGGAGTTATTTGGTGGTGGTGGTGAAATCACTGATTCCCAGCCACTACTGCAACAACAACAAGAAGGCGCAGGTACACCACCTCCTACGTCTGAGTTAGGTGGCGATAGTATGGACGTAACGTGTGTGGATGGGGATGATGGTGGACCACCTGAAGTTGGTGCACTTGAGGAGGTGTCTGAGGAAAGCGCAGTTGGCCAGGAGGATTATGATGACGAATATACGGATACCACATATGTTCCCGGTAGAGGAGATGACCAGGTGGACAGTTCAGAGGAGGAGTCAGAGAGGAGTAGGAGGAGACGACTCCATGATAGAAGCAGAGTGAGCTCGTCCTCAGAAACAGCTGGGGGCAGTGTCCGACGCCATGTACCGCCAGCTATGGCCAGCCAGCACACATGCCCTTCAACGTCAGCTGCTGATGCCACCCTAGCGCCATCACCCCAGGGAGGTTCAGCGGTTTGGAAATTTTTTAACGTGTGTGTCTCAGATCGGAGCAAAGCCATCTGTTGTCTCTGCCAGCAAAAATTGAGCCGTGGAAAGGCCAACTCTCACGTAGGGACAAGTGCCTTACGAAGGCACCTGGAGAGAAGGCACAAACAGCTATGGCAAGAACACCTGAGGAAAAGCAGCACCCCTCAAAAGACAAGCCACCCTCCTTCTCCTCTTCCTCCTTCAGGTGCATCATCTTTATCCACTTTCTCCCTTTCACCTTCACAGCCACCCTCCTCCACACCGCCTCTTCCCTTGAGCGCTTCCTTCTCCTCTGCCCACAGCAGTACCCAGCTGTCCGTGAAGGAAGTATTTGAGCGGAAGAAGCAAATGTCTGCCAGTCACCCTCTTGCCCGGCGTCTGACAGCTGGCGTGGCGGAACTATTAGCTTGCCAGCTATTACCATACAAGCTGGTGGAGTCGGAGGCTTTCCGTAAGTTTGTGGCCATTGGTACACCGCAGTGGAAGATACCAGGCCGCAATTATTTTTCACAAAAGGCCATACCCAAACTGTACCGTGCAGTTGAGAGGCAAGTGGTGTCATCTCTGGCACACAGCGTTGGGTCAAGGGTCCACCTGACCACGGATGCCTGGTCTGCCAAGCACGGGCAGGGCCACTACATTACACACACAGCCCATTGGGTCAACCTGGTGACCGATGGCAGCAAGCAGGGAGTACGTGGCTGCGCAGAGGACCGACTTGTCACACCTCCACGGCTTGCAGGCAGGCCTCCAGCCACCTCCTCTCCACCTGCTATCTCCGCTTCGCTGTCGTCATCCTCCTCCTCCTTGGCTGGTGCCGCCATCTCCTCTCCAGCTCCACAGCCCCAGCACCCCAGGGCCTATGCTGCATGCCAGGTGCGACGGTGTCATGCAGTGTTAGACATGTCTTGCCTGAAAGCGGAGAGTCACACTGGAGCAGCTCTCCTGGCTGCTCTTAACAAACAGGTGGAGCAATGGCTGACCCCGCACAAGCTTGAGATCGGCAACGTGGTGTGTGACAACGGCAGCAATCTCATTGCTGCGTTGAATTTGGGAAAGCTGACACACATACCCTGCATGGCACATGTGCTTAATCTGGTCGTGCAAAGATTTGTGTCCAAGTACCCAGGCTTAGAGGACGTCCTGAAGCAGGCCAGGAAGTTGTGTGGGCATTTCAGGCGCTCTTACAAGGCCATGGCATGCTTTGCGGACATTCAGCGTAGAAACAACTTGCCGGTGAGACGCCTGATTTGCGATAGCCCGACTCGCTGGAATTCCACCCTGCTGATGTTCTCTCGCCTGCTAGACCAGGAGAAAGCCGTCACCCAGGGAAACAGTAAATTCGGGCGCCTGAGGCTAGTGGACAAATCGGGCGCCGCCATTCACTTCTATAATAAATATCGTTTAATGGGCGCCCGGTAGGAAAAAAGGGCGCCGGAGAAAACTAACGTTTTAAAAGCGGCGCCCGGAGACTTAATGTTTTATTACTGTTTCTCATGATTACACATTATTTAATGATTTATACATGTTTAAATATTATTTTTAAACGAAAACCAGTACAATATTTTTCCCAAACATTATTTTTAAACGAAAAACATTACTTTTTTTTTTTTTTTACATTATTTTTAAACGAAAACAATTACAGGGGGGTCTTAGGTTTAGGCACCAACAGGGGGGTCTTAGGTTTAGGCACCAACAGGGGGGTCTTAGGTTTAGGCACCAACAGGGGGGTCTTAGGTTTAGGCACTAACAGGGGGGTCTTAGGTTTAGGCACCAACAGGGGGTCTTAGGTTTAGGCACCAACAGGGGGGTCTTAGGTTTAGGCACCAACAGGGGGGTCTTAGGTTTAGGCACTAACAGGGGGGTCTTAGGTTTAGGCACCAACAGGGGGGTCTTAGGTTTAGGCACTAACAGGGGGGTCTAGGGGTTAGGGGTAGGTACAGGGAGGGTTACTTAGGCACCAACAGGGGGGGTCTTAGGTTTAGGCATCAACAGGGGGGTCTAGGGGTTAGGGGTAGGTACAGGGAGGGTTACTTAGTAAAAAAAATTTTAAACGTTATTATGCGTTTCATTATTTAAACGAAAGATTAACGTTTTTACAATTGCCGATTTAATACACATTATTTAATGATTTATAACGTTTAAAAACATTACTTTTAAACGAAATACATTTTTAAACGTAATCCATGTTTACCGTTAAAAACCCGCCGCCCTTTTTTCCCATCGCCCCTTTTTAACGTACGCGTCACCCAGTACCTGTATCATTACAGTACAAGGACACAATCTGGGAGGATGGGGATGTTGTGGCCCAACAACTGGACACTGATGCGAAATGCATGCAGGGTCATGGAGCCATTTGATGAGGTGACCAAACTGGTGAGTCGCGATGAGGGCACCATCAGCGACTTGATCCCCTACGCCTACTTCCTGGAGCGTGCCGTGCGTAGAGTGGTGGATACAGCTGTGGAGGAGCGTGAACAAGAAGAGTTAGGGCAGCAGGAGTCGTGGGAGCCATTTACACACGAACCCGATGTTTCCACAACACCGGCGGCAGCACAGAGGGGAGAGGAAGAGGAAGAAGAGGAGTCGTGTGGGGAAGGAGAGGAGTCAGACTCTGATGATGGTGATAATGAGGAAGGTGTTTCTGTGGAGGAGGAAGAGGCGGCGGAAGGAGAACAACCGTGGCAGCCATCACAGGGGGCTTCTGCTGCTCCACGTTCCCGTGGTATTGTTCGTGGCTGGGGGGTGGAAGAGGAGTTGCGTCCCGTCACTGAGGAAGAGCTAGAGGAGATGGAGAGTACGTCTGCATCCAGCTTTGTGCAGATGTCCTCTTTCATGTTGTCCAGCCTGTTGAGGGACCCCCGTATCAAAAAACTCAAGACGAATGACCTGTACTGGGTGGCCACGCTACTAGACCCTCGGTACAGGCACAAAGTGGCGGACCTCTTAGCAACTCAACAAAAGGCGGAAAGGATGTAGCACTTGCAGAACAAGCTGTCGATGATGCTTTACAATGCATTTAAGGGTGAGGGTGGCTGCACAACGCAATCAAGGTACCACTGGCAGTAACCCTCCTCCTCCCAAGTCCACGCAGGCAAGAACAGGATGCTCCAGCGATCTCAGGGTGATGTCGGACATGTGGACGTTCTTTAGTCCAACTCCTCGCCATAGTCCTTCTGGATCCACCCTCCACCAACGCCTGGACCGGCAGGTAGCCGACTACCTGGCCTTGAGTGTGGATGTAGACTCTGCGAAAAGCGACGATGAACCCTTGGACTACTGGTTGCGCAGGCTTGACCTGTGGCCAGAGCTGTCCCAATTTGCCATAAAACTTCTCTCTTGCCCTGCCGCAAGCGTCCTGTCAGAAAGGACCTTCAGTGCAGCTGGAGGCATAGTTACTGAGAAGAGAAGTCGCCTAAGTCACGACAGTGTTCAGTACCTGACCTTTATCAAAATGAATGAGGAATGGATCACGGTGGGCTACTGCATGACCGAAGACTAAGTCAGTCCCCACACACAGCATCTCTGCCTGCAGGCCGCTTGACTGCCTTCTCTGCCACTACCAACAGGGTCCAGGACTCTAGGCAGATTCCTGAATTTTTAAGGCCGCTGCTAGCAGCGACCGCTACACTAATTTTTCTGGTGCGTGTACATGTGCCCATCCCCCTTCGTGATCATTACCTTGCCGCGGTGAAGGGGCTTGCGCATCACAATGAAGCAATGACCGCCGGCTATTTGAGTGTCTCGGGTGGGGGTGGCACACAAAAGATAATAAGGTCGTTGCTTCATTGTGGTCAGAGCAAATTTGATCAGCTGGACAGTCACTGTTCTGTCATTCAGCTACATCAGCCGGACGAGCATATGGGCTGAAAAGCCACCATCACCTGCACTCTCGTCACGGTGCGCACCAGTCCAGCACGGCCGTCACTACACAAACGGCTGTTTGCAGTCACTGCATACCTTTCACTGCATCTGTGACTGCACATTATACCTGGCAGTCAGTGCATAACTTGCACTTGAATGGATACACTTGTAAACAATTTAAAAATACAACCATGTAAACTTTCAAACAATTTAAAAATACAACCATCTATCATTTTCAAAAAATTTAAAAAAAAAGGGCAAAAAAACTTGTCCTCCGTAAAACATTCTTGGCAAATGCTTTCGACTTGGTTTGTCTTCTGCTGGCTCAAGGGTCCATCTGACCACAGATGCCTGGTCTGCAAAGCACGGTCAGGGCAGCTACAGCATGGGTCTCAGCAGGCTCCCACTTCGGGCCGGAATCCAACCTTCATTCACCCGCGGTGACAATGGCAGACTTGCCCTCCATAACGGATTCCTGTTAAAGGATTTAAAGTTAATTAATTTCAATTAGGGCCGCAAAAGGTCCTCCTGAGTCCTGTATTGTTATTTTTGGTCACTACCTCGGGGCAGGCGTGCATGCCTGCCTGCCTCCCTCCTTGCCTGGATGTGTGGTGGTAGACGTTGATCAGGCTCCAACTCCGGAACGCAATACAAGAGGGAGCTCGTCCTCAGAAACAGCTGGGGGCAGTGTCCGGCGCCATGTATCGCCTGCTATGGCCAGACAGCCAACATGCCCTTCAACCTCAGCTGCTGATGCCACCGTAGCGCCATCAGCCCAGGGGGGCTCAGCGGTTTGGAAATTTTTTAATGTGTGTGTCTCAGATCGGAGCAAAGCCATCTGTTGTCTCTGCCAGCAAAAATTGAGCCGTGGAAAGGCCAACTGTCACGTAGGGACAATTGCTTTATGAAGGCACCTGGAGAGAAGGCCCAAACAGCTATAATTGGCAAGAACACCTGAGGAAAAGCAGCACCCCTCAAAAGACAAGGCGCGGAGAACAACCGCGGCAGCCGTCACAGGGGGCTTCTGCTGCTCCATGTTCCCATGGTATTGTTCGTGGCGGGGGGAGGAAGAATGGATACACTTTTAAACAATTTAAAAATACAATTATCTAAAGTTTCAAACAATTTAAAAATACAACCATGTAAACTTTCAAAAAATTTAAAAATACAACCATCTATCATTTTAAAAAAATGTAAAAAAGGGCAAAAAACTTGCCCTCCGTAAAACATTCTTGGCAAATGCTTTCGACTTGGTTTGTCTTCCGCTGGCTCAAGGGTCCATCTGACCACAGATGCCTGGTCTGCAAAGCACGGTCAGGGCAGCTACAGCATGGGTCTCAGCAGGCTCCCACTTCGGGCCGGAATCCAACCTTCATTCCCCGCGGTGACAATGGCAGACTTGCCCTCCATAACGGATTCCCGTTAAAGGATTTAAAGTTAATTCATTTCAATTAGGGCCGCAAAAGGTCCTCCTGAGTCCTGTATTGTTATTTTTGGTCACTACCTCGGGGCGGGCGTGCATGCCTGCCTGCTGCCCTCCTTGGATGTGTAGTGGTAGCTGTTTCTCAGGCTCCACACCGGATTCCATCCCTCATTCCCTGGCCATTACCCGGGGTCACAAATGGCAGACTTGCCCACCTCCATATGATTCTCGTGAAAGGAATGTGGTGTCATCTTTGCCCGCCATAACTGGTTCTCGTTAAAGGTTTTAAAGTACATTCATTTCAAATACACAGCAGGGCCTCGAAAGTCCTCCTCCTGTATTGTTATTTTTGGTCACTACCTCGGGGCGGGCGGGCGTGCATGCCTGCCCGCTGCCCTCCTTGGATGTGTAGTGGTAGCCGTTGCTCAAGCTCCACACCGGATTCAAACCCCTCATTCCCCGGCCATTAGCCGGGGTCACAATGGCAGACTTGCCCGCCTCCACAGGATTCTCGGTACTGAACAAGTACACAGCAAGTAGAAAATGTAATTTAAAAACAAAACATAAGCTTTTTAACAATGCCATGGAAAGTTGAGAAGGAAGTCACACATTACCTGACATCACTGAGTGAGGAAGAGCAATCTCGCCAGGTTGCGCAGTAGTCCAGCATGGCCATCACTACACAAACAGCTGTTTGCGGTGCGTTACACAGTGAGTTTGGTGTGTCAGTGTGAAGCAGTACTCTAATTACACTCCCTGATTGATGTATACACATGCAAGATGTTTGAAAGCACGTTAGGCCTGCAATTTAGCATTCAATGTGATTTCTGCCCTTTGCGTCACATCCAGATTTTTCCCCGGGACTTTTGTCATGTATCCCACTCCGCCATGCCCCCTTCCAGGTGTTAGACCCCTTGAAATATCTTTTCCATCACTTTTGTAGCCAGCATAATTTTTTCTATTTTTCAAAGTTCGCCTCCCCATTGAAGTCTATTGTGGTTCGCGAACTTTTCCGCGAACCGAACCTTCCACGGAAGTTCGCGAACCCGGTTCGCGAACCGAAAATCGGAGGTTCGCGACATCTCTAGTGACAAGAAGAAAGCCATTGTTAACAGAAAAGCATAAGAAGTCCCATTTGCAGTTTGCCATAAGCCATGTGGGGGACACAGCAAACATGTGGAAGAAGGTGCTCTGGTCAGATGAGACCAAAATGGAACTTTTTGGCCAAAATGTAAAACGCTATGTGTGGCGGAAAACTACCACTGCACATCACTCTGAACACACCATCCCCACTGTCAAATATGGTGGTGGCAGCATCATGCTCTGGGGGTGCTTCTCTTCAGCAGGGACAGGGAAGCTGGTCAGAGTTGATGGGAAGATGGATGGGCAATCTTGGAAGAAAACCTCTTGGAGTCTGCAAAAGACTTCAGACTGGGGTGGAGGTTCACCTTTCAGCAGCACAACGACCCTAAACATAAAGCCAGGGCAACAATGGAATGGTTTAAAACAAAACATATCCATGTGTTAGAATGGCCCAGTCAAAGTGCAGATCTAAATCCAATCAAGAATCTGTGGCAAGATCTGAAAACTGCTGTTCACAAACGCTGTCCATCTAATCTGACTGAGCTGGAGCTGTTTTGCAAAGAAGAATGGGCAAGGATTTCAGTCTCCAGATGTGCAAAGCTGGTAGAGACATACTCTAAAAGACTGGCAGCTGTAATTGCAGCAAAAGGTGGTTCTACAAAGTATTGAGTCAGTGGGCTGAATAATTACGCACACCCCACTTTGCAGTTATTTATTTGTAAAAAATGTTTGGAATCATGGATGATTGTCGTTCCACTTCTCACGTGTACACCGCTTTGTATTGGTCTTTCACGTGCAATTCCAATAAAATTGATTCATGTTTGCGCAGTATTGTGACAAAATGTGGAAAACTTCAAGCGACCGAATACTTTTGCAAGCCACTGTATATAGCCAAGGGTATATGCCCCCAGTATATGAAGGCAGGGGTATATGTCCCCAGAATAGGTAGCCAGGTGTCCCCCAGCAGGAGGGGAGCAGTGCAGAGAAGGAGAGCTGTGGGCACAGCGCCAGATTGGGGAGGTGAAGATTCCCCTGCGGCCTGAATAGGATGCTGCAGCTTTTCTCCCTGTGGCGGTTGGGGGTTGAGTGGTGCGGCTGGTGGTAGTGGCAGAAGGATGTGGGTCCCGTATTCCACAGCCACTGTCGGCAATGCTGATCCCCCATGTCAAACCCACCGACGCATCCTCCTCCTCAGAGTCAGAGCTGACATCCCCATCCTGTGGATGGTAGTCACGGTCCTTCATCCCATCATCAACATCAACACCCCCCCCCCCCCTTCCTCAAAACCCAGAACATCCTCCTCAAACTCCTTGCGGCTAAAAGCCCTGAGTTCAATCGTGGCGCCTGGAGCGAAAAGCTTGCTGACTGAGGGTAGGCTGCCCGCTGGGGTCGACACTGACATGGCAGACCTTCTGAGGGTGGGCGTAATGTTTCTCCCTGTCCTCTTGCCCTTGCTGCCCCTTCCCTGGCTGCCGGTGCCAGCAGACATAGTACAACTTATACGTGATGATGTCACCAGATGATGTGGGGTACTTTTACTTTAATAAAATCGGGGTTGGACTTTAAATCAAATCAGCACGGAGTGACAGACCGCAGAGTAGAGGACAGACAGTGCACACTATCTGTCTAACTGTCACACTGACAATGCTCAGCACAGCAGCACTGCAGTAATCTGTAGTAAGCTAACACAGTACCGTACTACTCTCTAACAACTAACTGCAGTACTAACTATACAATAACACAGTAATCCTATTCTCTAACCTATACTGTCCTGCTGGCCTGCACAGCACACACAGACACAGACAGGACCTAACTGAGTGAATGAAATCAAACAATTACAAGCTAGCTAGCTAAAAAAACAATAGAACAATAGCGTAGTGAAGGTGTTTAGCACTCAAAGCTTTAGGTTTATCACTGTATACAGCACTTGCTAAGCCAACAGCACTGGAGCAAGGATACCGGCAGGATACAGTAAAAATGGTCAGATACCCAGGTTACCCGGGTATCTGGAATCCGGATGAGCATCCCTGCTAGAGATGACAGAAAGGGGTAAGTCCTGCATCCAAGTCTCCAATTCAAAATGCAGACAAAAGATAGGCACCAACTAGGGCCATTCTTCTAAAAAAAAGTAGATATCACAGACATGTAGGTGAGGCTGCAACTAAAGTAGAATTACTGTTTCATTATTGTGCATGTCATTTTTTAATATATTATCTCTGCACTTTAAATTCCTTTCATATGATTGTATGCATGAAGAGGCTTCTGCTTAACAATATTGGCATTTATTGCATGTTTACTTTACAAAAATAGTATAAAGGATAAATAAATGTAGTGGCATTACTAGATTGTGTGTTAATATACGTAATAGAAATAAAAATAATGGAGAAGGTATGCTGTATAAGATATATGCTTTACTTGTATTCTGCCTTATGAGTCAGTTTTTCCGCGTACGTACGAAAAGGGCGTCGGGAAAAAAGGGCGCGTGGTATAAACGATAAATGGAAAATATCGTTTATAGAAATATTGTGTAGAATTTCGTTTATAAATAGTGTTTTAAGAATTTATAAATCACTAAATAATGTGTATGAGATCGGCAATTCTTAAAACGTTAATCTTCCCTATTTGTAAAGTGAAACTTATATTTACGTTTATTAAAAACCCTCCCTGTACCTATCCCTAACCCCTACACCCCCTGTTGGTGCCTAAACCTAAGACCCCCCTGTTGGTGCCTAAACCTAAGACCCCCCAGTTGGTGCCTAAACCTAAGACCCCCCAGTTGGTGCCTAAACCTAAGACCCCCCTGTTGGTGCCTAAACCTAAGACCCTCCTGTTGGTGCCTAAACCTAAGACCCCCCTGTTGGTGCCTAAACCTAAGACCCCCCTGTTGGTGCCTAAACCTAAGACCCCCCAGTTGGTGCCTAAACCTAAGACCCCCCTGTTGGTGCCTAAACCTAAAACCCCCTATGGATAATAATGTTTTACAGACATTAATAAATAAAAAATGTAAAGAAAAAAATGTAAATTATTTTTTTGGGTGGATAATAATGTTTTAGAAATAGTGATTTAGTATCTTCATAAACGTTATTCGTCACGGGCTCATTTTGTAAACTTAAATCATCACAAACATAGTTATAAATCCTTAAAAATCTCCGGGCGCCGTTATAAATCCTTAAAAATCTCCGGCGCCTTTTTTTCCCTGTTCAGCGCCCATTAAACGATATTTATAATGGAAGTGAATGGGGCGCCCTTTTTGTCCACTTGTCTCATGCGCCCAAATCTACTGCTTCCAGTTTTTCCTCCTAGGCAATGAAGCCAACTTATGTTCATTCCACAACAGCCTTGAGAGTCTTCTGCCCATCAACAGAAGTACTGCACAAACACATCAACGCAAGAGAGAGAGCAACAAAGACAGCTACAAATAAATAGCTCCGTGCTGCCAACTGATAACTGATCTCTTTTAATTTGGTGTTTTTATCACTACATAATAAACACACATGTAAATAGTTTAAAGAAAACCTATAAGTCTGTTACAAGTGCTTAAAAAATGTGGGTTTCAAGGGCCTTTCCCTGATACTATCCGCACTCTCTACTCAAATTCGTCTGCAACTGTTCTGGTCTCAGGCCTAGATTCAGACCCATTTTCATTTACAGAGGAACGAGGCAAGGCTGCCCCCTTTCCCCAGCCCTATTCGCCCTTGCCTTTGAACCCCTACTTGAATCAATACAATCTAACCCTTCAATTAAAGGAATAGAAGTAAAAGGCAGGGAATACAAATGTAATGCATTTGCGGATGATCTTCTTCTAACAATTCAACAGCCACTGATTTCCCTTCCAAATGTTAGCAACACACTAAAAGACTTTGGTCTTATGTCAGGCTTACAGTGCAATCATGAAAAAAATGAAGCCTTAACTCTAAATATACCCCCAGATAAGGAATCTCACCTCAAGCTTAACTTTCCTTTTACATGGCAGGACAAATCTATCAAGTATCTATGAGTACAGATCCCAAATAACCTTAAACACACGTATGATCTGAATTTCCCACCATTGTTTAACTCCCTGAAAACCAAACTCAAGGGCTGGGATAGAATGACTATCTCCTAGATAGGACAAATCAATATAAGAAAAATGGTGATCCTTCCTAAAGTCATGTACCTATTTAGACCTCTACCCATAGAGATTTCTAGGCCCCAGATCGAATCTTTCCAATAATTTATTAACGCCTTCATTTGGAATTTTAAGAGATCTAGAATAAAAGCCAATATAATGTATAGAAACAAATCCCAAGGAGGTTTGGGGGTCCCCTCCTTCTATAAATATTATCAAGCAGCAAGAACAGCCCAAATTTTCCAAGCCACCTATAAATGCTACAACCCTAAATGGAAAGCGCTAGAAAATGCCTTTATTTCCCCTCACACATTACAGGCAACTTTCTGTCTCCAGTCTCCCCCCCCCCCCCCCCTTCTTCTGTACTCTGGTCTAAAGCCCTCCCGACAACCATTGAAGCCCTCAAACTCTGGAATAGACTTACATTTAAATACAAATTCGTTTCAGCTCCCTCCATTCTTGTCCCAATAGTTCTGAACCCATATTTTCCTCCAGGCATCAACCCCTCCTCTTACAACTGGTGGACCTCCAATCATATTGAAAACTTCTCCAATTTGCTAAAAGGAGATACATTTGTTACCTTTCAATCATTACGTCAGAACTCCGACATCCCTTTAAAGAGGAACTCCAGGGAAAATAATGTAATAAAAAAAGTGCTTCATTTTTACAATAATTATGTATAAATGATTTAGTCAGTGTTTGTCCATTGTAAAATCTTTTAAATCCCTGATTTACATTCTGACATTTATTACATGGTGACATTTTTACTGTTGGCAGGTGATGTAGCTGCTGCATTTTTGGCAGTTGGAAACCGCTGTAAATAGCTATTTCCCACAATGCAGCAAGGTTCCCAGACAGGAAACTGCTAGGAGTACGTACTCAAGAGTTTCTTGTGGGACAGGATTCACCACAATATCAGTCATACAGCGCCCCTTGATGGTGTGTTTGTGAAAAGGAATAGATTTCTCATGTAAAAGGGGGTATCAGCTACTGATTGGGATAAAATTCTTGGTCGGAGTTTCTCTTTATGAGAACATTTTAACTACTGTCAATTATATCATTATTTCCACAATTCCTACACCAGAAGCCAAGTATTTGATAAAACACCATTCGAAAAACTGTCCCTATCCAGTAAACCTCCCAAACAATTAATCTCAGTTATTTATAGACAATTGACTCTTCTCAACCTGGAGGATAAAACTGGGTCACAATTACAATGGGAATCAGATCTTTAATTTCCTATTCCAAAAGAGGATTGGGATAAAATTTGGAAGTTGACGTCTCACTGACAGAAACAGCCTTCAAAGTGTTACACCAAACATACCTAACCCCAGACAGGTATTACAAATTTTCCCCAGACAAAGACCCCAATTGTTTTAGGAAATGTGCCACCAAAGGCAGCTTTAAACACATTTGGTTTGGATTGCCCCAAAGTCCAAAAGATATGGTCAGAAGTCTATAAATGGATGATTACCTCTATACACAGATTGATTCATCCCGAGATGACAAATGCTCTACTTAATCTCCCTTTGCATAATCTCACTAGATGTGAAAACATACTCCTGACCAAACTTTGCACAGCCACAAAACAAGTAATTGTGACAGGTGGCTCCATGATGAATCTCTACAGCTAGCTCTCATATTCATTATGACTCCAGCAGCCTATATCTACAGACAACCGTTTTTTTTTTTGTATTCAATTTTAACTGGACACTTTTTTGTGATATGTAAGATGTTCAGTCCTTAGAGATGTTCAACGACATGCAAATAACTCTAAATTGATACTGGATTATGCAAATTTTATTGCAACTATATGCAGCTTGAAAATGGATGATTCATCTTTATTTGATGGTCATTTCAAACCACATGTCTGCAAAACAAATTGGCATAATCCTGAATTAACTCAGAATTATTTGCATCTTGCTTGACCATCCCTATTAGTCAATATCAATATGATAATATATAAATATAATCTGACTTTTATGTGTAAAACATCTACTTACTACAAATAAACAAAAAAATTGATTCATAAAACTTCTAACAAAATATTTAGCCTTATATGTTTTTCATCTTCTAAAGCCTTTTTAAGTAGCCAGCAAGCAAAATAGATACTAAACATATGGCAAACGATGTATAGTAAGTATAATAGTATCAGTTTATTTGGTGTTTTTATGTTATGTTTTATACTGTATATAAGGTGAGAATTATTTTCGGATAGATTCTTGAGATGCATTTTATTAACCCCCAAAGAGTCTAGTCAGTTGACAATCATGTGCTGTTAAAGAGAAACACCGACCAAGAATTGAACTTTATCCCAATCAGTAGCTGATACCCCCTTTTACATGAGAAATCTATTTCTTTTCACAAACAGACCATCAGGGGGCGCTGTATGGCTGATATTGTGGTGAAACCCCTCCCACAAGAAACTCTGAGCAGCGTGGTACTCCTGGCAGTTTCCTGTTTGTGAACCTTGTTGCATTGTGGGAAATAGCTGTTTACAGCTGTTTACAACTGCCAAAAAAGCATGCAGCAGCTACATCACCTGCCAACAGTAAAAATGTCACCATGTAATAAATTTCAGAATGTAAATCAGGGATTTAGAAGATTTTACAATGGGCAAACACTTACTAAATCATTTATACATAATTATTGTAAAAATCAAGCACTTTTGCATTACATTATTTTCACTGGAGTTCCACTTTAAGGTTTGTTTTTTTTAAGTTGCCTGGCTGAAGGTTTATATTTTTTTAAGTTGCCACGCTGAAGCGCCAGCGTACTTACACACTGGCTGTCAGCGTGTAGTACACTGGCGCTTCCTGACATCACGTCATGTGACGTCCAGTTGCCATGGAGACGCGACACGGGACATCCATGAGCGAGGTGAGTGTCAATTCCCCCGCAACCCACTCGCAAATTTACAGGGAGGGAGGGGGGAAGAAAGGGGGCCTGTCGGTGGGCCAGAGAAGCAGTGCACTGGCCCGTATGCAGTAGTTTGCCCAGTGCTGATATAGCTACAGCTGTGCAGAGAGTGGGGGGTATGTACCATCGGGTGTGGCGGAGATCTTTAAAGCTCTAGAGGATATTGGCGTGGGACTTTTCCGAGGATATTGGCGTGGGAACATTTTTTTATAGGTGCATGTAAGTATTTATGGTTAATTAAGAAACATAATTTTTTTTTTCATTGTTGTGTTTTTATTTCATTTAACCCTTTATGGAAATGGGTAAGGGGTACTTTGTTCCCCTATACTAATTTCTCCTGAGGAGTGGGTGGGCATCTGGGGGTTTCCCTTTCTTAAAGGAGACTCCCAGATGCCACCATGAACCCCCCAGGACATCGGCGGTCTCCACCTCCTCCTGGGGAACCGAAGGTGGGGAAGAGCCCCTTGTCCATGCATTGGCTAAGGGCTCTGGGGGAGAGGGGGAGGCTTGGCCACCCCTCTCTTCCGGAGCCCCCTCATACCATGGACCATGCAGGATGGTATAGCTCAGGGTGCGAAGCTCCACGCGGGCGGGGCTTTATATTCTGGCTATCCCAGCCTGCATCAGGGACAAGGGGTTAAAGAGGCTCAGGAGAGGGTCCCCACATCATTTTTTTTATATTTCCCACACCCTGAACAAGTGTATATTTAAAATACATTAATACATGTTGATACATAATAGATAGTGACATATTGCAACAGGATCTGGATAGGATGGCTATATGGGCACATACATGGCAGATGAAATTCAATGTTGAAAAATGTAAAGTCATGCATTTTGGTCGTACCAACGGTCTAGCACCATACAAAATAAATAGGATACAGTTGGGGACATCAAACTCGAAGAAGGACTTAGGAGTACTCATCGACAACAAGTTAAATAATCGTACTTAATGCTAAGCCGCTGCAGCTAAAGCTAACAAAATTTTGGGATGTATTAAAAGGGAAATAAAAACTCGAGATGCTAGCATAATATTGCCCCTGTTTAACTCTCTAGTAAGGCCCGGTTCACATTAGCGGTTGTTTGCCAAACGGACCGGATGACCTGACCGGATCCGGACCGGATCCGGATCGGAACCGTACGGTTCTGATCCGGATCCGATCCGGATCCGGTCAGGTTGCATCGGGTGGTAATCAGGATGCGATCCGGATCCGTTTGGCAAAGTTAACGTAAAAAAAAAAAAAATGTTGGGGTCTGGGAGGTCAGCAGAAGGGGGACCTGTGGAATCAGGCCCTCTGCTGTTTAGCACTCACCTCCACCTCCGACATGCTGCCAACATCCTGCCAACACCTCCAGCTCGTGCTGCTCCACTCCAAAATGCTTGCCCATGTGTCCCCAGCCAATATCGCCGCAAAAATCCGCATAGGAAGTGGGGTAGAACATCCGGATTTCTCAGCCAGTGTGTTGTGCGGCCTCCGGTTCCCATTTGTTTGTATTGGCCGGATGGTGCAGTCCGGCTCCGCCCCGGATACGGCTGCCGGAGGGGCCGGATGAAAAAATAGCGCATGTTGGAACGGAGGCCGGAGTCCGGATCCGGCCCGGATCCGGTCCGGCTCCGGTTCTGCAGAACGGACCCATGTGAACGGACGCATAGGCTTTAATTGCTATGCCGTGCGTCCGTTCCGTCCGTTCTGCAGGCGGTGCGGCTCCGGCACGGCGATTCCGGAGGGCCACCGCAAGTGTGAACCGGGCCTAAGGCCACATCTGAAATATGGAATTCAGTTCTGGGCACCACATTACAAAAAAGATATTGCAGTTTTAGAGCAGGTGCAGAGACAAGCAACAAAATTGATACGTGGGATGGAAGGTCTCACTTACCAATAAAGGTTAGATAAACTGGGTTTATTTAGTCTAGAGAAAAGACGCCTTAGAGGGGATCTAATTAACATGTATAAATACGTCAGAGGGCAATATAATAGCTTGGCGGATGAGCTTTTTGTCCCTAGGCCTTCTCAAAGGACTAGAGGACATGATCTGCGCATGGAGGAAAAACGTTTTAGCCATTTATTTAGGAAAGGGTTCTTTACAGTAAGAGTGATTAAGATGTGGAATGCATTGCCACAGGAAGTTGTTATGGCAAACTCTATACCTGTGTTTAAAGGGGGCTTAGATGCTTTCCTTGCGTTGAAAGACATCCATGGCTACAATTACTAGGTAATGCCTAACGATGTTGATCCAGGGATTTTATCTGGAGTCTGTAAGGAATTTTTTTCCCTTTTGGGGCTAATTGGACCATGCCTTGTAAAGGTTTTTTTGCCTTCCTCTGGATCAACAGGGATATGTGAGGGAGCAGGCTGGTGTTGTATTTTGTTCTCTGGTTGAACTCGATGGACGTATGTCTTTTTTCAACCAAAATAACTATGACTATGTCATTTTACCGCATTTAAATCGCAACTTTTTTCCTCAAATTTTAACAACAATTTTCTCAAAAGCTACAAGCTCTTTAACATACCCTGCACATTTGGTGTTTCTAGCATATAAGAAGGCTTTGCTATTAACAGCTAAAGTCGGTGGCCGTTGAAACATTTCCCACACTCAGAACAAGAACTTTAAAATCGATTTTCTCAAAAACTATAAGGTCTTTTTGAATTGTTTTCCTCTTGTACCCACTGTCCTCCTCTACATACCCTGCAAATTTGGTGTTTCTAGCACATAAGGGGGCTTTGCTGTTAACCTCCTTAGCGGTATGTCTGACACTGTGTTGAACATACCGCTTGCTCTCCTCAGGGGTCCCTCAGGACTAATGTAACTTCCTTGCTGTAAAAGATTTAGCTAGCACTAGGCTAGCTAGTATATGCACACCCCGATTGCCCCGATACCCCGATCTAGCCAGTTAATACATTACCCCACCTGGCTCCAGCGATCGGCGCAGCCTCCCCGGACAGCTCCAGTCTCTCTATGGGGAGGATCGGGTCTGCGCATGACGTCATGACATTGGTGACATAATGACGTCATGTATGATCCTCCCCATAGAGAAGAGCTGGGTGATGTATTAACTGGCTGGTGATCGGGGGTTGCCGGCTACATGTACTAGCTAGCCTAGTGCTAGCTAAAGCTTTTACAGCCAGGAAAACAGTTAAATTAGTCCTGGGGACTCTAAAGCAGCAAAATCTCCTGAGCGGCGCTGGCGTAATGCTCAGGTGGTTAACCGCTAAAGTCAGCGGCCATTTGCATGCCATTTAAGTTTATGGAACCGCCACGTAACGCAAACAAAATTTTGCATGAATAACTTGCGTAATTACGAGTAGCGATTACATTTCTATGCAAGTTTTTTTTACGACTAATCTGCTAATTTTGCATTATGATTACGATGTGTAATTGCAAATTACGATGTGTAATTATGCATTGCTGTAATTTCTGCTCACTACTATTGGTAGTCAATGGAGAAATTGGCAGAGAGGGGCTACCTCAGAGGAGTTGCTTAGCTTGTATTTGGGTTTGATTTCTAGGATATACCAGGTGGTGCCTCTCTGGAGTTGAGTTACTAACGCTGGAGAACATAAGCTCCAGCAAACTTGGTCTGGATTTTAAACACTGTCTGCATTTAGGTGTCCTCCCGATCCTTTCTTAAGGCAAAAAGTAACAGAGATTGTTAAAAGATTCATGAATCAGAGTTTGTGTTATTGCAAACATATTTTTTATAAAACCAAGACAACTTATTATGGGTGTGTACTTAACTGCAGTCAAAAACACTAATCTTTCAGCGGTTGTCAGTATGTTGCATTCTTACCAAGGTTATGCAGTTATAATTCTAAATTAAAAATACTTGGGATAGTAATTCTAGCTCAAAAATACTAACAAATTACCATATTTTTGGGAATATAAGATGCACTTTTTCTCCAGTTTCCAGGACATGGGGACTGGAGGACCACATAGGGGGGCTGGAGGGGACATGGACACACACAGGAGGACAGAAGTAGACATGGGGACTGGAGGGGACACACACAGAAGGACAGGAGGGGGAGACACACAGCAGGACAGGAGATGACACATGGGGCAGGAGGACCACATGGGGGGGGGGGGGGCAAGAGGGGACACATGGACACACACAGGAGGACAGGAGGGGGAGACACACAGCAGGACAGGAGATGACACATGGGGCAGGAGGACCACACGGGGGGGGGGGGCAAGAGGGGACACATGGACACACACAGGAGGACAGGAGGGGGAGACACACAGCAGGACAGGAGAGGACACATGGGGCAGGAGTAGTGTTGGGCGAACATCTAGATGTTCGGCTTCGGGCCGAACAGGCCGAACATGGCCGCGATGTTCGGGTGTTCGACCCGAACTTCGAACATAATGGAAGTCAATGGGGACCCGAACTTTCGTGCTTTGTAAAGCTTCCTTACATGCTACATACCCCAAATTAGCAGGGTATGTGCACCTTGGGAGTGGGTACAAGAGGAAAAAAAATATTTGAAAAAGAGCTTATAGTTTTTGAGAAAATTGATTGTAAAGTTTCAAAGGAAAAACTGTCTTTTAAATGTGGAAAATGTCATGTTTCTTTGGACAGGTAACATGCTTTTTGTCGCCATGCAGTCATAAATGTAATACAGAGAAGAGGTTCCAGGAAAAGGGACCGGTAACGGTAACCCAGCAGCAGCAGCACACGTGATGGAACAGGAGCAGGCGCAGGAGGAGAAGGCCATGCTTTTTGAGACACAACAACCCAGGCCTTGCATGAGGACAAGAAGCGTGCGGATAGCATGCTTTTTACCGCCATGCAGTCATAAATGTAATAAAGATAAGAGGTTCAATAAACAGGGACCGGGCGTCAACGCTAACCCAGCAGCAGCAGACGTGATGGAACAGGAGGAGGCGCAGGAGGAGAAGGCCACGCTTTCAGGTGCAACTCAGGCCTTGCATGAGGACAAAAAAATGTGTGCGCAAAGCAATGCAATGAGTAGTTTTCAGGAAACAATGGGCTATTCGGAGGAGCTATTCCCACCCCCACAATCTTCTACCTGTGAAAGGTCAATGGAACAGCCACAAATGTTGTGCCCGGATTCACAACCTTTTTCTGTGGAAAATGCACCTCGCACTGAAATGCAAGGCGAGGCCGAGGATGAACATGACGTCAACAACTCAACATGACGCAAAATGGGGGCGGAACAGAAAGCTGCTTTCAATGTTTTGAAGGCCTTAATTGCCTCCGGTGGCCAGTTAGATGCATCATTCATCACACCCAAATCCCAGAGCAATGTGTGCAGGAATTTGAATCTCAGGAGGTGTACCGAGATCATCTGGACAAGTGACCAAGTGACAAAGTGACCAGTGACAAAGTGACAAAGTGACAAAATGACAAAGTGACAAAATGACAAAGTGAGAAGTGACAAGTGACAAAGTGACAAGTGACAAAATGACAAAGTGACAAGTGACAAAGTGACAAGTGACAAAATGACAAAGTGACAAGTGACAAAGTGAGAAGTGACAAGTGACAAAGTGACAAGTGACAAAATGACAAAGTGACAAGTGACAAAGTGAGAAGTGACAAGTGACAAAGTGACAAGTGACAAAATGACAAAGTGACAAGTGACAAAGTGACCAGTGACAAAGTGACAACTGACAAAGTGACAAAATGACAAAGTGACAAAGTGACAAAGTGACCAGTGACAAAGTGACAACTGAGAGGTTGTTCTGGGGAGCTCCACTGCACTCAGTCGCATATGAGGAGAGGTCTCGTCGGGACTGCTGATCCTCCTCAGCTTGCTCAAAGCCTTGAGGATTCCTGAAGATCCTCTGCTTGGAGTTCGCCGGGGTTCAGCTTGGTGTCGGGGTCGGCGGCGTCCTCCTCACTCCAACGTGGCAGATCTTCTGTTGAAGGAAAAAAAAAAAACATTGTTAAAAGTCCAGTACCGCTTCTGAAGGACTCACCAAGAGATGCAGGAGCGCTTCAATCTAGCGCACCATCGCTCGCTGGGTGATGTCCCTGCCTACGCGCTGGAATTCTACGCTGCACATGCTAGCACGCTTTTGCGCAGTGCCGAGGCGCATTCCAGCAGCTAGTAGCTACCAAGCTTCTGTGGATCTGATTGGGCCACCATGTTGGATCTCTGCCAAGTCCTCCAAAATTTTGAGCAATCCACGTTGCGTGACTGAGCAGTGACAACTCTACAGTCAGCATTACAATACCACTGCTGTGTTTACTGAAGAAATCAATGTTGAAGATGGAAACCGCTGGCATGATGCAAGTGGGGGATTCTGAAGATGAAAACGATCAGCGTGATGATACCAACATCAGGCAACCTGCCTCAGGAAACGCTGGTCCCAGCTATGACAAAGAACAGGACGAGGAACAGCTGGAGTTGGAGCAGGAATTGGATGCCCCCACTGCCGAGGGACAGAGCGGTGCACGTTGGACTTCCACAATTTAGCGGGAAAGGACAGCAGAAGAGGAAGAAAGTGATGCTGGTGACGAATATGGTGCATCACAACAATCACAACGCTTACAAGAACATGAAGATAGAGGAGTCTGGCAGGACTCTCTGGCACACATGGCTCAATTCATGCTAGACTGCATTGAACGCGGCCCGCGCATTATTCACTATTCATTATTATTTATTATTCTGGAATCTGGACAACACCAATTACTGGGTTTATACCCAGTTTATACAAACACAATGTTAAAAAACTGATTGAAGAAAGTGTCAGACAGGTCAAAAATGGAACAATTCCAGCAGGCCCTTGAGGATGGAGACTTTAGAGAGGAGATTGACATCCTCCTCCTTCTCTAGCCAGTTGTACGCCGACAGACTGACTTCAGCAAACCCAGGAGGACCAGGAGGGCAGCAAAGAACACAAGCTGCTGCTAGTGCCCAAAAGGGAATGGTATTGGCAGTGTCCTTGGAGTGGGAACATTTTCTGACACCCATGCAGCAGCCCACAGAACAGCAATCGGGCAGTTCCACGTCCTCCAACACCAATCGCCTAGAGAAGATGGTCAAGGTCCAGGACTACATGTCAGATGGCGTAGCTGTGTTGAACAATCCATCTGCAGACAGACGGTGAGTGTGACAGACAGCACAGAAGGACCATGGCAACTCACTCATAGTACCACAGTTTGATAGTGCTGCCCAAAAAATTATATGGATTATATGGATTATATGGATAATATATGTGGACCCGGGCACTGCAGGCAGTACTGGGAAGTGGGAACGCAGATTTTAGTACCTAAACACACGATACAACATGTTTTCCGGGGTCGGACTCTGAGGCACATACAGATGGTCCCGATCATCATCCTCATCATACAACTCTTCTCCTGAGTCTGACCCACCCACCACCTCTGCCACCCCAACATCCCCAGACACAGACCCCTCATCGTCCTCAACATTAACTTGGGATGCTGGCCTGAGCCCGACCTCCTCCTCCACATCAGGCCCCATCATCTCCTCAATGGAAGCCCTCATTAATCGTTCTGGCGACGGACCGATGGACACAACATTCTCCTCCGGAGAGGGCTGCTGCTGACCACTGGCTGCTGTAGTGGATGTCATAGCTTGCGTGGGGCGTTGGCTGTTGCTGTTGTTGGGAGTGCTGCTCACAGCGGAGGTCTCTGAGGAACTCATGGTGAGCTCATATAGTGGTTGGCGGTGAGTGGAGTATTACTGATCCCAGCAATATACACACTGACTGGCAGAGTACGCAATGCTATATAGTCTGGCTGAGCGGTGTACACAGAGTGGCAGTACACACAATGCTATATAGTCTGGCTGAGCCGTGTACACAGAGTGGCAGTACACACAATGCTATATAGTCTGGCTGAGCCGTGTACACAGAGTGGCAGTAAACACAATGCTATATATAGCGTGGCTGAGCGAGGTACACAGTGGCAGTACACACAATGCTATATAGTCAGGCTAAGCCGTGTACACAGAGTGTCAGAAAACACAATGCTATATATAGCGTGGCTGAGCGAGGTGCACAGTGGCAGTACACACAATGCTATATAGCCAGGCTAAGCCGTGTACACAGAGTGTCAGAAAACACAATGCTATATATAGCGTGGCTGAGCGAGGTGCACAGTGGCAGTACACACAATGCTATATATAGCGTGGCTGAGCGAGGTGCACAGTGGCAGTACACACAATGCTATATATAGCGTGGCTGAGCGAGGTGCACAGTGGCAGTACACACAATGCTATATTAGTCAGGCTAAGCCGTGTACACAGAGTGTCAGAAAACACAATGCTATATATAGCGTGGCTGAGCGAGGTGCACAGTGGCAGTACACACAATGCTATATATAGCGTGGCTGAGCGAGGTGCACAGTGGCAGTACACACAATGCTATATTAGTCAGGCTAAGCCGTGTACACAGAGTGTCAGAAAACACAATGCTATATATATAGCGTGGCTGAGCGAGGTACACAGTGGCAGTAAACAATGCTATATATAGTGTGGCTGAGCGAGCGGTGTACTACTGTTCCCAGCAGCGACACACAATGACTGGGGGGGACCCTGGCTAGCGTGGCTGGAGAGCGAACTACCCTGCCTGCCTACCCAAAGCTAAACCCACAGACAAATGGCGGAGATATGACGTGGTTCGGGTATTTATTTACCCGAACCACGTGACCGTTCGGCCAATCAGAGCGCGTTCGGGCCCGAACCACGTGACCCGTTCGGCCAATCACAGCGCTAGCCGAACGTTCGGGGAACGTTCGGCCATGCGCTCTTAGTTCGGCCGAACGGTTTGGCCGAGCACCGTCAGGTGTTCGGCCGAACTCGAACATCACCCGAACAGGGTGATGTTCTGCAGAACCCGAACAGTGGCGAACACTGTTCGCCCAACACTAGGCAGGAGGACCACACGGAGGGGGGGGGGGGGAGAGGGGACACATGGACACACACAGGAGGACAGGAGGGGACACGGTGGACGCAGAAGGACAATGGGAGAGAGCATTTACAAGAATGTCCTGGAACATGGATGCACTAGGTTTAGTATATATCTATTTTTTCCATGGTTTTTGCTCTCTAAACACAAGTGTGTCTTATATTCTGAAAAATATGGTATGTGACACAGATTTTTGCTAGATTATATTGAGGATAAGAACAGAAAAAGAAAACTCCTGGTCTTTTTATTATCTATTAATTTAGACCAAGAGTCATTCAAATAGGTGTAAATCCTCTTTAATTTTTTCTTGTTGATTATTATTTTATATATCTTTGAGAATCTCTTCCGCTCTGTTAGTGCAATAAAAAAATGATGTTTTTGTAGGGCTGCTTCCATCACAAAGGTCACTGTTATTTAGCTGTTTACTTTGTTAGGTAGTGCTCAACATCAGTCCAACAAAGTACTCCAAGAATGACCCTCCTCCAAGCCTATACTGTGTTTGCCTTAACCCTCCTGGCGGTTTGGCAAAATCCGCCAGGGGGCAGCAAATAGGTTTTTTTTTAATTTTTTTTTTTTCATGTAGCGAGACGAGGTCTCGCTACATGATAGCCGCTGCTCAGCGGCATCCCCCCAGCCCCTCCGATCGCCGCCGGCGATCGGAGATCAGGAGATCCCGTTCAAAGAACGGGATCTCCATGGCGACGGGGCGGGATGACGTCACCGACGTCATCGACGTCGTGACGTCAAAGGGGACTCCGATCCACCCCACGGAGCTGCCTGGCACTGATTGGCCAGGCAGCGCACGGGGTCTGGGGGGGGGCGGCTGCGGCGGCGCGTATAGCGGCGGATCGGCGGGTAGCGGCGGCGATCGGGCACTGCACGCAGCTAGCAAAGTGCTAGCTGCGTGCAGCAAAAAAAAAATTATGCAAATCGGCCCAGCGGGGCCTGAGCGGTGCCTCCCGGCAGCATAGCCCGTGCTCAGCACGGGCTTACCGCCAGGGAGGTTAAAGGAAACCTAAACTGAGAAGGATGTGGATTTTTCCTTTTAAAATAATGCATGTTGCCTGACACTCCTGCTGATCCAGTGTATCTAATACTTTTAGCCACAGCCCCTGAACAAGCATGCAGATCGGGTGCTCTGACTGAAGTCAGACTGGATTAGCTGCATGCTTGTTTCAGGTCTGTGATTCAGCCACCACTGTAGCCAAAGAGGTCAGCAGGACTGCCAGGCAACTGGTATTGTTTAAAAGGAAACATCCATATCCCTCTCAGTTAAGGTTCTCTTCCCTTTAACCTTTTCAGGACCACGTGCATGAGATCCTACGCCGCACTTGTGGCTGTTCTAGCCTGATGCGGCGTAGGATCTATGCCGGCCCGCCGTTTCCGCTCCCGACGCGATCGTGCGCACCCGGAGGGGGAGATTAAGCTGTCATATGACAGCTGACATCTCCCCCAAGTGATCAGCAGCCATCACGTATGGCTGCTGATCATGTGATCACTACGATCGCCGTTGGATCGTAGTGATTACTTTGACAGCGGCGGCGGCAGGGGGGAAAAGAAGAGGATCCACTCACCTCCCTGCCGTTCCAGCGACGATCGGCGCCCCCTCTGTTCTGGCCGGCATCTCCGATTCTAATGGCGCTCAGTTCCGGGTCCCGGCTTGATGATGTCATCAAGCCACGAACCGGAACTGAGTGGCATTAGGAGCGGAGATGCCGGACGGAGAAGAGTGGGCTACTGCAGCTCATCGCTGGAGCCTGGAAGGTGAGTGATGGCTGCTGGCAAAAGAGGGGACACCTGCCACCATGGGGGGGGACACTGCACAGCCGGCCACAGAGGGGATCCGGCCGCCTGACCCCCGTAATGCGCACCCCCCCACCGCAAAATGCCTGGTCCTTAAAGGGGGTTAGGCGGCCGGTCCCGAAAAGGTTAAAGAGAACCCGAGGTGGGTTCTAAGAATCCTAATAGCAGACAGAGGCTGGCTGTGCATATAATCACCAGCCTCTGTTGCTATATATCGTCCCTCCAGGGTCCCCCTGCGCTCTGCTCTGTCCCCCATAAATCAATCACACCAACGCTGTCTACACACAGCGTGTCACCAGCCGACTCTTTACAATTGCCTATCAATCTCCGCCGCTCCCCCGCCTCCTCCATAGCTCCGGTCCCCGCCCATGTCCCTTCCCTCCCTGCTGATTGGATGGAAGGGATGCGTGCTGGGACCGGAGCTATGGAGGAGGCGGGGGAGCGGCGGAGATTGATAGGCAATTGTAAACAGTCGACTGGTGACACGCTGCGTGTGGACAGCACGGCTGTGATCAGGGGCGTAGCTAGAAATGACTGGGCCCCATAGCAAAAAAAAATTATGGGAACCCCTCCCCACGACTTTCCAACCCCATGGACCTCCCACTCAAACATTCCTCCAGGACCCTCCACCCCACCATTCCCACACCCCTCTAAGTACAGTATAAGTAGCCAGGTCTATAGGTGTCCCCAGTTTAGGTAGTAGTCAGGCGCGTAGCTAGAAATCACTGGGCCCCCTTGCGAAAATTTTTATGGGTCCCCCACATAGGTGCCAAATAATCGTAACGGGACAGTGTTTCACCATAAAATAATCATAATGCAGCAATGTCTCACCATAAGATAATTGTAATGCAGCAATGTTTCACCATCAAATAATCGCAATGTGTGCAGCATTTCCCCAGAAATTAATCATAAAGTGGGCAGCATTTCACCAGAAATTATTCGTAAAGTGGGCAGCATTTCACCAGAAAATAATCACAGTGTGGGCATCATTTAACCAGAAAATAATCGCATTGTGGGCATAATTTAACCAGAAAATAATCGCAATGTGGGCATCATTTCACCAGAGAATAATCGCAATGTGGGCATCATTTCAGCAGAAAATAATCGCAATATGTGCATCATTTCACCATAAAATAATCACAATGTGTGCATCATTTCACCAGAAAATAATCATAAAGTGGGCAGCATTTCACCAGAAAATAATCGTGGGCAGCATTAGCCAGATATGGGTGCCACTGCCCCCCCCCCCAGCATATAGGTTAGCCAGATATGGGTGCCACTGCCCCCCCCAGTATATTGGTTAGCCAGGCATGGGTGCTGCTGCCCCCCCCAGCATATAGGTTGTCATACTCACGTGTCTCTGCTCCGTCCTCGGCGTCTTCCGCATGTGACTTCCGCGTTGCACTGGCGTCCTCTGGTCTCTGCGCACGCGTTGACGGCCGTGGTTTAGCGATTGCTGCCGGGGACATGCGTACATTTGTACGAAATGGCGCCAGACCTTGCGTACACATGCGCAGGGTTTTGGTGGCCGTTCGTACACATGCGCAGCGTTCAAGATTACGCGCCAAAGTGCAGCCCTGCCCCTATAAAAGGCCTGCTCTCCCAGCAGTCGGTGCTGTTCATTCTGGCAGCTAGTGTGTGGTTCGCCTGTCTAGCCCTTGAGCTCCGGCCAGCCTTCTACTTGTTTGATCTGCCGTTGTGACCAAGATTGCCTGACTACTCTTGATTTTCTGCCCCTGGTTTGACCCTTTGCCTGATACTTGACCACGTCTGTCCGCCGCCTGCCTTGACCCTGCCTGCAACTCGATTACGCCTGTCTGCCGCCTGCCTCGACCTTACGCCTGCATCTCGACCACGCCTTTCTGCCGCCTGCTTCGACCTTACACCTGCATCTCGACCACGCCTTTCTGCCGCCTGCTTCGACCTTACACCTGCATCTCGACCACGCCTGTCTGCCGCCTGCCTTGACCTTTGCTTGGACCCAGATTACGCTTACTGGATACTCTACACTGAGGTGTCACTGTTCTCTTGACCACCAGCTGAGATTATCCCAGTAGTGACCTGGTGCACACTAGGCAGCTAAGTTCAGCCTTCCCTTCGGGGTTTTTTCAGTGAAGACCTGTGAACGCTTAGACCCCACTACTGGGCAACATCTCTTCCTGCGGTGGAAGAATCAACAGTGGCCGAAGATATAACAGATATGAACAGCCAATATGGACACCTCTGGAGTATCAAGTGCTGCGGAACTCTCTCCTATGGATCAACTGTGCCAACAGATTGCCGAACTCAGGATCTCTGTACAACAGGTCCAGCAGGGTTACGTCCAAATGCAGGATCAGATTCAAGCCAGGGCACCTGCTGTCGGCATCCTTCCTCCAGCTACACTACCTGCTCCCGCGCCAGAACCAAGAATCCCATTGCCCGAGCAATTCTCGGGGGATCGGGAAAATTTAGACAATTCAAGAGTGCCTGTCTCCTTCACTTCTCCTTGCTGTCCCTGACTTTTGCATCAGATCCAATTAAGGTGGGAACGGTCATCTCCCTTCTGCAAGGGGAGCCTCAGGCCTGGGCTCTGCAGCTGAGAGACCAGCAACATGCATCTCTTAATACCTTGGAAGCATTCTTTACTGCCCTGGCTGAACTTTACGACGATCCGGGACGAGCTGCCTCTGCACAATCTGCTCTACAATCCCTTCGACAGGGCAGACGCCCCGTGGAAGAGTATGTCACTGACTTCCGTCGAGTGAGTCCTGACACACAGTGGAATGACGCTGCATTAAAATTCCAATTCCGGTTGGGTCTTTGTGACTCCCTTAAAGATGAGCTGGCCCAAGTAGGTATTCCTGAGACTCTTCAAGAGCTTATAAAACTAGCTATTCAGATCGATTGCAGACTGAGGGAGAGACGTTTGGAGAAATCAGGAGTATTCAAATCCGCATGGAGTCCTTCTGTTCCTGCTATCCCACCAGTTCCAGTGGTTAGTAGTCCTTCTTCTTCATTGGAAGATCCGGAGCCAATGCAAATTGGACTGACCCGTTCCCCATTAACTACAGAGGAACGCCAATGCCGACACACCGCTAACCTATGTCTTTATTGTGGAGCTGCTGGTCACATCCTCCAAGCCTGTCCCGTGAGGCCTCCAAGTAAGTCTACTGTAAGTGAGGATTGCTTCTCGCAGGTCTCTTCAGGATCTTCAGCTCATATCTCCTTATCTCTTTCCCTGCAGGGTCCAGGAGGAGTGATCGTACTTAAAGCCATAGTCGACTCCGGAGCTTGCTCTTGTTTCATGGATGCCAACTTAGCCCAGCAACTACACTTACCAGTTCGAAACAAGAGCCAATGCCTACCTGTGCAATTAGCCGATGGATTGGCCATCAGTTCTGGGCCTATTAAACAAGAAACCCTACCTTTATTGGTTACCCTCTCTTCTGAACACCAAGAGTATCTCAGCTTTGATCTGCTCCCGTCTCCCTTATTTCCAGTGATTCTGGGTATACCATGGCTGCAGGCACATAATTCCAGCATTGACTGGACAACAGGCAGGATCAACTTTTCATCACCATACTGTGCTCAGTTTTGCCTTCCCCAGATTGGACGTTTATTATGTGTTAGTTCAGAGATCAAGCCCACAGTTCCTGTCTGTTACCATGACTTCCTAGATGTCTTTGATAAAAGGGCAGCTGAGACTCTACCCCCACATCGAGTCTGTGATTGTCCTATAGAATTTCTCCCGGGTTCAGAAATCCCACTTATTAATATTATTATTATTTAGTATTTATATAGCGCCGACATATTACGCAGCGCTGTACAGTGTATATATATATATATTGTCTTGTCACTAACTGTCCCTCAAAGGAGCTCACAATCTAATCCCTTCCATTGCCATATGTCTATATTATGTAGTGTAAGTACTGTAGTCTAAGGCCAATTTTAGGGGGAGCCAATTAACTTATCTGTATGTTTTTGGAATGTGGGAGGAAACCGGAGTGCCCGGAGGAAACCCACGCAGACACGGAGAGAACATACAAACTCTTTGCAGATAGTGCCCTGGCTGGGATTCGAACCAGGGACCCAGCGCTGCAAGGCGAGAGCGCTAACCACTACGCCACCGTGCTGCCCATTTGGGCACATCTTTCCTCTGTCTGATCCTGAAACTAAGGCTTTGAAAGATTATATTGAAGAAAATCTTCGGAAAGGATTTATTCGACATTCTACCTCAGGCATATTTTTTGTTGAGAAGAAAGATGGAACTCTCAGACCTTGTGTCGATCACAGAGCATTAAATAAGATTACCATCAAAAACAGGTATCCTCTGCCCTTGGTACCCGATCTCTTCCAACGTCTTCATACAGCCAAGGTATTCTCTAAGCTGGATCTCCGGGGAGCATACAATCTTGTACGCATCAAGGAAGGAGACGAGTGGAAGACGGCATTTTGTTCTCGCTTCGGACATTATGAGTATCTAGTGATGCCGTTCGGCTTGTGCAATGCCCCAGCAACCTTTCAGCACTTCGTGAATTACATCTTTAGGGATTTTCTGGATACTTTTATGATCGTTTATCTGGATGATATTCTTATCTACTCTTCTTCCTTGGAGGAACATCAGAAGCAGGTTAAGAAGGTGCTAGGGCGACTGAGAGTTCATGGCCTTTATGCAAAACCAACGAAGTGTGAGTTTGAAAGATCGACTGTCCAGTTCCTGGGGTTTCATATTTCACCCGAGGGTATAGCCATGGATCCTCAGAAGATCTCTGCTATTCTTAACTGGCCAGTTCCTACTGATAAGAAGGGGATACAGAGATTCATTGGCTTTGCCAACTTTTATCGGAAGTTTATAAAGGGTTTTTCGGCAGTGGTGGCACCTATCACTCAGCTCACGAAGGCTCACGCTAGTTTCTGTTGGACTCCTGAGGCACAAAGAGCTTTTGAACAGTTGAAGATTCTGTTTACCTCCGCTCCAATTTTACATCATGCAGATCCTACTCAACCATTTATAGTAGAGGTAGGTGCTTCGGAAACTGCGGTTGGTGCAGTTCTATCACAACGTTTTGGACCAAAGAATCTCCTTTACCCAGTGGCCTTCTTTTCCAGGAAATTAAGTGGGGCTAAGAAGAATTATGATATTGGAGATCGGGAACTTCTGGCAATTAAGCTGGCATTAGAAGAGTGGCGCTATCTACTAGAAGGTGCTCAACATCCATTCATTATCTACACCGATCATCGGAATCTGGAATACCTCCGTACTACTAAACGTCTCCGCCCAAGACAGGCCAGGTGGGCATTATTTTTCTCCAGGTTTGAGTTTCATTTAACCTATCGACCCGGTTCCAAGAATGTTAAAGCAGATGCACTTTCAAGAATGTACCTGGGGGAAGTTGATCTCCAGACATCTGACACAATTCTCTCATCTCAACATTTTCTCTTAATCCAGACAGATATATAATATCCCAAATCAAACAAGTATCAGCCTCCTGGCAACCTGATCCTTCTTTAGGTCTTCAGTTTCGGGATGGACTATTTATGTGCGAAGAAAATATTTTTGTTCCAGAAACACTAAGATGCTCTGTCTTGCAGCTATTCCATGATCATAAGTTGGCCGGTCACGGTGGCGTGGCCAAAACGACAGAGTTACTTCAAAGGAACTTCTGGTGGCCTAGTCTGAAGAAGGATTGTTGTGAATATATTTCTTCCTGCTCGACGTTTGCTAGGTCTAAAAGTCTTAGGTCAAAACTATGGGGCTTATTATCTCCACTTCCCATCCCATCCCGCCCTTGGGACATGATCGTGATGCATTTTATTGTGGAATTACCGTCTTCTTCTGGTTTCACCGTGATTCTTGTCATCGTGGACCGTCTCACCAAGATGGCTCATTTTATACCATTAAAATCTATACCACCTGCCGCCATTACAGCTGAGGTCTTTATCAGGGAGGTCGTAAGGCTTCATGGTCTTCCTTCTGATATTGTCACAGATAGAGGGGTGCAGTTTACTTCCAAATTTTGGCAAGAGTTGTACAAAAAACTGGAGATCCGTTCTTCATTAACATCAGGCTATCACCCACAATCTAATGGTCAAACGGAAAGAACGAACCAGACTTTAGAACAATACCTCCGTTGCTTCTCTTCAGTAGCTCAAGATGACTGGTCCTCTTTACTCCCTGTTGCAGAATTTGTTTACAATAACAACATTCACTCTTCTACAGGACAGTAACCATTTTTGGCAAACTTTGGCTTCCACCCTACAGTATTCCCAGATGTTAAAGTGCATTCTCGGGTTCCGGAGGTTCAGGCAAGGATGGAATGGCTTGTTGAAAATGTTAAATTACTTCAGGAAAATATTCAGCAGGCTCAGGCAAGAATGAAGACACAGGCTGATAATAGGAGAAAGGAAAGCCCTGATTTCCCGGGTGGGTGATCAAGTCTGGTTATCCACAACTAATCTGAAAATACGGTGTCCTTCGAAGAAACTGGGGCCTAAGTTTGTTGTTCCTTTCCCTATTATTAAGAAAATTAATGAGGTTGCTTTTAAAGTTGCATTGCCGGATTCAATGAAGATACATCCTGTTTTTCATGTTTCTTGTTTTAAGGCAGTAGTTCCGGACAAATTTCCTGGAAGGTCGGTCGGTCAGCCTCAGTCGGTCCTGATTGATGGTGAGGAGGAATTCGAGGTGGAGAGGATTTTGGATAGCAGGAGACGGGGAAGATCGGTTCAGTACCTTATTAAGTGGAAAGGTTTTGGTCCGGAGGAAAACTCTTGGGAACCGGCACGGAACGTTCACGCACCTAGGTTAGTCAGTACGTTTCATAGACAGCATCCAGAAAAGCCTTGTCCTGAAGGCATTCGGAGACTGCCCGTAGGGGGGGCAGTGTCATACTCACGTGGCTCTGCTCCGTCCTCGGCGTCTTCCGCATGCGGCTTCCGCATTGCACTGGCGTCCTCTGGTCTCTGCGCTCGCATTGCCGGCCGTGGTTTAGCGACGGCTGCTGTGGGCGTGCGTACATTTGTACGGAATGGCGTCAGACTTTGCATACGCATGCGCAGGGTTTTGGCGGATGTTCGTACGCATGCTCAGCGTTCAAGATTACGCGCCAAAGTGCAGCCCTGCCCCTATAAAAGGCCTGCTCTCCCAGCAGTTGGAGCTGTTCGTTCTGGCAGCTAGTGTGCAGTTCGCCTGTCTAGCCCTTGAGCTCCGGCCAGCCTTCTACTTGTTTGATCTGCCGTTGTGACCCGGATTGCCTGACTACTCTTGATCTTCTGCCCTTGGTTTGACCCTTTGCCTGATACTTGACCATGTCTGTCCGCCGCCTGCCTCGACCCTGCCTGCAACTCGATTACGCCTGTCTGCCGCCTGCCTCGACCTTATGCCTGCATCTCGACCACGCCTGTCTGCCGCCTGCCGTGACCTTTGCTTGGACCCGGATTACGCTTACTGGATACTCTACACTGAGGTGTCACTGTTCTCTCGACCACCAGCTGAGATTATCCCAGTAGTGACCTGGTGCACACTAGGCTAAGTCCAGCCTTCCCTTCGGGGTTTGTCGGTGAAGACCCATGGATGCTTAGACCCCACTACTGGGCAACATCTCTTCCTGCGGTGGAAGAATCAACAGTGGCCGAAGATATAACATAGGTCAGCCAGACATGGGTGTCACTGCCCCCCAGCATATAGGTTTGCCAGACATGGGTGCCACTGCCCCCCCAGCATATAGGTTAGCCAGACATGGGTGCCACTGCCCCCCCCCCCCCCGCATATAGGCTAAACAGACATGGGTGCCACTGCCCCCCCAGCATATAGGTTAGCCAGACAGGGGTGCCACTGCCCCTTCCAGCATATAGGTTAGCCAGACATGGGTGCCACTGCCCCCCCCCCAGCATATACTTTAGCCAGACATGGGTGCCACTGCCCCCCAGCATATAGGTTAGCCAGACATGGGTGCCACTGCCCCCCAGCATACCGGTTAGCCAGACATAGGTGCCACTGCCCCCCAGCATACCGGTTAGCCAGACATAGGTGTCACTGCCCCCCCCCCCAGCATATAGGTAAGCCAGACATGGGTGCCACTGCCCCCCCAGCATATACTTTAGCCAGACATGGGTGTCACTGCCCCCCAGCATATAGGCTAGCCAGACATGGGTGCCATTGCCATTGCACCCCCCAGCATAAAGGTTAGCCAGATATGGGTGCCACTGCCCCCCCCCCCAGCATATAGGTTAGCCATATGGTGCTGCCAGTGCCCCCTTAGCCTTCCATATGGTGGTGGTGGTGGTGGTGCCACTGCCCCCCAGAATATAGGTTAGCCAGACATGGGTGCCACTGCCCCTCAACATATAGGTTAGCCAGACATGGGTTCCATTGCCCACCCCCCAGCATACAGGTTAGCCAGACATGGGTGCCACTGCCCCCCCTTCCAGCATATAGGTTAGCCAGACATGGGTGCCACTGCCCCCCCCCACAGCATATAGGTTAGCCAGACATGGGTGCCACTGCCACCCCAGCATATAGGTTAGCCAGACATGGGTGCCACTGCCCCCCCCCAGCATATACTTTAGCCAGACATGGGTGCCTCTTCCCCCCCAGCATATAGGCTAGCCAGACATGGGTGCCATTGCCATTGCCCCCCCAGCATAAAGGTTAGCCAGATATGGGTGCCACTGCCCCCCTCCCCAGCATATAGGTTAGCCATATGGTGGTGCCACTGCCACCTTAGCCTGCCATATGGTGGTGGTGGTGCCACTGCCCCCCCCCTAGCATATAGGTTAGCCATATGGATGCCGCTGCCCCCCCCCAGCATATAGGTTAGCCATATGGGTGCCACTGCCCCCTTATATAGGTTAGCCATATGGGTGGCACTGCGTGCCCCCCCATATAGGTTAGCCATACTGGTGCCACTGCGCCCCCCCATATAGGTTAGCCATGTAGGTGCCACTGCAGCCCCCCCCATATAGGTTAGCCATATGGGTGCCACTGCGCCCCCCCATATAGGTTAGCCATACTGGTGCCACTGCGCCCCCATATAGGTCAGCCATATGGGTGTCTCTGCAGCCCTACCATATAGGTTAGCCATATGGGTGCCACTGCAGCCCCCCATTTCCCCCCATGTAGTTTAGCAAATAGCAATATGGTGCCCCGCCCTGGCCACTTCCCCTTTATAGGGTGGTGGTTGGTCTGTCAGCAACTCTCACTCTCCCCCCGGCCCCCTCACACCTCCATTCACAGCAGCCAGCACCAGGCAAATAGCAATATGGTGCCCCGCCCTGGCCACTTAACCTTTATAGGGTGGTGGTTGGTCTGTCAGCAACTCTCTCTCTCCCCCCGGCCCCCTCACACCTCCGTCCACAGCAGCCAGCACCAGGCAAATACATACATACTTACACACAATCCTGCAGCTTGCCTAGCGTGGGGTTGGGTGACGGGTTGTGTCGGGTGCGGGTCGCTCCTCCTCGGGTTATGCACGGTGGCGGGTCCAATCCAGGCAGGCCTCTGGCTCCAGGACATGCTCCTCCAGTTCGGCTCCAGTCGCAGCCAGTCTGCGGTCCACAGCATTACAGTAATTAAAAAAAAAAAAAAGAAGTCCTCTGACTGATCTACAGACCCCCTGAGACGTAGGGCTGCCGCGGGCCCCATAGCAACCTCTATGGTTGCTATACTGATTGCCCGCCCCTGACTGTGATTTATGGGGGGCAGAGCAGAGCGCAGGGGGGCCCTGGAGTAACGATATATAGCAACAGAGGCTGGTGATTATATGCACAGCCAGCCTCTGTCTGCTATTAGGATTCTTAGAACCCACCTCGGGTTCTCTTTAAAGAAGATTTTTTTTCCAAAAGATATATAGTAGAAGTAATGTGGGGGGGGGGGGGGAGAGAGAGAAATAAATTAACCCATTTCAAAGTGAGAGGTTAAAAAATAGAAGATAGGTCAAGACATTATTGATATTAACAGTGTAATTTGCTCATGTCAGCCCAACAGCCATTACCTAGAGTTGCTGCTTGCTTGGGCCTTATTTCCCACAATGCAATAAGGTTCCAAGACAGGAAACTGTCATGACCATGGTCCTGCCATCACACTGTGGGAGGGGTTTCACTAGAATATCAGCCATACATATATCCCTGATGATCCATAAGAAAAAAGGTAAAGATTTCTCATAAGAAAGCGGTATTGGCTACTGATTGGGTTGAAGTTCAGTCCTGGGTTAAAGTTCCTCTTGTCTTTTCAGATGTTAAAGGGAACCTTAACTGAACCTAAAAAAAAAGTTTCAATTACCTGGGGCTACCACTAGCCCCCTGCAGCCGTCCTGTGCACGCGCCATCACTCACCAATCATTCAGTCCTCTGTCGTGGCTCAGTTTCATACATGTACTGCTCAGGTGCCAGATGGCCACAGGGACGGGAGCATGATCAAGGACGCACATGGCCAGGGCCACACAGGCGCACTGCCAAAAACGAAACTGAGCCACAGCGAGGGACCACTGATGATTGGTAAGTGACGGAGCTGGGGGAAGCCCCAGGTATAGTGAAACTATATATTTTTTTTAGGTTCAGTTAACGTTCCCTTTAATGTCTGAAAAGGCAAGACCATTGCTCTTTTTATTACATTTCTATCATTGAGCACCCTGTGGGATTTCCCCATGTGGGGCTGCCTAAGAGTTAGTTGTAGAATGTGCTCATATTTTTGACCAGTTGGAAGACAAATTATGTTTATGTATCTGATGAAGGGAAAATGTATTCCTGAAATCTAGTCCTTCAAGAAATTAGTGTAAGAGCAAATATAATGAGTATTACATACAATACTCGACCAAGGTTAGAATTCATTTTTATGCAGAATTCACTCTGTCTCTGATTGATTTACACTAGCTCTTTATGTATGTAATAAACTTTTCTCAGCTGTAAATATAAACATGGAGAAGCAAAAGACATGATTATTATTAATTAGTATTTATATAGCAGTTTACAGTATATATAGTCTTGTCACCAACTGTCCCTCGGAGAAGCTCACAATCTAATACCTACCATAGTCATATGTCTATTCTAGTCCCGGGCCAATTTTAGCGGACGCCAATTAACTTATCTGTATGTTTTTGGGGATGTGGGAGAAAATCAGAGGGCCCAGAGGAAACCCACAGAGACACCAGGGAAACATACAAACTCCTTGCAGATGTTGACCTGTCTGGGATTTGAACCCAGGACCCAACATTGCAAGGCAAGAGTGCTATCCACTACACCACCATGCTGCTCGTCAGAGCATACTGACATCATCTGTCCATTCGTACAACAGACAACTGAAGTGAGAAGTATATGGAAGGTGCCATATGTATTACCTTCTAGCAATACTAGTTGCCTGGCAGTCCTGCTTATCTATTTTGTATGTAACACACTGACCACACACCTTAGGCAGGTCTCTGACTCTAGACCTGGAAGCCGGTGCCAGACTCCTGTAGATACACCACTCCTGCAACAACACACCTAAGGAAGGGTGTTGCCAGAAACACGTTGTGTTCTGCATACTCTGTACACTTGAAGAAGCTTTCTTGTGTGCCGTCTGCTTATCTATTTGGCTGCAGTAGTGTCTGAACAACACCAGACAAAAGCATGCAGCTAATCTTGTCAGATCTGACAATAATGTCAGAAACACCTGATCTGCATGCTTGTTCAGGGTCTATGGCTAAAAGTATTAGAGGCAGAGGATCAGCAGGATAGCCGGGCAACAGGTATTGCTTAAAAGAAAATAAATATGGCAGCCTCCATATCCCTCTCACTTCAGTTGTCCTTAAAGGAAAAGCTCAACTTTTTTTATGAAAATTTTAAGCTCAACTTTTTTTTTGAAAATTTTAAGCTCAACTATTTTTTGAAATTTTTATATAACACGTCAGTGCTTTTTATACCATTTTGTAACCTAGTGTTATTAAAATGGCCTCTTCTTTTCTGTCTGCAGATGGCTATGTTTTCTTCAGACATGGTGGGTGATTCAAAACCTGTTAACTTGGAGCTATGGATGGTCAATGGCATGCAAAGAATTCTTGTAGTTGATGATAATTCTTGAGTTTTATATGCAAATGTATGCAGCTTGAAAAACAAATTCCACCAAATAAAGAAGGCTGAGAACATAGGACTTTAAAATATCATGCAGATTGTGGAAGTTCAGGTTAAAGCTGAGATTTTAAACTCTTGCTTTACCTCTGTCCTTACCAAGGTGATGCTCTTGTAACATAATACAGCTCTAGGTTCTTCCCAGTGGCGGACACAGGCAGCAGAGGGCTCCTGTGCAAAATATCAATTGTGGGCCTCCCTGACCGCGCCGCGCCAAAAAATGGGCGTGGCTATAAAGCAAAAAATGGGTGTGGATAGAACCTGCGGCGCGTAGCATCGCGGCAAAAAATGGGCGTGGCAATGACCGGATAAGGGCGGAGCTAACTGTAATTTAAAGTGATCCCGGGGTGAGCGTGATATGGAGGCTGCCATATTTATTTTAAACAATACTAGTTGCCTGGCGGCCCTGCTGATCTATTTGGCTGCAGTAATAAACTGAATTACACCAGCAACAAGCATGCAGCTTAATCTTCTCAGTTCTGACAATATTGTCAGAAACCCCTGACCTGCTGCATGCTTGTTCAGGGTCTATGGTTGAAAGAATAAGAGGCAGAGGACCAGAACGGCAACCAGGCAAATGGTATTGCTTAAAAGGAGAGAAATATGGCAGCCTCAATATTATTCTCACCTCAGGTTCCCTTGAAAAGTGCAACGCAAAAGACAGTGGGCCCAAGTTTTGGTGACCCTTTCCCCAGAAAATTCACATAACTGTGGAGGTTTTCTCAAGAAAATACACATAATGTGAGCAGATTTGCCCAGAAAATACATTCAATCATGTCGGCAGATTTGCCCAGAAAATACATTCAATCATGTCGGCAGATATGCCCAGAAAATACGTGCAATGATGTCGGCAGATATGCCCAGAAAATACGTGCAATGATGTCGGCAGATATGCCCAGAAAATACGTGCAATGATGTCGGCAGATATGCCCAGAAAATACGTGCAATGATGTCGGCAGATATGCCCAGAAAATAAGTGCAATCATGTCAGCAGATTTGCCCAGAAAATACGTGCAATCATGTCGGCAGATTTGCCCAGAAAACACATGCAATCATGTAGCAAATTTGCCCAGAACATACATGCAATCATGTGGCAGACCTGCCCAGAACATACACACAATCATGTGGCAGACCTGCCCAGAACATACACCTGCTAAAAAAAATAATAAAAAAAAAACATTTACTCACCTGCAGCAGCAGACCTCCTGTCCCAGCCTCCATCCGGCGCGCAGCTCCCATGGGTGGTTGGGTGGATAGGTAGCCTGGTGGGTAGGTAGGTAGGCAGCCGGGTGGGTAGGTAGGTAGCCCTTAGCCGGGTGGGTAAGTAGCCTGGTGGGTGGCTGGGTAGCCGGGTGGGTGGGTAGCCTGGTGGGTGGCTGGGTAGGCGGGTGGGTAGGTAGCCGGCTGGGTAGGTGGGTGGTTAGGTAGCTGGGTGGGTGGGTAGGTAGCCTGGTGGGTCTTTAGGTAGGTAGCCTGGTGGGTTGGTAGGTAGCCGGGTGGGTAGGTAGGTAGGTAGCCTGGTGGGTGGGTAGGTAGCCGGGTGGGTGGTTAGGTAGCCGGGTAGGTAGCCGGGTGGGTGGTTAGGTAGCCGGGTAGGTAGCCGGGTGGGTGGTTAGGTAGCCGGGTGGGTGGTTAGGTAGCCGGGTGGGTGGTTGGGTAGCCAGGTGGGTGGTTGGGTAGCCGGGTGGGTGGGTGGGTAGCCGAGTGGGTGGTTAGGTAGCCGGGTGGGTGGTTAGGTAGCCGGGTGGGTGGTTAGGTATCCGGGTGGGTGAGTAGGTAGCCGGGTGGGTGTGTAGGTATCCGGGTGGGTAGGTAGCCGGGTGGGTGGGTAGGTAGCCGGGTAGGTAGGTAGCCGGGTGGGTAGCTAGGTAGCCGGGTAGGTAGGTAGCCGGGTGGGTGTGTAGGTATCCGGGTGGGTAGGTAGCCGGGTGGGTGGGTAGGTAGCCGGCAGGGTGGGTAGGTAGCCAGGTGGGTGGTTAGGTAGCGGGGTAGGTAGCCGGGTGGGTGGGTAGGTAGCCGGGTAGGTAGCCGGGTGGGTGTGTAGTTATCCGGGTGGGTAGGTAGCCGGGTGGGTGGGTAGGTAGCCGGGTGGGTGAGTAGGTAGCCGGCAGGGTGGTTAGGTAGCCGGGTAGGTAGCCGGGTGGGTGGTTAGGTAGCGGGGTAGGTAGCCGGGTGGGTGGTTAGGTAGTCGGGTGGGTAGGTAGGTAGCCGGGTGGGTGGTTAGGTAGCCGGGTGGGTAGGTAGGTAGCCGGGTGGGTGTGTAGGTATCCGGGTGGGTGGGTAAGTAGGTAGCCGGCAGGGTGGTTAGGTAGCCGGGTAGGTAGCCGGGTGGGTAAGGTAGCCGGGTGGGTGGGTAAGGTAGCCGGGTGGGTAGCTATCCGGGTGGGGGGCCCGACTTCTATCCTCCCTCACTCACCTCGGGGCCCCCCTCCCGGTATGCGCGGCGGCCGGCGGGAGAGCAGAAAATACAGGAAGTCTCCGGCCGGGGCTGCAGGCAGCAGACGCTAGAGGCAGCTGCTGCTTGGTCTCCGATATGTCTCCAAGTTGGAGACATATCGGAGACCAAGCGGCAGCTGCGCAGCCCCGGCCGGAGACTTCCTGTATTTTCCGCTCTCCCGACACATGAGGAGATGGGGGGGGCCCGAGGTGAGGGGGGAGGACAGCAGTCGGGGGCCCCCCAGGTTAAAAAAAATAAAAGGTAAAATAAAAAAAAAACCCTGCAATACTTAATGGGCCCCTGAAGCAGCGGAACTTCAGGGGCCCTCGTGCGGTGGCACGGCCTGCACGGCCGTATGTCCGCCACTGGTTCTTCCTAGTCTACCAGCATAGATTGCCCAATACAGGAGGTTGTGCAGAAAGACCAAGGTAGATAGCAAACATAAACAAACATAAACAATTTGTGTCAGTACTACCACTCCGGGGTCACAAGTGGAGCACCCCTATTCCAAGGCTCTGCCACAATAAGGTCACTGTGGCTTCAATTCACAGAGTGTTACAAGCGTAGTACTGCACATTCGGCAATAATTTCAATTCAAAAGCAGAATTCACAGAAAAGTATCAAACTACTTTTTGATCATTCGGGGAATGGTCAGTAAATGTTCGGTAAATGTGTGGTATGCAATCGGTAAATTTTGCCGCCGTTCATTTCCACAGCAGTTCTGCCGATAAGGTGATCAGGGACTAGGAACAGCTTGTTCCCATCCCGATCGCTGTCCCCGCGATGAATGAAAAGCCGGCATCATGCTGACACCGGCATTTCATTCACGTAAACAGATACATAACTACTTCTGAGTACTGTTAACGGTACTCTGAAGTTAAGTGTAGTGCCATCTTGTGGCCAAAAAGTAAAATGCACTCAATCATACACACACATACACCCACATACACTTTATAAATAGTTATACATACTTTTTATTACATTTTAACATTACACTCATTACATCATTACACTCCTACCGTATGGTTACTCAAATAAAACATTCATAAAAAATAAAATAAAAAAGACAATTTAAAACAAACAAACAAAAAAAAATTGTTAACTTATAGACTTTTTTAATGTGTATGTCAGGAAGGAATATTACTGTTAATTTTGCAAATAAAGGATTTTAATTAGACATATAGAAATAAAAATCACTTAACTGAAAAAATGCACCTTTATTTCCAGATAAAATATTAGAGCCATACATTGTAGTAGGGAAATGTTTAAAATGTTGTAGTAACAAATTGGCAAATAAAATGTGTGGGTTTTAATTACGGCAGCAGGTTTTATTTTAAAACTACAATGGCCGAAAACTGAGAAATAATGAATTTTTTCAATTTTTTCTTATTATTCCCTTTAAAGCTAATGGGAACCATATTAAATAAAAAAAGAGTCAGATACTCACCTAAGGAGAGTGAAGGCTCGGTCCTAATGAGCCTTCCCTCTCCTCTTCCAGTGCCCTCGGTGCTGCGCTGGCTCCCTCGTTCGCATCCCGCCACCGCGGGGACTTCGGATGTCTTCGGGAGCCGAGTCCTCCCGAGGACAGATGGCTCCATACTGCACACGCGCGAGTGCGTCACAGACGGCGCTCGCGCATGCGCAGCATGGAGCGGCTGTCTTCGGGAGACCGATTGCTCCCCAAGATTTCCGAAAATCTCCCTTGGTGGCGGAAGTGGCAGTATTTGACCGAACTGGTCGAATACTGCTACGGGGGATCCTGAGCGGGACCGGGCACCGGGAGAGGAGAGGGAAGTTTCATTAGGACTCAGAGCCTTCCCTCTCCTTAGGTGAGTATCTGCCTTTTGTTTTTTTAGGAGGGGTAACATTGACTTTAAAATGTAGGTAACATAAAATAATTCTTAGCAAAAAGTACCACCCAAAGAAAGCCTTATAGGTGGCAAAAAAAACAATATATAGATCATTTCTGTGTGATTAATAACAATAACGTTATTAGTGAATTAATGGAAGGAGCATTATATGATAATTGCTCTGGTTTTTAAGGGGAAAAACCTGTGGTTGGGAAGTGGTTAATTTTATCACCTGAGTTGGGAAAAACTTATCTAAAGCTGGTCATATTCACATCAACTTTGATCACTTTGGTTGAATCTGCCAGTGACCTGATTTGCTGTTGCTAATTCACATTCAATCAGTTGACTTTTAATCTATGTTGTGCTGTTTATTTACTGAAAGTCTGATTGGAAAATATCTGTGTGGTGGGGCAGGACAGTAGCATATGTATATGTACGCCACCGGAGAGTTGGGTGCAAGGTGAGTTGCATGATGGCTCACCCTGCCGCCACTCAAATTCCCGACAGCATTAAATGCACTTCCCCCTCTGAGTCGTAGCAACTCGGAGGAAGAAGTGATTCGGGGTCCGGTGATTGCCGGCACCTAAATTACGCATTGCGTTACTAGTGCTACAGCGGCCGACACCAGGCGCCAAAATCACCTTCGGTTCAGGGGCAGTGGGGTGTGAATGTCCCATAGCTGTGTGCAACATTGAGCGGTACAGCGCTTGCAGCTTAATTGAAGCTTGATAGATTTCTGCTGAAATCAAAATTAAGCTTGCTAAGCTAGGAGTCGATCACTATCCAATCGAATAATAATGGAAACAAACGATCAATGAGCTAGGCATAGCTTGACCTGTGTATGACTAGTAGGGATGAGTGAGTGAAATTGACAAGTTCGATATTGCAGTGTATCAGCCCCAATTTTGCTTAGTGAGATACCTCCAAACCCGGCAGTCAAGTTCGCCACGTGGCAGGTAAACAATCGTAAAGTAGTTGTTCTTACATTGATTGTAAACTGCCACCTAGAGATAATCAATAAGATGCAAATAATGTCTTCTTGCTTTCAAATTTCATGTTAATTCTGCAGCTTGAAAGCGGGTCAATCAGAATAACTTTGCTCATGCTCATACATGGTATAATCAAATAGTTCGATTTTCCCATGTATTCGACCAAATTGATCGAATTAAGAAGAAATTGAAAATAATCTTCTTTTCAATTGATAAAAAACGATCGATTTGTTTTTTTCAATAAAAATCTGACCAGATGGTGTTAACAAATCAGGTTGATTGCTTTTAAAATTGAATGGTGACTTCCGGTTCCGGCGCCTGTATGAGCGGACGGAGGTGAGCGAGCTCTCCGAGCCACCCATCCACATAATCACCGGCAGCTCAGCAAACACCTGACGAAAATACAGAGGAGGCCAAACACACACACGGTCACAGCCTGGGAAGCAAATGGACCGATACCTGACCCGCGCAGCTAGCAGGGAACAAGACACGCCAAAACCGCCACGCACATCCAAGATGGCGCCGGGCAAGTCTAGAGCGACACAGAGCCAGGCAGAAACCTCCCCTGCACGGACATGGGAGACGGAGAGTATTGAAGAGGAACCACCCAGAGGTATGAGTGGCACTGACCTCTGAGCGCTGGCGAGAGAAGTGGCAATACAGATAGCACCCGACTTACAATCTATTGTGGAGGGAGCGGTGAGAAAATCCCTCAAATTAACAAGCAGCTGCAGGCTGGGGGGAGCGGAACACTGCATCCAGCAGGCTGAGGCGGACCTAGAGGACGCTACCAGGCAGCTAGAGTAATCTCACAGGCTCAATGCTATCTTTTACGACAGGCTGGAAGACATGGAAAATAGATCACGCCGCAACAACCTGAGGATAGTAGGCTTAGCGGAAACGCACAAGGCCGCAGACATAGATGACTTTTGTGAAAAAACTCTACCAGAACTTCTGGGCCTGCAAGACATACACGGAGTAGAGAGAGCCCACCATGTAGGCCCGACAAGGCGTGAGGGGGATAAAAGACCACCACGTATGGTGATGGCACGCTTCCTCGACTACAAAGATAAACTGAGACTCCTCACGCCGTTTAGAACTCGCAAAGAAGATCTGACCTATAAAGGCCGCAAGATTATGCTTTTTAACGATTACTCTGTGGAGGTGACGAAACGACGCCAAACCTTTAGTCACATCTGTTCGGAGTTGGTTTCTAGAAATATACGCTTCGCACTACTCTATCCGGCGACACTGCGCATCACAGACAAAGAAGGGGAAATTTTTATATACAAACACCCGAAAAATATCTGAAACGCCCGGGCATAGATCGCAGTCCGCAAAGGGCCTCCAGCCCACGGGGAGGAACACAGGCAGTAGACCCGCAAAAAACCTACACTTGAAGAAGGGCCTCGGATCAGATAAGTAATCCTTGCACCGCAAGAAAGTTTATTGTTAATAGTTCGGGACTTGGTTAATAAGCAAAAGTTCTTATTTGAAGATGGAAAGGGATTGGCTAACTGGGGTTTGTACACCAGTTTAAGGAGGCTCGATTGCAAGCGATACAGGGAAGAAGTGAAGTCAGAAAGAGTACGAACCTGGACACTGGGTCAAATTCATCTGCTAATTAATCTAACATGTGGAAGCTGTAAACAAGATGGACCCAAGAGACTGTCCAGCAAAGGGGGGGGGGGGGTAGGGGACTTAAGGGGGGAACCACTCTCTGTTCGGGAAATGCATAGCAGAAAAAACATTTCAATGCAAATGTACAGTAGTTGGTATTTAAAATGTATGCCTATCTATCTGCTCTTATATGATATGATGCCCAGCCATCTGTCACATACTCATGTCACAAGCTTAAAATGACCATTAAAATAGTAACATGGAACGTTAAAGGCCTGCGGTCTCCTAATAAGAGATCACAGGTCTTGCGTCATTTAAAGAAACTAAGGGCGGATGTAGCCATGCTACACAGGAGACCCATTTGAAAGAATTCAAATTCATGCACAAGAGCTGGGTTGCAACCTGTGTTGGCTCCCCGGCGATAGGTAGAAAAGCGGGTGTAATCATATTGGTGAACAAAACATTAAAGGCTACAGTAGACCTCATCCAACACGATGAGGGAGGCAGATGGGTGGGAATAAATCTACATCTACCAGGGGAAACTATGGTGTTATTTAATGTGTATGGTCCAAATCTAGAGAATGGCAAGTTCTTAGAAGACTTCCAGTGGCGGGTAGCGAAATACCTGAAATAACCACTAGTGGTGGGTGGAGATTGGAATGACGTTAGCCAAATCCAGGAGGACAGAACCAGTGGTGAGGGAGGCATGTCGAAGGGCCGGGTAACTAAAACTACAAATTTGGGCAGGCTTAAAGATACTCTGCAGTTAACAGATACATGGCGCTATTTGCACCCTTGCGATCGTGAATTCTCATTTTTTTCTCCAGTACATGGAACGTTCTCACGAATTGACTATATATTTTTAAATGATCTATTAATAACTTGACTGGTATCGGCAAACATCATGGATATGGTGATATCCGACCACGCGCCTGTATCTGTTGAAGTGCATGAGAAGGTCCAGCGAGGCACGGACATCATATGGAGGCTGCCCTCTCATTTATATGGAGATGAGGACTTTCATACACTACTGAAAGGGTGGTGGCTAGAATTCAGAGAGGATAGTGCGGCACAGGCAGGCAACTTCCATCTCCTTTGGGACACATCTAAAGCAGTGCTACGAGGCAGGATTATGGCATATACAGCCACCAAAAAGAAACAAATAGCTCAGCACTACAAGATGGCAGTGGATAAGGTTAGATTAGCGTACAGGGAATTGTCGGGCGTTTTGTCAATGTTTGTATAACTTGTTTAAAAATAAATATAAAATCAAAAATGTAAATGTAACGCTCCTGGGAAAATAGGAGGAGCTAAAATACAAACATACGCCTAACTGTGTGAGCTTGTTTTCCGAGGTTTTACAGTACTGGTTTAAACATGCAAATAAATGTGGACCAATTTATAAAAATATCAATTTAATATCGAATAAATATTACAATATCAAAACAATATAATATTGCACTTTTGATATAAAACAAAACTCATAAGGTCATTCTTATAATAAGCAATGAGCTGGATAATAATTTCAGTAAAACATCAAAATGTTATTATACTTATTCACCAATACAAAAGGCTTAAACCAATTAGCAGTCAACTCAAATACAGTGCAGAGTTATGACTCATCAAATATGGCCGTCGGCCCTGTTACTCAATTTACCACAGGGTCTCTGGAGACAAAATGGATGAATTGAACGACAACAAAATGGCTGTTATCAAAATCAAAATGGCTGCTATCAAAATCAAAATGGTGGCTATCAAAAACAAAATGGTGGCTATCAAAAATCAAAATTGCGCAGTCCAAAATCAAAAATGCGCTATCCAAAATAAACTGGCTGATGTCAGCTATACCATTCAATATAACAAATTTAGGATGACTCAGTGGATCTGACGACTGGGCGTTGCCCCACAATCGCTATGCAATCAACTATAAATGACAGGAATTTTCCCTCTGTCTACACTTTAACCTCCGCTGGCCTGTGTTACTACACAGAGCAGGCGGGTAAAATACATATAATTTTGGAATAAAATATCTATTGAGTCGTCCTAAACTTGGTTAGGTGTGGCTTGCACATGCTGCGGCAAAGTATCAAAATATCTAGAGGAGGTAGCTTGAAAGGTCTAGTTTTTTTATCCAAGACTGAGTTAAACAGCCAGTTATCAATGAACATATGGTAGAACTTAGGTGAGTTGTTTCCAACTTGCAACTTTGGAAAAGCTCACCCCTTTTTAAAATATCAACCAATGAAATTCAATCAATACATCATATGTTCAGATATTCTGCGCTGTAATAAGCCGTCTAACTAACAAGAAAATCAGAACTGGGTTCAAGTATAGTCACCAAGATGGCCTCTGGGCGTGTTCCTCTTAGGCGTGGCTGTGTTCAGATGGCATGAATCCTCTATGTCCTGGTCTGCTCAGATCTCCTGATGGTCTGATCCTTTTTCTTCATTGAATGACCCCTCTCATCTTATTCCCCTCACTACCTATGGTCCTGCCCAGGAGATTAAATCTTCTAGCCTATCACTGGGCAGTGGGAGTGACCAATGGGAGCTTTCTGTTACTAATCTTTAACCCAAGTGTAATACTGGCTTTCACCCTTTGTAGGTGCTGTTGGCTAACTAATCACAGACTTACTGGGATATTTGGCAAACTAAAAACAAAAATCATGTTTTATTATAACCCAACAGTGAATAAATCAATGTTATAATTCCTCTATGGATAGCTGACCTTGCTGGAATCACTGGTTATTATTTATTATACAGTGACCTTTTCTACCATATTTAAGATAGATTGGATTTGATCCAAAAATCATTGGCATGCTTAAAACCACCATGGATCTCTCATTATAACACATTGTGCTTGTTAGCAGGGTTTTATATCTCTAACATTATTGTTTAACATACAACACTGGTAAACATATAGCATCTCTATATCATCCTGGATATATTCATTCAAATAATCTTTATATTAATACATATACAATGCCATAACCTTTTTTTTATATTCATTCTTAATTGTTATGCAATGATGCATACATGTGCTGTCTGTTTTCTTAACCTAGATGGGGAATTGTAATATAACTTTATGCTTTTTAATATGAACTATTGCTGACAGCACAGTCAATATATTTCCCAAGCTTTGTTTTTGTGTCTGAACTTTGGAAACACATACATTGTGAAAGGAAAACAACCCCCATCCAAGGCTTCTATGCATTAAATACAGCCAGGTCTGAGCCATTGTTTACAAAAACTGGTTCATTTACCGACAAAAGCTAGTTAAGGTCTGGTCTGTCTCTTTCATTGTCCTAAGACTCTTCTTGTTTGGCAATTGTTTGGTCAAACAAGGTACTTGTCTGCTTCCATTGTTCAAGTAAGGTGAATGGGATTACCCATTGCAAATAGCACTCAGCTGACTGCCTGTTATTCCCAACTAATCTTTCTAGAGGGACACATACTGTGCAATTCAGTATTACTTGGCAATATTATATCGCCATATGAAAATATGCTCTGCCTTTCTCAATGATCAATGTATATATTAACCTACAATCACCATACATTAAAAAGTCTTTGTCTTCTGTACCTTAGGGGAAGGAAATATTAGATTTTATTCCTATTTGATCATGTACAGTTCAGTTTATCAGAAAAACGTTATTCCGTCATATGGAAATCTCGACAGAATTAAGACACAATCCAAACATAACAACTAAAGGGAACTGGCAAAAGGCAAAGGCAGAGTCGGATCGATGGTTTCGGGAAAGGGAAGCGGTATTGAAACCTTACCAGGACCTTAAATTTTATAAACATGGCAATAAAGCGGGAAGGCTATTGGCTATGATGGCGAAAGGTCACTTCTCACCAACAATAATACATGCCCTTAAAACACCCGAGGGGAAACTAATGCATCACCCGAAGGATATAAATACGACTTTTGCAAATTTTTATAAAGACTTATATACGGCACCACAAGGGGAGAATGGAGAGAACATGGATAGAATATTAGAGGGGATCGACCTTCCTAAACTTAGTGAGAAAGATCTACAAGATTCGAATGCCTTAATCACAGAAGGAGAAGTGCCACAGACCATCCGGTCCCTGGCCAACCACAAGGCCCCGGGACCTGATGGCCTGCCAGGGGAATACTATAAAATCCTGCAAAAAGAAGTAACCTCAATTTTGAGAAAAGTATTTAATAAGACCCTGAAGGGGGAAGCTATATTAGCGTCAGGAAATGAAGCCCACATAAAATTATTGCTAAAACAGGGGAAAGATCCACAAGATCCGGGGTCATATAGACCAGTCTCCCTAATAAATCAGGATATGAAAATAATGACAAAGATAATGGCAAATAGATTAGCATTTTTAATGCCAAAATTGATAAATAAAGAACAGGTGGGCTTTATTAAAGGAAGGGCAGCGGCAGCTAATATCCGTAAGGTTTTAACGGTTTTGGACCAAGTCAAGGCATACCCCAAAATGTATAAATCTAGTGCCATTGTCACGTTTGACGCAGAAAAAGCTTTTGATGCAGTAAATTGATTATGGACCACCAAGGTACTAGGCAAGATGGGCTTCGGGGGAACATTTCTCAGTATGTTCTCTTTAATCTACAACTCCCCACAAGCAAGAGTCTACACCCCGGGGTTTCTATCCCAACCTATCTTCCTACAGCATGGTACTAGACAGGGGGGCCCCCTTTCTCCACTTCTTTTTAATATTGCCTTAGAACCATTGGCAAGAAAGCTACATCGGGAACTTGAGGGCATCAAAATGGGTCAATTGAAAGTTGTCCAAACATTATTCGCTGATGACCTTCTGCTAGACCTTCCACAGACCTACCAAAGGCCTTGACTATTATTAAAGAGGTGGGACAACATTCAGGGTTCAAGATAAACATAACTAAAAGTGAGATTCTGCCTTTGTCAAAGTTTACTAACACTCGGGACCTTGAAGGTTTAGGCCTCAAAATCGCAAAAGGAAAAATCAGATACCTAGGGATAGAGATAGGGAGAGACCCAAGTTCGCTGTATGAATATAATATCTCTCCGTTGATAAAAGCGGTAATAGCCTAAATTCAGGGGTGGGGGGGTATGCCACTGGGAGTATCGGGAAGGGCAGCCCTACTAAAGATGGTCAGTTTTGGAAGACTGCCGTACCCTATGCAGGTCCTTCCACTCTTATGGAATGGAAAGATGTGATTGCACTAAATAAAGCGTTTACGCAATTCATATGGAATAATAAGTGCCCGCGTATTAAGTTGAACAGACTGCAGATCCCAAAGGAGATGGGAGGCCTAAACCTCCCAAATATTAGAAAATATAACCTGGCATGTGTTTTTAGGCATGTCAGGGACTGGATAGCAGGGACAGAGGAATTTTCAAATACCGAGTTGGAGGGCCATGTTGCTGAACTCTTCAATTTATCGGGATTACTACATACAAGTTGGTCGGAACTACCCCTTTGTTTAAAACATAATATACTGTTCAGAGATACATCAATAGCCTGGAGGGAAGTGAGAAAACTCTTTGGACTCCCTTGGAGAATATCCAGGATTCCAGCCGGGTCTAATACAGGCAAATTATACAAACTGGGCAGAGAAGGGCATCACTAAATTAGGAAATCTACTAAATCATTGTCCAAAATGAGGCCTAATACAAGCAAACCTGTTTCACTGCATATGGGACTGCCCAGTGATCCAATCCTTCAGGGAAAAGGTACTACGATATGTGAATAAACTAGGCCACTCTTCCATTCCAAAGGACCACATGATTCTTCTTTTTAATGCCACCCCGAAAGAGGACACTAGAACCAGGATGTCTGACTTGCAACATGTAGGGATCATTGCCGCCAGAAAGTCCATATACAACAGATGGATCTACCCTACACCACCGTCAGTATGGCCGTCAGTATGGGACTTGAAGGAAGAACTAAGACACCTTATGCTGTTGGAGAAATTAGATGCCACTATGAATAAAGAAAAAGGTACAAACAAATTCTTTAAAAAGTGGAAGCCTTACTTATTGAACTCCTTCTCTCCAGAGGAATTAAACAGTATAGTGACTCCCTTTAAATATATACCACATGGTATCTTAAAGCACATATAGCAGGCACTTTGGGCCCCCTGGACTTTGGTCTGTAAACCTAAGATGGACAGATGCTGACTTCAACGGCAGTGGAAGAAGTAGATGGAGTATCAATAGATAGTTTGATCAGAGAGTGGTTGGGGTGAGGGGTGGGAATTGGAGGGAGGAGGGAAGGGTTGGGGAATGGATATGCTACCACTTTACAACAACAAATAACAAATAACATTTGTTGAGCGCTTTTCTCCCATAGGACTCAAAGCGTATAAGCATGGCTCAGACCATCGTGGTACAGAGGAAGAATTTTATAAGTCCGGAAATGCCAGGCTAAACAGGTGGCTTTTCAGTCTAGATTTGAATAGCTCCAGGGATGGTGCTGTCTTTACTGGGTGTGGCAGGAAAGAGTAGAGGCAACATGACAGAAGGCTCTATCTCCAGATTTTTTGAGGTGCACTCTGGGAGTGACCAAGTTTATAGAACTTGCTGATCTGAGGTTGTGAGGGGTGTGGTGCAGCTTCAGCAAGTCCTTCATGTATCCAGGGCCCAGATTGTGCAGGGATTTGAATATCAGCAGTCCAATCTTGAAGAGTATTCTCCATTCTACTGGTAGCCAGTGCAGTGAGCGAAGGATCGGTGTAATGCGACAGTGGCGAGGCTGGTTTGTTAGCAATCTGGCAGCAGCATTCTGCACTAATTGCAGGCGACGCAGGTCCTTTTTGGGGAGGCCAGCATAAAGGGCATTGCAGTAGTCCAGCCGTGATGTGATAAGGCGTGAACTAGGGTTGGAAGATCCTCTGGGGGAATCAGATGTTTAATCTTTGCAATGTTCTTCAGATGAAAGTAGGAAGATTTAACTACAGATGAAATTTGGTTTCTGAAACTCAAATCCCCATCGATTAGTACGCCAAGGCTGCGCACAAGGTTGGAGCTGTTTATGTCTGAATTTCCAATCCTTATTGGTGTTGCTTTAGGATAGAGCTGTTTTGATGGCGAGCATTGGCTTTGGACAAAGAGGACCTCAGTTTTGTCAGCATTAAGTTTCAACCAGTTATCATTCATCCATGCCTGTAGCTCAGCTAAGCAAGAGTTTATTTTTGGAGTAGGGTCTGTTCCACCAGGTTTGAAGGACAGGTATAGCAGTGGTACGTCAGGCCATGTCATTGGATAAGTGTACCGAGTGGCAACATGTAGATTGCAGATTCAATAAAAATAACTCGCACACCATGCAAAAGATTGTTGCAAAAAGATTATGTATTACAAAATGATCATAGCAGCGAATAACAATTAGTTACATTAGACATTACATCACATTACATCACAGAAAATGATAGTGACACTAGAACTCTGGAGTCAATGCATAGTACTATCATTCTAAACATTTTGTAATAATTTTGTAAACATTTTGTAATACATAATCTTTTTGCAACAATCTTTTGCATGGTGTGCGAGTTATTTTTATTGAATCTGGATTGTGTAGAGCCATGAGGGCTCGGTTTACAGACTCAGCACCCAATACTTGTTTAGATTAGCTTCTCACATTGATATTCTGGGTGTGCAAACCTCATTTTGTAAATGAACATGTAGATTGCAAACAGCAGAGGGGATAGGATTGATCCTTGTGGCACTCCGAATTGTAGAGGTGCAGGTTTGGACATTATAGGTCCTAGGGATACTCTCTGTGTTCTGTCAGTCAGAAATGATCTGAACCACTGGAGGACTGATCCACTGATGCCACAGTACTCCTGCAGTCTGTTAAGCAGGATTTCATGGTCAACTGTATCAAAAGCCGCTGAGAGATCCAACAGGATTAGGATGGAACATTCCCCTCTGTCCCTTGCCATGAGCAGATCATTGCAGACTTGCATGAGGGCTGTTTCACAGCTGTGGTGTTTCTTAAAGCTCAACCAATGCATGTGGCATTGCCAGTTTATCATATTGTCGTCTTACCGTATGTGGATTAATGTTGGTGGTTTTCGAAAAAGAAATAAAACAGTTTGGGGAAAAAAAATTGAATGGTGTATGGTTGGTTTGATAAAAATAATAATAAATATTATTGTTTATTATTATTATTGATTTATAAAGCTCCAACATATTCAAATAGATCAAAATTGTATTGTATATTGCCACCTTTAGCATAAAAATTATATAGTTACTTGTGACCTTAGCACGTTTAAAAACGGGCTAGGTTTGTCAGTAATCTGCCGTGCGCGTGCACGCCGCCCGCACGCATGCCCACCATGTGCACGCCCGCCGCGCTCGCGCACACACGACCGCCCCTTCTGGCCCCGTCCTCCTCCGGCTCTCAGCAGTGTCTCTGCGTCTTGTCCCTGCACATGCGCAGTTCTAAAAAGCACTGACACATGGACAGACGCAGTGACACTTGCCTATTATTAGGTAGGATAGTTATAGCTACCTTTATCACAATTATTTTACAATCAACAAAAAACAATATCTCATTTTGATTTGTGACTAATTAGACATTTTGTCTCATCGAGTCTCCAGTATAATACTAGATTCATAAAACCGATTGAAAGTTTGACTAAAATCTTGTGAACTTGCCAGCTTAGATTTTGTTCATCCCTAATGGGTAGGCCATCAGGCAACAAGGCCACTAACAACCCAGAAATCTCTACTCCTTTAGGGCTTAAGGCGGTGAATTCACCACCTGTTGGCTGCCCCGTGTACCAGCTTGGTGCTTGCTAGCACTCACTCAGTACCAGTGGTGAAGATGCAGCCCTCCATGGAATTTTATTTATGCATGGCTACAGCCATGCTCAGATGTTAATCCCGTTAGTTTGACACGTTCTAGCATTACCTGGCAGCATAAAAACCCGCAATTTGATGTGTGTGAGCGGAGAGGAGCAAAGTGTCTGTTACCTCTCCAGATTCTCGCAACGCATTTTGGTGCAGGTTCCCCTCAGTGCTTCTTAATGTCCATGGTAATGGCCAGGGTCTCTTATCATGTTACCCAACGGTGGGACACTGGCTTAGAGGAATTTGGCTCTGAATACCTCTACTAAGAGGTGTCATCCTCTAGCTATACTGAGGGGGTATCTGGCTACCCATAATGTGTAAATATCTAGCTACTTATACTGGGGGGGCATCTGACTACCTATACTGGAGGATGACAGCTGGCTATCTATAATGGGGGTGTGATCTGGCTGCCTATAGTGGGGGTTACCTGGTTACCAATACTGGGGGAACATCCGGCTACCTATACTGAGTGCTCTCTGGCTATTTATTCTTAGGGGACATCTGGCTAACTACCTTTACTGGGAGGGCATCATCTGGCTACCTTTATTAGGGTTCATGTGGCTATCTATAGTAGGGAGACATCTGACTACCTATACTGCAGGGAAATCCCGGTCACCTATACTTGGGGGACATCCTTTCAACAGGGTGGCAGAGGCGTGGGGCCCTAAATGTATTGCTCTGCTTGGGGCCCTGCACGAAGGGGCATAGCAATCACCCCCACAATAGGGGGAGAAGCTTGGGAAGACCCGACGGCTCTGTGACCCGACCGTTTTTAGGGGCGGGCAGCACAGGAGAGGGGAGTAGTGGACACACACAGCCATGGGGAGGGGGCCTGACTCACCCCCCATCCCTCCCCTTGGGCCCCCTTCAGTGCTCCCCCCTTCCAGAAATGACAGAAGCAGCTGAGCAGAGAACATGGACTCACCTCTTCTGCGCTCCATGCGTCGGAGCACCAGTCTTCTCTGTTGCAGCACCTCACTCTACTTCCTGATTAGCTGGTCAGGAAGTAGAGTGAGCGATGCTTCAACAGAGAAGACCGGAGCTCCGTTACATGGAACGCAGAAGAGGTGAGTTAGCATTCCCTGCCCGGACGCTGCTGTAATTTCTGAAGGGGGGCACTGAAGGGGGGCCCAAAGTGAGGGGAGGGTCGGACCCCCTCCATGCAGCTGTGTGGGCACAATGCTCCCCCCTCATGCTATAAACCTGGGGCACCTATAACTGGCTACCTATAATGGGGGAACCTAAACCTTGCAATACTGGGGGCACCTATACACCTATACCTAGCTATCTATACTGGGGCACTTATACTTGTCTAGCCTATACTGGGCAGATGTGTAGGGTGATCGAAAAACGCCCTGAGAGGAAAAAACACAGACAGCTGGAGCCCCAATGGTGCAATAAGTCACAGTGTTGAGTAAAATATCTAGTGGTGGATTGTGGTACTCACAATGGAGGGTTGCATACGGGCAACCTACCACTAAAGGCAGGTGGAGGTCAACAAACCCGATTCCACTCGGGTGTCCAGCTCCACTGGATGCATTCACACTCTTAATAACAGATTCCAGATGGTTATGTGGATTAAACATTTAACCACATAGAACACCCCTCCCGAGGGAGAGTGGGTAATACAAGGGGGAAAGAGGAGCCCAAGGACTGGTAAAACTGTGTTAAAACAGCTTAAATTGGAAAGATTGAGGTGGCTTACCTCAAGGACGACACATTCGTATGGGGAATAAACAAACTTTAACCTCCCTGGCGGTGCATTTCTGTCAGGAATTAGGAGTCAAAAGCGGTACATTTTTTTTCATGAATTTTAGGCCTCCGATTTTTAAGTCTTAACTCACCAAAATACATCAGAATAAAAGTGTGGTAGACATTCTGCATATAAATAAAAGTCAGGAACACAAAATTGTTGAAGTAAAGAAATTTATCAATCTGAAATAAAACTGTATAAATAAGGCAGCAAATTATGCAGTATGTACATATATACTCCTAATACACCTCCCGTGTGTGGTATATTTTAAAGCAAGGAATTGCACACAGGGCAACATCACAGTCTGCACAGTAGAATCGTGATTCTTTCCTGATTCTTTTCCCCTTCTCGTCGCTTTTGCTGCAGCATACATGACATGTCCTAGTTGGGGCATTTTTTTTGGGAGTTGGTGGAATGTATTCCATAAAATGTCGGCCAGTGAGGCGCTCCGGATTTACCACATAAGAGGCACGGCGTCCAACTCTGGCATCCGATGCAGTCTGGTACCTTAGACAGATACATTCGCACAGTTTCCAGATGAAATCAGCGTGCGTCACTGGCCTGTCACTTCCCTGCTTGTGCAGAATGTATGCATTCCAAATGCTTTGTTCCAGTAGGTGCCGGAAAATCTTCTTGTAATACTTTTTCTGCTGTTTCCTGACAGCAGGATAAAAGGTCACCGCCTGGTCAGCTTTGTCCACACCACCCATGGTGTGGTTATAGTCCACCACGACCTGCGGTTTTACAATATCTTTTCCTCCTCTCGTTCTGGTGGGGACAGTGGAGGTGTTGTGAACAGTAGAGAGGAGACAGACGTCTTTTTTGTCCCGCCACCGGAGGGCTAACATCTTCCCTTTCTGCCAAGCAGCTATGTCCCCAGTCTTCAGCTTCTGCTTGGCAAAGGCCGATGGCATCTCCCTCCTGTTAGCCCTAACAGTGCCATAGGTGTCAGTCTTATGCTTTATAAGAATCTCAGACAGTTCAGGGGAGGTGTAAAAATTATCTGTGGTGAGACAGTAGCCTTTGTCCAACAAAGGCTCCAGAAGGGACAATACAGACGATGTCGCCACTCCAAACTCGCTAAACCTGGGACAAAATTTTGTGCCTTTTCCCGTATACAAAATAGTATTCCAGATGTATCCGGTACTTGACTCGCATAGCGTGTATGATTTGATCCCAAAGCGGGCCCGCTTGGAAGCAATATATTGGAGCCAGCTCAGCCTCCCCTTATAGGCCATCAGGCTCTCGTCCACGCTGATGTCCCTCTGTGGCACATACGTGGTCCTGAAATTTTCCACCACCATCTGGTAGACCTCCCAAATTTTTTTTAGTTTTGGAGCAGGGTGGGTCGACTCCTCAAAAGTTTCATTGTTAGAAAAGTGGAGAAATTTCATTATAAGGGAAAAACGGTACTCGGACATAACTGTACCGAAGAAGGGGGTTGCAATGATCTTATTCGTGCTCCAGTACCATTTCTGCAGGGGCTTCCCCACCACTCCCTGCAGAATGATCAGGCCCAAAAACAGCCAAATATCCGCTGCTGTTACCGGCTCCCAGGTCCTGCTTCTGGAAAAGGGTCCTTGAGGAGTAGCCAATTGTTGGGTTGCATAGCGATTAGTCTCCTCCACTATCCTCTCAATAACCGCCTCCGAGAAGAAAAGCTGCAGGTATGCCAGGGGGTTGCACTCACACTCCTTCTTCAGGCCAGGCTCCCCAGTAAAAGGGAAACGTGGGGGCGGTGGCGGAGCCTGAGAAAGGTCGATGGGGCACCAAACCCGGACATCACTAACGTCGCTGGTGATGGCGTCGCTGTCGCTATCTGGGTCGGATGACAGATCCCCAGGTGCGTCGCTGTCACTGGAGTCCGCCAGTGACTGCAGATCGCTGTCCTCCAACTCCGCCAGCGCTTCCACGGTGAGACGTCTTCTGGAGGATGATGCCATAGTAAATCCAGGCAGAGGTCGGTGCAGGCAGCAGGCAAAGAGTAGTCCAAGTCCAGGCAAAAATCGTCAACGGGTAATCAATCAAATCCAGGCAGAAGGCAGAAAGAGTAGTCAAAGTCCAGGCAAAATCAGCAACGGGTAATCAATCAAATCCAATCAGAAGGCAGAAAGAATAGTCAAAGTCCAGGCAAAAATCGGTAACAGGTAGGCAGAAATCAAGATAAGCACTCACAGATCACAGAGATCACAGCCAGCTCCTCTCCAGCTCAACAGCCACAACTCCTCTCAGCAATCCAGGAAGCAAAAGGCAACATTGCATTGGATACAAAATCCCATTGTATCCAATACAATGCTGTTTTGGCCCAATCAGAGGAGTTTATTTTATTTTTTTTTATACTCCCTCCCTCCCTCCCCTTCCCTCCCTCCCTCCCCTTCCCTCCCTCCCCTGTGACCCTACGCTGCCCCTGTCACTCTGCCGCTGATCGGCTATTATGGGCTATTGGCCGCCGGGTCCCCAAAGATCAGAGCGGTAAGGGGGACTCCGGCGGCCGGGTGGAAGAAGCCTGGGTCCCGCTGACAAGCGCCGATCGCGCGCGGGACCCAGGTATTGGCTGCAGGCATTCTTTTTATTTTTACAATGCAGGCTCCCTCCATTCTCGCCGCCCACGACGTCACGACGCACCGCCGATCCTCCCAGCTAATTGGCCGCCGGGTCCCGGAAGATCTGAAGGTAATGCGGACTCCGGCGGCCGGGGGGAAGAAGCCTGGGTCCCGCTGACAAGCGCTGATCACGCGCGGGACCCAGGAATTCACTGCAGCCATTGATTTTGCTCACACGAGCAAACCGCTCCTGCACTGTATTCGGCCTGAGGAAGTGGGCAAGAACCCACGAAACGCGTTGCCTAGTGCATATAAAATTTATCCTGCGAGGCGGGGCCTAACGCGGAAGAGACAGCAGGACACACGAGGCTACGGCGGGACCCAGGACGCTATAGGAGGGCAAAGCTGACCGAGCGCGCGGCGGTCGGAAGTCCACCAGAGGCGAAGGGAGACCCAAGCCAGCCAGCCACCTTTGCGGGGGAGAGCCCGCAGGACAAATCACTCTGTGCGAGATTTTACTGTGAAAATTGTAAGTGCAACTGATTTTAAAATTTTAATTAAAGTGACAGTATTACGCTATGTGGAGTATTTTTATTGAGGTACGTTGAGGAGGATATAGAACTTATTGGATTCTTGGAAGCTGGTTGGATTTTGCCAGAAGGGGTGAGGGACGACCCTGTGACTGTCCCAAAGCGCCATCTGACCTATCAGAAGGTCTAAGCATCTGGTGAGTGTATCTCACAGAGGTGTGGTGACGGGATATTGTCTTTTGGATATATGAATCTGCCAGCAACTCAAAAAGTGACCTTGAATGAACACTGACTGTGATAGGACTCTCTTACACAAATAGACTGTGATATTGAAATTGGAATCGGTTTATATCATAGCTGGCTTATTACTGCCAAGCGGACATTGTGCATATGTTTGGTTTTTAAAGGGGAATATTGCTTTTTAAGTGAAGGTGGGAGGATAGGTGGCATTGTGAGCGCCAACCTCTGATATATGTGTTATTTAATATGCACTAGGCAACGCGTTTCGTGGGTTCTTGCCCACTTCCTCAGGCCGAATACAGTGCAAAAGCAGATGCAATCTGAGCGTGAGACATCTTTCTTACTTATCTACATTGGGGGCACCTATACCTGGCTAACTATACTGGGAAAACTTTTTCATTGCTACCTATACTGGAGGAACCAATATCTGATTACCTGTATTGTGGGCACCTATACCAGGCTACCTATATTTGGGGCACCTGTTCTAGGCTACCTATACTGAGCACACCTATACCTGGCTATCTATACTGGGGGCACCTATACCTGGCTATCTATACTGGGGGCACCTATACTGGGGACACCTATACCTGGCTACCTATACTAGGAACACCTATAACTCACTACCTATACAGGGGGCACTTATAGCTGGCTATCTATACTGTGGTACGTATACCTGATTAACTATACTGGGGGCACCTTTACCAAGCTACATATACTGGGGGCACCGATACAAGGCTACCTATACTGGGGGTACCAATACCTGGAAACCTATATTGGGTGCACCTACAGTATACCAGGCTGCCCATACAGGTGGCACCTATACCACATTATCTATACTGGAGGTTGCTATGCCAGGCTACCTATATTGAGAGCACCTATACTGGAGACACCTATCGTTGGTTACCTATACCGTTAGTATGTATTTTTTATATCCTGCCTGGCCTGCCTTTCGAATTTCTGTTCTTAGTAGGGGGAGGGGCATTCTAAAGGGTCATACACATGTCCACCTTAATGCACAACATAACCAACCACACAACAGTTTGTTTACCTGACAAGTGTGTACACAGACAACAACCAACTCACCAAAATACTATGCGTGCAAGCTAAATGACAAACCACACATGTCTGCATTCAAAAACAACAAAGTTGTTCAAAAGACTTGTACACACATTCCAACCTGCATGACAGTTGGGAAGAGTGATCCACCGGTTGGATCGGGCAAACAACCTGTTATCAGTTGGTCATCTAATTGTTTGCCAGCCGTACACACGTCCAAGTTGGGCCGGGCCGAGGCAGAGGCGAGAGAGGCTCCAGCCTCAGGGCGCAGTGTAGGAGGGGGCGCACATCTCACTCAGCTATCTTTCCCCTTTTGTGTTTGAAGCAGAGAGAAATAAGAATAGGGGATACATGGCAGTGGCTGCAAGCCAGATAACTAGAGATTAAGGTGTTGGGGCGGTTGGGGGTCCTGGGACGTCCCTTAGTCTAATAGCAATCAGTTTGTGATGGCTGGGGTGGGCGGTATGGAGGGGCGCACTTTGAATTCTCAGCCTTGGGTGCTGGAGGACCTTGTCCCGGCTCTGCGTCCAACTGATCTTCCTACAGACAAGTTTGGAAGATAGTTGGACAGATTGTTGGTACGTGTATATGAGCCTTATTAACCTGGCTCTGCAGTCATCTATTGTATGCAGCAAGATAACATACCATTGTTGTGTGGAGATGGTGGGTGCTAGATGGGACATGCCTGGCAGTAATTTTTGTGCAACCACTGTGCTTCTTCTGAGGATAAATCACTTTAGGTTATGGCAAATTCCATACCTGCTAGATAAACCACAAAGAGTTTGGATTTTTTCCTAAATTTCAAGGTCAGGTATGATTATTAGATACAGTGGGTTGCAAAAGTATTCGGCCCCCTTGAAGTTTTCCACATTTTGTCATATTACTGCCACAAACATGAATCAATTTTATTGGAATTCCACATGGAAGACCAACACAAAGTGGTGTACACATGAGAAGTGGAACGAAAATCATACATGATTCCAAACATTTTTTACAAATACATAACTGCAAAGTGGTGTGTGCATAATTATTCGGCCCCCTTTGATCTGAGTGCAGTCAGTTGCCTATAGACATTGACTGATGAGTGCTAATGACTAAATAGAGTGCACCTGTGTGTAATCTAATGTCAGTACAAATACAGCTGCTCTGTGAGGGCCTCAGAGGTTGTCTAAGAGAATATTGTGAGCAACAACACCGTGAAGTCCAAAGAACACACAAGACAGGTCCAAGACAGGTCAGGGATCAAGTTATTGAGAAATTTAAAGCAGGCTTAGGCTACAAAAAGATTTCCAAAGCCTTGAACATCCCAAGGAGCACTGTTCAAGCGATCATTCAGAAATGGAAGGATAATGGCACAACTGTAAACCTACCAAGACAAGGCCGTCCACCTAAACTCACAGGCCGAACAAGGAGAGCACTGATCAGAAATGCAGTCAAGACGCCCATGGTGACTCTGGACGAGCTGCAGAGATCTACAGCTCAGGTGGGAGACTCTGTCCATAGGACAACTATTAGTCATGAACTGTACAAAGTTGGCCTTTATGGAAGAGTGGCAAGAAGAAAGGCATTGTTAACAGAAAGCATAAGAAGTCCCGTTTGCAGTTTGCCACAAGCCATGTGGGGGACACAGCAACCATGTGGAAGAAGGTGCTCTGGTCAGATGAGACCAAAATGGAACTTTTTGGCCAAAATGCAAAACGCTATGTGTGGCAGAAAACTAACACTGCACATCACTCTGAACACACCATCCCCACTGTCAAATATGGTGGTGGCAGCATCATGCTCGGGGGGTGCATCTCTTCAGCAGGGACAGGGAAGCTGGTCAGAGTTGATGGGAAGATGGATGGAGCCAAATACAGGGCAAACTTGGAAGAAAACCTCTTGGAGACTGCAAAAGACTTGAGACTGGGGCGGAGGTTCACCTTCCAGCAGGACAATGACCCTAAACATAAAGCCAGGGCAACAATGGAATGGTTTAAAACAAAACATATCTATGTGTTAGAATGGCCCAGTCAATATCCAGATCTAAATCCAATCGAGAATCTGTGGCAAGATCTGAAAACTGCTGTTCACAAACACTGTCAATCTAATCTGACTGAGCTGGAGCTGTTTTGCAAAGAAGAATGGGCAAGGATTTCAGTCTCCAGATGTGCAAAGCTGGTAGAGACATACCCTAAAAGACTGGCAGCTGTAATTGCAGCAAAAGGTGGTTCTACAAAGTATTGACTCAGGGGGCTGAATAATTACGCACACCCCACTTTGCAGTTATTTATTTGTATAAAATGTTTGGAATGATGTATGATTTTCGATCCACTTCTCACATGTACACCACTTTGTATTGGTCTTTCACGTGGAATTCCAATAAAATTGATGCATGTTTGTGGCAGTAATGTGACAAAATGTGGAAAACTTCAAGGGGGCCAAATACTTTTGCAACCCACTGTATAGGAAGATGATTCCTTGATCCAGTCATGGAGATTATTTGTGAGTTTAAACTTGATGGGAACGTCTTTTTTCAACCTGGGTAACTATATGTGGTAGTAGTTATCTCCACTTCTTTGAGCATGAGGTTGAGATGTGTGCCCCTTGTGCAGAGATAATCCCAGTGTTTTGGATAATGTGAACAGGTACTACTCTGGAGGTGCAGCCTAACATCACTGGGAATGGCAGTCATTCCATATACTAGCCATTGGGGACAAGGTATTATTAGTGCTGGGAGGGGCATACTTTCTTTTTCTTCTTCTTTTTTTTTTTTTGCTACAAAAAAGGTGAAAAACACCTTGGAAACATTGTGGAAATCTTTTATAAACATTCTTCTTGACGAGCATGTCAGTGAAAATATTTAAAATGCATTCTGGTTGACTTCAATGCATCAGTGCTGTAGCCTCCCCTCCTTTCACTTAGGCATGAACTGTGCCACTGCAGGTGTCCAGAATTCAGTTTAGTGGATTCTTGTAGTCATAGTAGGCCACATGCCATGTTTATACACAGCCATTTTTTGTTTAGTAAATATGTGTACACCAGTTTTTGCCTTTCATGCAGTTAAGGAGCCTATAGTGAAACACTTTACCTGTGTGTGGCATCTATCACCTCTGCTCACAAGCACAGTTAAGACACAAAAAAACTATATAATCTCAAAACATCATGTAGTAGGTAACATAGCTAAAATAAATCTAAAGTAATCATTTGGTTTAAAAACCGTTTTATTCGATTAAGTGCATTTCATAGTTCCTAATTTGATAATCTGATCATATTCTGCTAAAATTGTCTCAAATGGTCAATCATCCTTTCAGCTCATAGTTTGATTTTTCATTTGATTATGCATTAGTTTAATTAAATCAGTCATTTGGTTGCACAATTACAATCTCAATGCTGGTCACCAGCATTATATTCAATGTTACTACTCCCAGCAGAGCATTTTTGCAAAGGAAGCAGATGTTATCTAAAACAATACACAATGATCCTGATTTATTAAGCTGAAAGATTGCAAATTGCACTCCATTTGGCTAGTACCATGCAACAAATGCTGTGTTCTGGCAGAAGGTGATTGTAGTCTCCCTGGCCCATGATGCTGCCATGATGTACAGCAAATCATGGACTCCTTCAATTCACTGCACCTAATTTATCAAGAGTAGCTCCATTACAGTGAATAGGGAATATGGCATTTGTATGTATTTGCATGTTTCACTGTTTTTCCAGGCATCATGCTGCTTTAGCCACAGATTAACTACACTGTGTAAGGATAAAAGCCAAAGACTAAGTCCCCACCCCCCCCCCCCCCTCAACCACTACCAACCCACAGAGCTTATTCATTTGGGGTACCTTGCAAATAAGGATGTAAAAAAATAGTTGTCCCATCCAGGAAAAGAAGTAAAAGTAATTTTTTGACGTCTTATCCATTCACACACAGGTTAACCACTTCCCCTTCCCTGGGACGAGTAACTACGTCCCTGCATTTCCCCACTTTACCTCGCAGGGACATCGCTACTATGTTCCTTGCCACCGTTTACTCCTGCTCACTCCCGCACTCATTGCCGCAGATCTTTAGAAGGGAGATGAATGAATGAGAACGCAGTTCCCATTCATTAATCTCTGTCCCCGTGTGAATGATCACAGGCATCAGTGAGATCATTTGTAACTTCCGACATAACATGTCAATGCATTACTTCCTATTTAGTGTCTTTTTAAAAACATACTTACAGAGGCATCTAAAATTAATACTTAACCTCCAACACTATCCTATAGTTACTCTCAAAAAAATGTGCATACAAAAAAAATTACAATTAAAACAAAAATTACATCAATAGTTACCTTAGGTTAATATGTATGTCAAGAGGGTATATTACTGCTAATTCTGAAACTATGGGCTTGTTAATAGTAATGGACGCAAAACTGAAAAAATGCACCTTTATTTCCAAATAAAATATTGGTAGCATACATTGCACCAGGGAAATATTTTAAACATTGCAATAACTGGGACAAATGGGCAAATAAAATGTGTGGGTTTAAACCACTTAAAGTGAACCAGAGACGAAGCGCCCTCATGTATTTTACCATATATATCTGTGGGAACATTAGAGAAAACGCCTACCCTGATCTCTGTTTTATCCTTCACTGCTCAGCTTGCTTGTTAACAGCCCTGATAACATCCCTGACTGAGCATTCAGTCTGGCTTTGCTCAGGAATCATTATAGCTCAGTCATTATAGCAGAGCTAGAAGGGAGCAGGCTTGGGCTTGAAAAGACATCAGAGAAGACAGACTCAGCTATAATGATTCCTGAGCAAAGCCAGAAGACAGACTCAGCTGTAATGATTCCTGAGCAAAGCCAGACTGTCTGGGATTTTATCAGGGCTAATATCAAGCAGGGTGAGCAGTACAGGATGAAACAGAGAGCAGGGTAAGTGTTTTCTCTAATGTCCCCACTGATATATATGGTAAAATACATGAGGGTGCTTTGTCTCTGGTTCACTTTAAGGACCCTGGGCTTAAACCTCCCAATGACCAGGCCATTTTTTACAAAATAGGCCACTGCAGCTTTAAGGCCTCATTGCAGGGCCATACAATTCAGCACACAAGTGGTTTCCCCCCCCCCCTCCCCCTTTCTGACCACCAACAGAGCTCTCTGTTGGTGGGCTGTGATCGCTCCCCCAATGTTTGTTTATATTTTTTTTCCATTTAATTATGGTAGCATTTATTACTTTAAAAACAGCCGAAAACTGAGAAATAATGATTTTTTTCCATGTTTTCTTATTTTTTCTGTGAAAATGCAGTTAGTATAAAATAATTCAAAGCAAAAAGTACACCACAAAGAGAGCCTAATGGGTAAAGAAAAAAAAGATATAGATTGTTTTGTTGTGACAAGTAGAAATAAAGTTATAGACGAATGAATGGAAGTAGTGCTGACAGGTGACAATTGCTCTGGTTTTTAAGGGGAAAAACCCTTGGAGGTTAAGTGGTTAAAGATGTTAAAAATACAATCACATTGTAATAAATCATATCAAAAATAAATCAATAAATACAACACAGATACTTAGATTTTATTCTATATCATACTTGCTTGATTGCAGACTGCCAAAACATAATTCAAATTTGCTGCAAGATTCCCAGCAGCCAGGAAATAAGGAAGTGCCATGAAATAGGGATAGTTACATTTCTTGGTGGTCCATATGAATAGACCAATCGGTATCCTCTGCAGTGAATCCACATAAGGGAGGTTTGGGGTGTTTGTGTGTAACAGTTATTTGAATGAAATGCTAAATCTCTAATAGTTATATACTGTACAATCTAGAGATATGAAAACTATTCTCCTGATCAGAAATCTCCACCAGAAGGTTGAAAGGCAGCCCTATCAGCTTTTTAGGCAGTTGCCACCAAAGTAGTGGTTTTTGACAGGCAATTTGTTAGGGAGATTTGCATGTTAGGAACAATGTCTGTTCCTCACTATTCAGTAGTCCCAGTACAAGCTAAACTGAGGAAGAATACTCAGGAACACACACAAAGTACTGGAATGCAAAGTTAAACAACTACAAATGCATAATCTTCTATGCTTTATGCAAAAAATTCCTTATACTTTGTATACCTGCAAGTCCCATTATCTCTATACTGTATAATCAAGACAAGTTCTCGTTTGCAGAGCATGTCATTTCTCAGAGATGTTCTTTAAACATCAACTCAAAGGAATTCTCTGTGTAATTGTCTGATAAACCGTGCTACTGAAAAAATGCAAGATATGCAACAGGCAGGGCAATACAGCCCAGAAGAAGAGAGGCGACATTTCAGCACCTTCTCTTCTGGACAGCTCCTTTCTCACTCTGTTGAGTAGATCGCTCGGAGCCCAGCAAGGCAGATAAACTAGTGTTTTCTTTCTGACAATTTTTAACCTGTATTTTATCTGAAAGTATTGTAATGTTATGTCCCCTAGCAGTGATCACCTTTGCTTGTCGCCTCTTGAGGTGGAACTACATTTTCCTGTTTGTTATTATTTCTTTTATTTTATTTTTTCAACCTGGACAGATGAATGGATTTGCGATCCCGGGGCAAACAGCAAATAGGAGCGTCATGCTGTAGTCGTAATTAAAGGTACAGTATGTATGATAAGCAAACATAGTACATCTTAATCATAATCGCCAAATATCAGTATACGGTTTAAACCTTGACATTTGTTTCATTTATGATTACATATAAGGTACATTTCAAAAAAGAAAATGTAAATGAACGTTGATAGAACCACGACTCCATCAGTTATCCCAAAAAGTAAAGGTGGTGCTGACCATGAATTTTATGGAACATACTTTTGCTCTCAGACATCCTATATCTTTTTTTGTTTTGCTCACCGCATGTTCGGAGCCTGCAAGTTTTTGGGGGGCAGAGTGGAATTAGATAAAGACAAATAATAATTATATTGTGCTTTTCTCCTGGCAGACTCAAAGCACCAGAACTGCAGCCACTAGGGCATGCTCTATAGGCAGTAGCAGTGTTAGGGAGTTTTGCCCAAGGTCTCCTACTGAATAGGTGCAGGCTTACTGAACAGGAATAGACTAGATTCTTACCCAGGTCTCATGTGTCAGAGCCCTTAACCAGTGCACTATCCAGCCACATACATGGAAGTATGTGTCTGCTGTATACTTACAATGGAGGAGATCATTATGTAGCTCCCAAGCATTTCCCATGGTATCTACTGAACTTTGTATCTTTTCTCTGCTCCCAGGCATGTTTGTCTGTTTATGACCTCTAATTAGTTATCAAGGATAACTAAACTGCATTTTGACTTCATCCTGCCTCAGAGAAGACTATGACATATAGCACTGAATTATTAACCCTTACTATTAAAAAAAAGGGAACATAGGCAAGTTCTAAGTAGGATTGGTACTATAGTTACACACGTTTATCTCAGCATACTGAATGTTAATTCAGGTGCATTCAGTTTCTTCAGAGATCCATTTTAAATACTCAGTTAAAAAAAATACTAACAGTAACATTTTTGTCTTTTTTGAAACGTAAATACACACTTATGTGCTAAAGATGACCATCCAGGGGTTGACTGTTGCCCAGTCTGGCAAACTGATTTCTCCCTGATTGAAATTCAGTCAGAGAGTATCAATTATTGTGCCACCTTGCACTGGCATATTTATCTGAAATTTGATCAAAAATCCATCCAACCATCGCATTTGCAAGATATGGACCAAGCAATGCCAAAAAGCTATGCAGCCATCGATCCCCCAACACTCCTTTAATTGTCTGATTGGCAGGGCTGTATTTAAACACATTAGGCACATGCCTAGAGATGGCCAGGTCCTACCATGCACCAATATCCCCATTATGACTGAGAACTATTTAGCACTAGCCATCCATGTGTTTTTTTGTAATTATACCTGTGTCTGTGTTGTGAGACAAATGTGATCACAGGCAAAAGTCTTGATTAAAGTAAATGTTAACAAAAACAAAACAAAAAAACAAAACCCAAATACTTACCTAAGGAGAGGGAAGGCTCTGGGTCCTATAGAGCCTTCCGTTCCTCTCATGGTCCCCGCGTTCCAGCGCTGGCACCCCCAGTAGCATGTCAGCTCCCCCAGTAGTACCCATTGGTCTAATACTGCTTTCAGCCACTTTGGGAGCCCAGTGCTCCTGAAGATGGGTGGCTCTGTACTGCGCATGCACGAGTGCCCTCTCTCGGGCATGATTGCGCCCAAAAACTTCCAAACCTCCCACAGCAGGTGATATAATTGTGGATGGCATCGCTGAAATGCAAGGACCGTGAGAGGAGCGGGAATGCTCTATAGAACCCAGAGCCTTCCCTCTCCATAGGTCAATGTCTGGTTTTGTTTATACTTTAACACTAGCTTTAAGGGTTTGCCATGTTTTGGGGGTAGAGTTTTAGGAGTTGGAACTTTTGTGTCTCTATGCTTACGGCCCAAACCTGATGATAAATTAATATTAGGCCTCTTTTCCACTAGCAGGTGAATCTGCCACCTGTCATCTGCTCCAAGTCTAAAAAGTTAGATACTTACCTAAATAGAGGGAAGGCTCTGGATAGTGTAGTAGGTTCCCATGTCGTCCTCCACACCACTGCCACTGGCCAGGACCCTCTGACAGCTTGCAGCTGTGCTTCCCTTCGTGAACGAGTGTGGCTGTACTGCGCTTGCGCAAATTTCGACTTACTACAAAGGCAAAGCTGTACTCACTCATGCACATTACAGTTGCACTCATTCACAAATGGCGGTGTGGCCAAGGGAACATGTCCAACACACTCTTGATGGATATGCTTAGTGGGTCATGTGTGCCAGGCAGGGTTGATGAGGACATGAGAAGCCTTTGGACTATCCAGAGGCTTTCTCTACCTAAGTAATTATCCAACTTTTTGTACCTAGGAGATTACAGATTTATTTTAAACCTCTTTTATACTTTTTGGTACTTGTTTCCTTGGCCCTTGTTTTCATTTCTAGACTGTTGGAAGGGAGGTATTTTATGTTCCACTTAATTTATGTTTTTACGTCAGACTGTGACAGGATCACACGGGAGATCAAGAGAGTTTGATACCCAAGTGAGGACAGATCTGATCTGATTCTTTATCTGTTTTTACAGTAGCTGCATAAGTAGCAACATTCGTTTGTAAGTACCTTCAATTTGATTCCAAGTGATACCTGATCTCAGTTGGAACCAAACTTACTCAGGGATAGGGATTGAGAGAGTGTAGGAGGGGAAGGAATTGCTCAACAGCCAGACAAGTAGAATTTTAAAAAAGTAGTTAGCAGTATCACCTTTCACATTCCTCGGCTCATTTTTCCTTTTTTCAAACCATTAGATTTGTGCTGCATGTGCATCTTGGATCAATTATTGTTTATGATTATTATGGGTGACAATTTCAGAATGATATCTGTAGAGTGGATGTAACATGAAAGACACACAGGACACACTCCGCTGTAGGGACAACTGAGTTGGGAAAAATATTCCAGCTTGGCCAATTGCTGAAGGGTAAGACGCTGATGTTGGGGATAGTTTAGGTCTAAAGAAACTTTAACCACATTGGCTGGCTGTAAAGGAAGTGTAGCCACATATAGGCAAGGCAGTTATTTTTAAACTCAACCACATGGATTATGGTAGAATTGTCTTCTATCTTTTGGATTGTTATGAAATTACATTTGGATTATGGATAAAGAAGCTGAGACAATGCAAACCATTTTTTGTAAATAGGCTCTCACAGAATGATGCAAGTTTCCATGAAAGCTAAGTATTGAAGTGATGCTTTTTGGAAGACTCCCTTTAGAGAGCACTACAAACAGAGCTTTATTACTACTGCTGACTACCAGACCTCTATCAGTTGGGCAGGGACGGATCTAGACCAGGTTGCCCCAAGTTGCGCCTGGGGCAAGGTCAGGTTTTGGCGCCTAAACTGCCATTCCCCATCCAAATTTTGCCGCCTTTTTAAGAATTACACAAACTGCGCCTGGGGCAAGAGACCCGCTTGCCCCCCCCTAGATCCGTCCCTGCAGTTGGGTGACAGTAGATCAGTTTGCCCTCTTGTGGTCATGGTTTCAATTTGAGAAAAAGATCGACGGTACTTACATGATCCTTGGAGGGGCACTATTTTCCTAACTCCATTAATAGGTGAAACGCTAAATTTGGCTTGTTGGAATTGATTCATTAACTACCTAACCAGAAACCAGAGCAATATTGAGGTTTCAGCAGGCAGTGGATGCGCTATGCAACAGGAAACAGTGAGTGCTTTGCATCGCATACAGAAATGGAAGATGACAACAGGTGCTGTTAAAGACATATCTGCTCCCAGCCATGTGGCTTAGTAATCATTGGCATTGATTGACGGGTGAAGTAGTATTCAATTCCCTGCAGGGCACAGTGTGATGATTATCAGAAGTCAGCCCTTGTACGATCAGCATCGCCTGTCTGTCAACACTCCACAGATTAATCCATTCATTATTATTAGAGTTGTGGACAATGGAATAATCGCCTGTTCTCATGTGTTCTGGGGAATATGATACAGAGAACATAAACGATAATTATGGTATTCTACACTGGCCTGAATAGAGGAGATCAGATTCCACAGAGATGTCACATTGCAGTTCCCCATTTCTACGTTTCTTTTTTTTCCCCCACTGACCAAAACCCTAGCAGTTCTCCAGGCTGTGGGTTGCTGTATTTGCCTAGCGCCGATAATGAACTACCCCTCCTCACTGCAGGACGACCACCCTAATTAAAGGACAAGCTATCTGTAGAAAAGGGCACAGGTAGATCGCAAGCTCTTCAGATCAGCCAACAAAAGATGACTCGCCAGGGTTATTGTGGGAGCTGACTCATCATCCAGAAGGGAGAGGAGAGGGGCTGCTGGAACACAAGAAGCTGAATGGGAGAGAAGATGAATGAAAAGCTGCATATAGTGAATGAAAGGAGGAGAGGAGGGAAGCAAGGGGCGGAGAGACGACGATCGAGGGGAGGGGACAGCTTTTATTATAATAAAAAAAGATACAGTTGCATAAGGCAGAGAAGGCAGTGCGCGCTCCCGTCGCCGGGGCCCCGCTGCTCGCGCTCGCGCCCCTCTGATCAATTTTTCAAGGTGTTCTCTGCACTGCTGAAGATGGCGACAGATTAAATAGGAATCAGAGCTCGGCCTGGGAGCGCGGGGAGGAAAGGACGGCATGGGAATATTCAGCCCCAGCAGCAGGATGCCCGGGGAGCAGAAGAACAGTGCCCATCAGAAGAGGAAGAGAAAACAATAAGGAGGGCACAGCCACCTTCCACAGAGCGGAGCCTGGTACCCTGACAAGCCGCCAATCAGCAGGCAGGATGGGCAGCGGCGGCTGCTGAGTCGGAGCAGCAGTCACAGGGGGATGCTATTACCTGGCTCTGCTGTAGGTTGGTAGGGGGGAGGGTGGGGGGATCTGCAGGGGTTGTCCCTTGCATCCCCTGTGGGCTTCTTCTTGATGTACTTTGCCCCGGGGGTGAATCTCTCTACAGGGAGGGGGGTTCTTTTTTTCTCTGTTGGTTTTCCCAATATTTTGTGCCATGGCCGGTTACTGAGTGACCCGGGCAGGGGCGGGTAGGGGAGGGGAGCTCCCATCCCTCCATCTACCATCCTTTATCCCTCCATCCACCACCTATCATCCCTCCATCAATATTCTACCACCATCATTCTTCTTTATCTGACCCTCCATCTCCTTGTCCACCCATCCCCCTCCCCAACCTTCCTGATGATGCCCCTCTCTGCAGGCCCCCTCACTAGAGGCAGGTGACATTGTGCTGCTGCTGCTGGTGTAGGGAAGCCACCACAACCATAGGGGGTGGGAAGAGACTGAGAGCACCCGGCCGCCGTCCCCCGAATTCTCCCACCCCCTAAAATATGATTAGGGGGGCTTGGATGTATCCAAGGGAAGATGAGGCCGTCTTAAAGATCTGCTGGGAACCCCGACACAGCGACAAACCGTGCGCCGACTCCGAGAGGGCTCAGAGATGGCGAATGTCCCTAGCCTCTCTCTTATTCTTCACCGTCCTGCTGTCTAATCACCTCTGGCTGGTCTCTGCTGGGGCCAAAGCAAGAGGCAACTTCTCCTACAGCCACCAGCCAGCCCGGGGGGAACAGGCCAACTCCAGCTTGCTCTCCCTCCAGAGCTTCCCAGGGGAGGGCAAGGGCTGCTGGGACAACTTCCTAAGCAATTCGACCAAATTTGCTGCTCACACTCCGCATTGCACTGGTGCCAGGTCCTCTCACCTGGATTCTGCCTGCACCAAACTGCATTCGCAAAGACATCGGGGCTCTGTTGGCCCTTCCTCCTCCCAACCCTCATCCTCTAGATCCCACTCCCCCTCCTCGACTTCCTACAACCAAAAGAGGAACTTTTTGAAGGCTTATTTTAACAATTTCACCCTGTCCTTTTGTGATACTTACACTATTCTGGACCTGCTTCTGGGTATGTCTAACCCCGACAGCCTGAACTGCAGTCTGGAGAACCTGATGGAGGACTTCGTGGGGACAGCTGCAGCCTCGTCCTCCCTCTCTGATGATGAGGTGTGCAGTAACTGTATCCAAGCTTACCAGAGACTGGATCAACACGCTCAGGAAAAATACGAGGAGTTTGATTTTGTGTTGGAGAAATACCTGCAATCTGGGGAGTACTCTGTGAGATCCTGCGTGGGAGACTGCAAGGTAAGATTTACAGGTTCTGCTGCCCCCACAACACACACACACAGCTGTTCAGCTGCCAGACAATATCTCTTTGCTGATACAAACTTATATTGACAGTATTGTGAATGGTGGACAGTCATCATTAGTGTGTCCTATGGTGCAGACAATCTACCTTCACCTCCAAGCAAAAAGAATGTTGGTTGCACTTAGAAGTTATTGGAAGTTCTGTGAATAGTCACCTCAGTGTCTACAATGAATATTTTCCTTTGTCAGTGAGTGAGATCATTTTAGAAGGATTCAGGATTGTTACCCAAGAAAATCCCATACATAACAGTTTGAACATCAGCCCACCTGGCTGTGACATTTCATGGTAGCTGCTTAGTAGAAGTCTGGACAAGCAGTCATAATAATAGGAAGCTATACAGTATGAGTAATATGAAGCAACATCAGTATCATATGGTCATCACTTATATGCATTGAGGAGGGTAGTGTACTTTTTAAAGGCAACTACCTTTTGTTCTCATGAACTTCCATCCCAACCTCTTATAAGGCCTATAATGCTGGTTTGCTTATAACATATTTAGGATACTGGACATCAGATGTATGCAGTATGTGTAGTATATATGTAAAAAGTGGCTAATCACATCTGCCTGTACATTCAGCAACTTCTAATAGGAGGTGTAGCAAACTGGTGCTATACACTTTAGTTTTATTTGCATGGGATACAGTGACTGGAAAGTTAGGCCTCACTTGGTCTTGTTCCAAAGCCTTTTAAGGAAATGCTAAGTAATTATTTTCAGTGTATGCTGGAAGTTTTAAGCATACTTGAAAATGCAATGCATCTTTTTTATCTTGTCTTAATTCCAGTGGGTGCATGTATATGACAAATTACATTATATCCAGTTTAAAAAGCCTTGATTACAAAATTGCTACATATGCTTTAGACTTACCAAGCTGTGTCCCAATTGAAGGCGACAAAATGTAATATAGGAAAATAAGATTGCATTTCATGAGTAGTTTATTTAAGTGCATCTATGTGGGTATAGGTTTTCATAGTGCATGTTACACCTGAAAGGAGAAAGCCTAGGAAGATTGCCTGAGGCCTTTTGGACATGTCACTTCATTTTGTAATTAAGGCAGAGTTATACATTGATTGGCTCAGCTGCTGGCTGATGCAGAAGAGTTGTATGTTCAGATTCTTTGTCCTGTAGTTTGCACACTGCATTGCACCTTCTGATCTAAACACTGCCCCCATGCTACACTGCAGTCTTCCATCAAGCCTGAACAGTTCACTGACTGTAGCGTTCTGCCTTATTTGTACCCTTCTCCAAAACCATTCACAACAAGCACTGCATTAGGCGGCATGGGCCAGCAATGAATTTTACTGCAGTAAACTGCAGGCTGTTATATCACAAGGCAACAATTTGGCTGGGTAAAATTATAATAATTGACGTTTTAGAAATATATTTTTTTGCCTGAGTGCTTCACTTGCAGGAAATACATTATTATATGTTTGATGGAAAGGGGAAACTACTGAGTGACAGAAAGAAAGGCTTGAAGCATTCTATTAAATCTCAACTATAGCAGGCAGCAAAATCGCTGCCAAGGTTTTGCCCTCTTAAACTGTGACTGGTAAAGCAGGTCAGTGTAGAGTTTGGAGCCATGAATATGCAGTACTTATGGGATATACTGTACACTAAAGCTTTTGCATTGCTTTCCAATTATCACATCCTTAGATAAAGGTTGCTGTAAAGACTGTATAGGTTGTATAAAAAAGCTAAGCATCCATCTCTTATACTGTAAGTGATTGATATCCCACCTGTAGTGTCTCCCAAGAAACAGACAGGAAACTGTCCAGAAGAGATTGTGATCTGCATCCTGGGTCATGTCACTTGTACAGCTGAAGCAAAGTGTTGGCAGGGCTCAGTGACTATTTAATGAGTTGTTATACCCCCAGCTCTGGTAATAAAACTTAAATTTCCTCAAGTGACATTTGCACAATCTGTGTTTCTTGTGCCAGGCAGACATGGTATATGATAAATGCTGAGATTGGATGACCTCTAGCCCCTCTTACCAGCCTCTTTCTGTAATGGGCCACCCAGGCCACTGCCTACTACAACAGAAAGCAACAGAAACCATGGCAACTGAAACCGCCTGCCAGAAATTGCAGACGCCAACTCCTGCATTGCAATCAGGAGAGCCTGCTATCTGTACCAGAGGGAAAGAAGGAGAGTGGGGGAGGAGGAAGGATGGAACAGAGACAGAGAAGACTGAGACACAAATGGCTAGAAAAAAATACAAAGTCAGAATCATGATATATATATACTGTGTATATATATATATATACTGTGTATATATATATATATATATATATATATATATATATATATAGCTATTTGCATTCACAATTGCTGTATGCTACACTAACAGTTAGTGTTTATTAGAATTTGATTTTATATAAAGAGATGAACATAAAAAAAAAAACGAATTTAGGAACTGTGAAAAAGAAGCAGAGATTGCACAAGGCTGGCTGATAGGAGTAGTGATGGTGCAGTACCCTGGCTTGTGGGAAGATTTCAGGTCTGTGTCAGTTGGCAGCAGCTATGAGCAGGGGAGGAATCTTACATGAGCGTAGGTGTAGCAGATATTTGGTGCAGAGGGCATGAGGCAAAATGTGTCCCTAATTCTTTCATAGCACAGCAAGCAGATCACAGTGACACCACAAAGCTGCCAATGATCTACTGTCATCTATGTATTACTGCATATCTATGTTGCTTCATGTGTATTCATAGTCAGATACTCGTAAAACTGATAACATATTTTAACAGTGAAATATTATCATCTGTAATAATAGGAACAGCTTACCTTAAGGCCCGGTTCACATTAGCGTTCGCTATCCGGATTTTCCGGATCTGATCCGGACCGCATACTGTACAAACGGAACGTATGTTCCGCATAGCAATGTGAAGTCTATGCGGACGTTCACACGCGTCCGTTCCGTACAGTACGGAGCCGGATTGTATCCGGACTCCGGACTCTTTTCCAACATGCGCTATTTTTTGGGTCCGGATCTCCGGCCCACGCACCCGGACCGGAGCCGGACCTGAGCCTGACAGCACCATCCGGAACACAGAAACCAATGGGGAACGGAAGGCACAGAACACACTGCCTACAAAAACCTGACGTTCTACCCCACTTCCTATGCGTATGCAAGCGGCCATTTCGGATGGGGACACATGGGCCAAGCATGTCTGGAGTGGAGCAGCAGTGACAGACGTGCTGGAGCTGTTTGGCAGAATGTCGGAGGTGGAGGTGAGGCCTACAGCAGAGGAACCTGATTCTACACGTGCACCAGGTGCACCTTCTGCTGACCCCAACATTTTTTTTTTCAAATTTCGCTATTTTTTGCCCACGGATCCGGATGGCAGCCTGATGCATGCCTGATACAAACGGACCGGATCCGGATCGGAACCGTACGGTTCTGATCAGGATCAGGTCAGGATCCGATCAGGATCCGGTCCGTTTATTTGCCAAAACGCAAGTGTGAACGGGGCCTAAGGCTGAGAGGGATATGGATGTTTCCTTTTAAACTATGCCAGTTGCTGGTCAGTCCTTCTGATCTCTTTGGCTGCAGTAGTGGCTGAATCACAGATCTTAAACAAGCATGCAGCTAATCCAGTCTGACTTCAGTCAGAGCAACTGATCTGCATGCTTGTTGAGTGGCTGTGGCTAAAAGTATTAGGGCCTCTTTCCATTACACGCAGTTTGGATGCAGCATGGATGCAGAAAAACTGACTCCAATGAATGCCTATGGGCCTGTTTCCACTAAACGCAATTTTTCTGATGCAGGTTTTCCCAAAGACATTCATTGGAGTCAGTTTTTCTGCATCCATTCTGCATCCAATCTTCGTGTAGTGGAAACAGGCCCTTAGAGACACAGGATCAGCAGGAGAGTCAGGCAACTGGTATTATTTTAAAAGGAAATATCCTTCTCAGTTTAGGTTCCCTTTAAGGCCATTTTCTGGGAGGGGAACGAATGAACCTATCAGTATGTCTTTGGGATGTGGCTCTGTATGGGTTCGTATAGACGTCCGATAAAGATCGTTCGTTACGAACGATTCGTGACGTTTACACAATATTCAAATTAGACTGAAAAGATCGTTCGTAATGAACGATTGTGTACACACGTGAGCGATATAAGTATAAAGTACTGAACGACGAACGATTAAAAAATGCGTGCGCAAACGGAAGTGACGTTATGACAGGCAATAAGAACATGCGTTATCGGACGATCTTTGTACACACTGCAACGATTGAACGATTATCTTTCGAAAAAAATCCGCCGGGTTGGATCGGTCGGATTGAACGATAACGGTCGTTATCGTCCAAAAAAAGATCGTTGGAAAATTTGGAGCGCACGATTATCAGTCCGATTGTCGTTATCGTTCGTTTTCGAACGATCGTTATCGTACGTGTGTACTCAGCTTTAGTCTTTGTATATGCGGGAGAAACCCAGAGTACCCAGAGGGAATTTACATAAATACACAGGGAGACTAAATATAAATCCAATGCAGATAATGTCCTGACCTAGGTTTGTACCCAGGGCCCTACTCCAACAAGGCGAGAGTGCTATCCTCACACCTATGCCTGCTACTCACCATGCAATTTTCCCATCAGATCAACGTGAAATTTCCCGTTGTTCAATGATTTCCAGAATGTCCAATCTGCTTCCGATCATTAAAGGGATTCATTTTTAGACCTTTACTGCACAAAATCAATTCCTTTCTCAATCGGAAGCAGATTGTACATGCTGGAAGTTATTGAATGACGAGAAATTTCCTGCCAATCTGGCAAGAAAATTGCATGGTGTCTACCAAGCATAAGAGTACACTTTACTGTAACAGTATATGAAGATCAGCTTAATTTTAAATGGTCACAATTGCAGGTGTACAGAAGTTCTCATGCTGTGCCCCCTCCTGGATTTACCCTCATATTCCTTCCTAAAGGTGGCCATACACTGGTCGATTTGCCATCAGATTCGGCCAACAAATAGATCCCTCTCTGATCGAATCTGATCAGAGAGGGATCGTATGGCCACCTTTACTGCAAACAGATTGTGAATCGATTTCAGCCTGAAACCGATCACAATCTGTGGAGCTGCCGCTTCTGCCCCCCCTCATACATTACCTGATCCGGCCGGCGCAAGACCCCTTGTCTTCTTCTCCGCTCTGGGTACTGAACTTCCTGTCCAGGGGAAGTTTAAACAGTAGAGGGCGCTCTACTGTTTAAACTTCCTGCCGGGACAGGAAGTTCTGTGTAGCTCTGGAGCCCGAAGCGGAGAAGAAAACCAGGGGACTCGCGCCGGCTAGAGCAGGTAATGTATACCCGCTGTATTGCGTCGGTCGTCGGGCATTCGAACACCGCTATCGACGCACTCCCGACCCGCCGGCAACCGAGAAAAATCTTCCGCACGGATGGATCGACGTTAGTCGACGGGAACGATGGATTTCGGATGGAAATCCATCGTTCTGTCAGCGGTGTGCGCGGCGATTTCACGGCCGTTTCGATCACTGTGATCGAAACGGCCGTATTTTGGCGGGAAAATCGTTAGGTGTATGGGCCCCTTTAGAAACACTGCAGCCTCTACTGAGTTCAGGTGAGATTTGTAAGCAGGATGTCTGGGTTGGCTGTGTGAGTTGTAAGTAATAAACTGACTTCCAGGGCCGGCGCTACCATTAAGGCAAAGGAGGCAGCTGTCCCAGGGCCCCAGAGCTTGTAGAGGCCCCCAGTGGCTACAAGAGGAAAAACATTTTTTCAAATCGGCCTTATAGTTTTTGAGAAAATCGATTTTAAAGTTTCAAAGGGGAAAAAAAATACACATTTAAAAACCTGCCGACTTTAATGGTTAATAGCAAATCCACCTTAAATGCTAGAAACCCTAAATTTACAGGATATGTTAAGGAGATCATTAGGAATAAGAGGAAAAAACAATTTTTCAAAAAGACCTTATAGTTTTTGAGAAAATCGATTTTAATTTTTCAAAGGAAAAAAGTATACTTTTAAATGCGGTAAATGTCACTTTTAGTAGCAAACCTAACGGTAGTGTAATTTTACATGCATCAAACGAAAACACAATAAATTTCCTGACGGGGTTTCCAGGGGGTCTATACGCAGCCGCAGCGCTTTGGCCAGGGATGGCTGTACAGCCGCAATATGGCTGTATGAAGATCCCTGGCATTTTTTCCTATTTTCCCAATTTTTTTTTTTATGTTTAGAGTGTGGGAATTAAAAAAAAAAAAAATTATGTGGGGTCCCCCCTCCTGAAACTTTTTAACCCCTTGTCCCCCATGCAGGCTGGGATAGCCAGAATGTGGAGCTCCGACCGATTGGGACTTCACACCCTGTTATACCAGCTGCAAAAAAGGTCCCCTAATGCCGATTTTTGTTCCGGGGTATATGTTGGGGGGGCCCCCAGGTTTATTTTGCCCTGGGGCCCCATTGTTGCTTAAACCGGCCCTGCTGACTTCAGCACCCTGTTAGTGAAAGCTTAACATTGTATAAGTTGCTAGCAGAGTAAGAGGCAGGGGATACAGAGTAGTCACTGCAGTACAGCATATTGGTTTGGTTGATACTGATACTGGAGAGTAACTATCATAGAGTGATCTGCGGGTCTCTTTCGCCAACAGTGCTGCTTCCTGTATCTAACAGTGCTGGGTGAGGAGACAAAAGGAACAAGGAGAGCGCACACTGTGATTGGTGTCAATGGTGGGGCTAGGCCCAATAGGAAAGGTCTCACCTGGTTAAAGGGGCTGGGGTAACCATTATGGGTTTTCCAGCCAGCTATCTTACTTGTGTCCCTTTTTAGTTAGGACCTGGTTTGTAGTGGATTCCACTGGGTCCTTGGTGGTATGCCAGACTAGACCTTATGTTTAGGCACGCTGTCAGCGTGTAAACATTGCGCTCAGCTGGTACAAGCAGGGATCCCCAGCTCTGAGTGGAGTATGTATTGTGGCAGCAGGCAGAGCGTAGCAAATTTGTACACAATGATACACAATGCTATATTATATAATTTTATTTGCAATGCGTTTCACAGGGGAACACCCCTGCTTTATCAAGCATAAAACAGCTTTATAAAGCAGAGGTGCTCCTCTGTGAAATGTGTCGCAAATGAATGTGAATCATTGTGGATAACCCCGCTATGCTCTTTAACCAGGTGAAATTTTTCCTATAGGTCCTTGTCCCACCATTGACACCAATCACAGGGTGTGCTCTCTCTTCAATCCTTCTGTCACCTTATATCCACTTGTAGAAGCAATAACAGTAAAGAAATACATTTAATTTTGAAGTTAGAGGTAACTTTTAATGTGTTTTGTAACAGCAGCTTCTTAAATATGGAATTCCATCAGTGCAATTATAAGGCTTTTTGTATTTTTTATCTTTTTGACAGTGCGTCTTTTTAGAGTTTGTTTTCTTTACTGCCCCCTTGTATCCTGATTTGAGGGGTTTGTGATTGGTAGTTTGGTCTCCCAGAAGACAGTACGACTCAAACTATGGATCCCTGAAGAAGTGGTCATCATGTGACCACCTCTATTTTTGTGTTTCAACCACATGTTAAATCTACTTACACATATCAAGGGAGAGTGAGGGATAGTTTTTTTTTTTTTTAAGCAAGTATGATTTTTAAAAACTGATCATTTATAAAAGGAATTTTGACATAATTTCAAGTATAGTAAGCTTTAGAGTGAAATGGGTACAAATCTCATATACATGTATGAGGACTGTCTCTTGGCAGGTGACAGTGTAGGGCTGAGGCTGTACAGACACAACACTAGCCTCTAGACACATTGAGCTGTATGCAATTTACTTTTTCTCTTGTGTTTTCTCCTAGGAGTTTTTTTTCATCTTCTGTTTAAAATAACTTTTCAGCATTTTCCAATTAAAAAAGTACCAAAAAGTAGGTGAAAAAGTACTATCAAAGCCTATTGGGCCAATCAAATTGCGGGGATCACGTCCATTAAAGCCACTGGACCCGGTGGGGCTCAGTAGGGTTCAGTGGAGCGTACGTTACTTACAAGGAGCGCAAGTAAGTTAGCAGCGCACACTACGCCGCACTATCATGCGTAGAGTGCACATAACTTGCGCTTTAGGAGAGCAGCTTAATGAATCAACCCCAAGGAGAGGTATATGATGATATAACCATATAAGGAGAAATACATCATCAGTTAAAACAGATAAGTAAAGATACGGTAAATTCTAAGACAAGGGATGGTTGGAAATGCCAGTTTCCCATTCCAACAGAATTCCGCATTCCGACAAGTGTGTTTCCAATTTCTAAGCATTTCCACGAAAACTGAATTTTTGACTTTTCGCAGAATAAGGTTTTTGCCATTTTTAAAAAAAATAAAGTTAGATATTAAAAAAATAGTGTTTTGCAGAATTGCTATATTTTACGGAATCCACTATATTTTGTGGATGTTCTGTACATACAACCGTGTTACATTTCTGAATTGTCTGATTGGCCTAATACTTCTGAGTCCTGTGATTGGCCTAACATTTTAGCGGTATTCTGATTTTCACGGTACAATACTGATTCTCTGATTGGCCGGATACTTTCATGTCTTGTGATTGGCCTAAAATTTCAGCGTTACGGTAATGTCGTATTCCACAGAATTCCAATAAATTTGTCTCAGTGTAAAATGCAATGTAAACTACTTTTTTCCTATGTCACTGTCACCTACAGTAGGTTGTCAAAATCAGACAGGTTTTGGAGTAGTCCAACTCCCCATGGAGGAATCTTAGGGTTTTCTTTGTTTTCAAAACCTCTCACTCAACAGTCCTACTAACAAAACAGTGTGCAAACTTGTAGGGAGGCTGGTCATTATATCTACATGGATCCTTTCCGGGGATTTCTTTTGTAAAGAATAAAGGAAATACTGGGAGGAGATGGACTAATTCAAAAACTGTCAGATATGTCCGTTTGTTTGCTACTTACTGTAAGTGACAGCAACATAGGAAAAAAGTGCATTTAAATCTGGAGGCGATTACAATAAGTAAGCATAAACTATTGAAACAAATGTTTGCAATAGTGTTTCTTTAAGACAGGACACATAACATTTATATTGCGCATTTCTCCTGGCTGATTCAAAGCATTTCAAGGCTGCAGCCACTTAGGGCGACATCCATGGTTTTACATACTGGCATGAGCCAGGATTAGAACCCTGACTCAAATCCTACATCATAGGCAACTGCCAGTACGATATCCAGCTGACCCATTGGGGAACATGAAAAATGAATTCACATGCATAGCCCATCAATTGTTTGTTAGCTGATAGCATCTGAGTCCATGAACTGGAGGTTTTTACTGCATAACCCTTTTAGTCAGATAAGGAGAGATAAACCATGAGTTAGTAAGTGAGGCAAGATAATTTAATGAAATGTTTTGTGAATCAAGCCCTTTGTAGCAGAAAAGGTGTCCATAATGATTAAAGGTAAGCAGTAGGGATGAGCATTCAAATTTTGATCAGAGTTCTGGATGCTCCAGATCAAAACCTAAATCTTTACATATGCCGACTGCAGCTGGGGGGATAACTCACCCTTGTTGCCTCCTCTGGCCACCGAGCTCCACTTCTCGTTCCAGCTCTCTGGAACCTCCTCCTTTACAGTTGGAACTTGGAAGTATCGAAAAGATGGAAAGCAGCATGGAGCACAGCAGCCAAAGATAATGAAAAGGGTGAGTTAACCCCACCCCCTTCCCCACTGGTCCACATATGTAAGGATTCAGGTTCTGAACATGGCATGCAGGTTCTGAATGTCGTTCCAAATTTGTTAACTCATTAACCTTTTGGGGACCAAGTATGTTGAATCAACGTCTAACAGGTGGTGCTACCATTCTGACTGGATGTTGATTCAACGTCCGCGCTAATGAACCGTCCCAACATGATCGTGCGCACCGGAGAGGGGAGATTAAGCTGTCATATGACAGCTGGCATCTCCCCTCAGTGATCAGCAGCCATCGCGTATGGCTGCTGATCACGTGATCACTATGATCGCCGTCGGATCGTAGTGATCAATTTGACAGCTGCGGTGGTAGGGGGGAAAGAAGAGGATCTGCTCCCGTGACGATTGGCGCCCCCACCGCTCTTGCCGGCATTTCTGCTCCTTCTGACGTCAGCACCGGGTCCCGGCTTGATGACGTCATCAAGCCGCAACCCGGAACTGAGCGGCAGTAGGAGCTGAGATGCCGGCCGGAGCGGAGGGATCCACTGCGGCTCGTCGTTGGAGCCTGGAAGGCGAGTGATTGCTGCTGACAAGGGGGGACACCTGGCCACACAGGGGAGAGACAGCCCAGCCAGACCCTGCAGGGATCCGGCTGCCTGACCCCCCAAACGCGCTCCCCCCCCCCCTTCTGCAAAAATGCCTGGTCCTGAAGGGGAGTTAGGCGGCCGGTCCCGAAACTGTTAAGGATAATTCACAAAGGTTTTTCACCTGTTTTCACCTTATTTATGTTACATTTTAAGCTCCCAAAGAGCAAAAATATAATATAATTAAGGTAACTAAATGTAATTAAGGTAAGAAAAGTAATATTGAAATGAAGTTAATCAGGAATAACTTACTTTGAGTGATTATTTTGCTTGTAAATGTACTGAAAGGCTGTTTTTATTAATTAGGCGATAAATAACTAATGTATGAGAAGTTTTGTGAATAGAGCCCATCAGTGAGCACTAACATCTGTGAGGTCAAACTTTGTTTTTCCCCTTAGAAAATATCCATGCATGAACCATGCAGTAAAAATCTCCAGTTCTCTGACTCAGATGTTATGAGCTGTGGCACAACGGACAACTGATGTGCTGGGCATGTGAATTCATTTTCCATGTTTCCCTGTGGGTCAGTTTACATCTATTCATTATAACTGAAAGTTTTTTACAATGCACTGCCTGCAGCATTTTTGTGTGCAGTATGGACCCAATACATAGGAAAGTGGATGAAAACTCACAGCAACTATAAGAGAAAGCACAGAACAACTGGTCAGTTGTTATCAGTTGCCAGCGTAAACTCAGCCTAGTTGTTACAAAAGCAACTTCAAACATGAGAAAATCAAATATTTTAAGACCACTATCGCAAAATTTCTTCCAGTTGCTGTCACCTTTAGTAGGTAGTAAAAATCTTACTGCAGTGTCAAGTTTTGGTCCATTTTCTTATGGGGGATTTTCAGTTTTTGCTTTATTGGCAAAAGCACCAACTGAACTGCAGTTTGCTCAGTAAACTTCCAAAATAATGTGCAAACAAATAGGCTTACTTTTTTGTATGGATCCTTTCCAGGAGTGCATTTGTAAAAATAAAAGGTAATAATGAGAATCCCCATGAGGGGATGGACTAGTCCAAAATCAGGTGTTTACTGTAAATGACAGCAACATAGGAAATAAGTAATTCATACTGCATTTTACTATGAGAGAAATGTATGTATTTTAAATGTTATTTAGCAATATGGTCATTTTGTACTAAGGATCATCTAGATGGTCAAAAATAATAACTTTTAAATAGAGGAATGTGTGGAGAATCAATGGGTTTACGGGGAATGAATCCAGCATCCACTCTTTTATAAACAGGCCCCATTATACCTGATGCATGAAATGTCATTATGATGTTATCACATTTCATGTATATTTTGCATATCCTTGTTTCTTTACTACATCATTCAGTATGATTTTGTACACAAACTGGATTATGAAAATATTTTTGACAAAAGAGTTCTCATACAAATTTCATGTGCATTTTTTCTTTCACGCAGATTTATTATGCATATTTTTTTTAGATCCATTACTTGTTGTCAGGGAAGGAATTTTCCTTGTGAAGATGAGCGTCTCAATTACTCCCTGATGAGAGAGAGAGTCAGTAGAGGGAGTATAATAAGAATGCAGCAGGCTGCAGTGGCACCCAAGATCTTAGAGTAGAATTATGGAGGAACTCTCCAGCAGGGAGGGTTTTTTTTTAACTAGTTTAATAAAGCTACACAATTGGGTCTTCTTTTGAAAACGTATTACGATGTCTTGCTGTTTCTGTTTGTTTTACACTTTATTCTGCCATGGACTCTGGTGTCAGTCTAATATTTTAACAAATAAAATTTAGGAAGGCATTGTATTGGTTTCCAATAAGAAGTCAGTCTTCAACCCAGGGCTGTCCTTAGGGCAGGTCTGTCCATCTCCAAGGGCAAAGGAGGTTCTCACACATTTTTAGCACAGCTCAAGTTATTTAATGGGACTGAATGGGGCTGTGATTCATCAAGCAGAACACATTTTCCCTTTCTCAGTCCATCCAAAACACTGGCATGGATATAGCCCTTGAGGACTGAAGTTGGACAGCTCTGACAGGGTCAAAATGCATGCTTGTAGTTTTAGCAGTATGGACACTGTCATTCCTGCTGTCACCTGGCTTTTAGAGCTTTGAGAGATAGGCAGTATTCAAGTTAGTGTGTTACCAGGCTTGTCTGAGAGTACAAGAGAAAGTACAAGAAAAGGCAGGGGTGCTGCTAAGGTTTTTGATGCCATCATGAGAGGCATCAGCCAGAACCATGGTAACCAGCTGCTAAGCTGAGGAGAAGAGGAGAGCAGTGAGATTCAGTGGTGGATCGTGGACATGCGAGTTCCCACTACTCTCCACAACTGCAGGATAGGAGGTGGCCATAGAGCATCAGGCACAGCACAGGGCAGCCCTGCATGGGGGGTCCGAGGCCCCTGCAGAGGGTGAGGCCCCAAGCCGTTATGTGGGTCGCTTGTACCCTCGCGGCGGCCCTGACTTAGGACTGACTAATAATAGTCTCAACAGCGCCATGTTGATCATCGTAAGTCATTTGCCATGTACAAGAGAACATTCTTCCTATTTATGACATACTTTACAGGAGTCTTTCAGCCATGCATGAGAGGCGATTATGGGCCACATCCTATTAACATTTCTCCAAACAGATCATTTCATTTATAAAAAAAACAAACATTTTCCAGTACTTAGCAATTGAAAATGTACAAAAAGTTAAAATTTCTTTGACAAATTTTGAGTAATTTCTTGCTTGATGGGAGCTTTATAAGTATTTTATTGATAAGGTTTGAAAGTATCTACTTAGAGAAAACACAGTAGAAAAGTTAATAGGATATGGCCCAATGAGGGAGAAAGACATCAGTAGGTTAGAGAAAGAGGTGAGAGGGCAGTTTAGATGTATTTATGTATGAGGTCAGAAATACTGTGCAAATGGGACATCAGCTGTGAGGCAATCTGAAGACAGAGCATAGAATCTTGAGTTCTACTCAAGATAAAAGGAAGCTAGTTTCGGGACTAGCTGAGACTAGAAGCCTGTTCACTGTGCCGCACTGTTCACTGTGCAGGTGAGTCTAGTCAGTGGGTATTGCAGGAGAAAAGGTGGGACATTATTAGGGCCTTCACTGGGGTTTAGGAGGTATCTGTAGTAAGGGCTGTCACACCTTATCAGAGGAGACAAACAGTCAATATTTATCAGGATTGTGCAGTCGGTACAAAAATCATCTGACTTCAACTCCGACTCAGTTTATGAAACCACCGTCTCCGACTCCAGGTACCCAAAATTGCTCAGACTCTGACTCCATAAGTTCAAAAATCATCTGACTCCAACTCCGGCTCCTTAGTTTAGGAAACCATCTACTCCAGGTACCTAAATATTACTCCAACTTCTCAACTCCGACTCTTCTATCTCAACATAACTGATTTTTATGTGATATCAATTACCGTATATTCCGGCTTATAAGGCGACTGGACATATAAGACGACCCCCCAACTTTTCCAGTTAAAATATAGAGTTTGGGATATACATGCCGTATAAGACTACCCCTCTTCCAACGCACACCAAATTAAAGTAAAAATAAAAAAATCATGTACTGGTGCTGTGTATGAACAGATACTGGTGCTGTACTGTATGTGTTACCCAGTATATAACAGTATATAGTCAATTGACTAGTTGCATTGGTCAACTCTCCTTAAGTAGACTGGTCAGCTCTCCTTGTCTACCTGTTTATCAGAGTGGTATGGAAGAATAGATTGCGCTCCCTCAGCAGCGAGATCTGAGAGGCAGTAACAGGATAGGGCGTATCACCCCGCATCAATGACACCCGGCGTATAAGACGACCCCCAACTTTTCAGAAGATTTTCAAGGGTTAAAAAGTAGTCTTATACGCAGGAATATACAGTATTTGCTATCTTGCCACACTTGATATTATATAAGCTCTCAGCAGCAATCTTATGTAATATCACTTTCACCATGCAAAATAACTGCATGCAGCATCACTCCAGTGCTACTCCTCCCTTTTCACACACGCACTCTCACACTACCAGCTGCACCATTTAAGAAAGAATAGCCTCTACAATAAATGTTTGACTGATTAAGGAATCAAAACACTGACCTAGAGGACCTTAGTTTTTATTAGCTTTTCCTTCAATTTGATTTTTTTTTTTAATCAAAACCAATTTCCAAACAGTGAAAAATATCATATAATGTATGTCTGTCTTTAGGAAGCTATGTAAAAGTGACAGGATCTGGAGAGTGTGGTGTGGAATGAAGGATACACGAGAATCAAGGTTGACTTTTAAAGAGACGCTGTAACAAAATTTTCAGCCTTATTTCTTCTATCCTATAAGTTACTATACCTGTTCTAATGTGCTCTGGATTACTGCAGCTTTTTCTAGTTGCACTGTCTCTGTAATATAACTAATCTTATTTCCTTTGTCAGGATTTGTAAACGTAGAGAGGAATACTGCCTCTGCTGTGATAGGGAGAAGTTATGCATGCCCCCTGCAGGCTCTGTGTGTGTGCTTTAGTTATCCCTCACAGACAGGCCTCTGCTCTCTGTTTCAGCTTGTCATGCTGAGAAACAGTGAGAATCCCTGACAGGAGTGCAGATAATTAATGGATAATATAAACTTGTAGTATACTGTAACATGATATATATATATATATATATATATATATATATATATATATATATATATATATATATATATATATATATATATATATATATATATATATATATATATTTATATATATATATACATATATACATACATCACTTCCTGGTTAGCGCCCATGCTTTTTGTTTGTAAACACTGTCTAACACTGGCGATTAAAAGCCAGGATTGTGGCAGGGAGCGGCGGAAACGGCAATGAGGAGTCCAGGAGATCACAGTGACTTGATTGGTATGTTTTTTATTGTACAAATCGGACAGTACAGATTCTCTTTAAAGAGGAGCTGTTAGGTATAAGGTCTCAGAGAAAATAAACACATATATCAGTAGCTAAAGATTGGCTGTACTTACATTACATATGCATTTCACTGTCCACGTTTGGATTTCACAGAATTTGTATATAGTATATGCAGAGATAGATGCTCCTGACAGCTCATGGCAGGCTCCATGTTTTTCTGTCAAATGTGTCGTCATGTCCTGCCTGCTTCCTGATCACAGAAAAGCTTGTACTAAATAACACAGTGTGCAGTGAATATTAATGAGCCATGTGGCTAGGAACAATAGCTGACTCCTGCAGTGTACTCTGCCCGAGATTTATCAGTGCTACGCGCTGGACTGATTACACAAGCTGCTGTAACGTCTCATTAGCAGCCGAGGGGAGGGCCCCAGAATGCTTTGCAGTATAGTATGCGGCTTGCGTCCTGCTTAGGTCTAACAGTTTGCTGATAAGCACACATCAAAGGTAACTGAGATTTTTATCTTCACTAATGGCTTTTGGGCTTCCTTCTAAACTGTTTAACACAGGAGAATAGAGGTTTAAATTAGCTTCTGCAGCCTGACAGTTACTCTTTAAGGCCTGAGGCCCACTGGAGATATTTCAGCTGTGATTTCAAATGTTGAAGAATCGCCGGCACTAGCAAAAGCACAAGGCTAAAGCAAGCCTATGCCGGTGATTCCACAGGCATGATTGCGATTTGCCATAATTGCCATCACGCAGCCTGCAGTATTATCAGGAATGCAGGAGCCAAAATCCCATTCCCTGAAATCGCTCCAGAAAGTGCTGGTTCTTAATTGTAAAAATCGCTATAAAAAACTCTAGCATTTTTATAGTGGTTTTCAATCTCTAGTGAGTTCCAGCCCTAAGGAAGCAACCTTGCTCTGCAGACACAATCGCAGGCCATTCAGTGATTAGGAGATGTCAGGGAGGGTGAAGAGTGGAAAACAATTAGCTGTTTTATCGTGTGTGAATTTTAGGTATTTCATCCATGACGAGATGGCTGATAGGCAATTACAACTGACTGGTAAGACAAAATAGCCCTGATTCACGAATCACCAGTAAAATTGATGAGGGCACACAGCAAATGTACACACAACAGGTACATTGCTAGTATGCATACAAATAGCACAACCTTCATTATACAAGTATTGTGAGAGTTGTAAACATAATGAGAGTTGTGCTGCTTGTGCAATGCTTTTTAGGCTGCTTGAATAAACATCAATAAATTTTCATGCGCTGAACACACACGTCAATTTTACCAGTAGTTTGTGAATCAAGGCCAATGTATACAAAAGCTTTTTTTCATAACTTTATTATTATTATTATTATTATTCAGAGACATAAAATAAAAATGCGAGTAAAACGAAATTTGAACAGTCAAAAGCTGTTCATTTACCATCAGACATTTAGCATCGGGGCCACAACAGTATGTATAGCATTTACAAAGAGAGCTTTCAGCCAAAATTCAATTAGTGGACTGTAACACATTTTATTGAGTTTTTAAGAAGTTAAGTTTAAACAACTTTGGAAGTTACTGTTCAGTGCCAAACTGGGTTTATATTGCCTGATATCTGCAGTATTGTATAAACTACATGTATTGCAGGATGTGCTATGTATAGCATATTATGCAAGTGTTTTTGAACCCTGTAATGAAGAAGACAGATGTTTTAAAGCTGAACTGAAAAAAAAAAAAAAAGAGTTCCACTTACCTGGTGCTTCTGGCAGCCCCCTGCAGCCTTCCTGTGCACGCAAAGTTACCAAACGATTATCTGTTCCCCCGCCACGGCTGACTTTCACTTCTTGCAGGTGGTGTCCACTGCGCCTGCACGGCCCTGGCCGCGCGCGTCCTAGTTCACGACAGAAGCATACTGCGCAGGTGCAGTAGAGATTTTCTCGTACTGCACCAGCGCAGAATGCTCCTGGCCGTGGGAATGTGTACGAGGATAGTCGTGGCCAAGGCGCAGTGGACGTCGACTTAGAAGTCGGCTTTCACTACGGGGGAATGGAGGATTGTTTGGTACCTTTGTTGACACAGGACAGCTACAGGGGCCTGGCAGAAGCCCCAGGTAAGTGAAACTCTAGTTTTTTTAGGATTCTTCAGTTCTGCTTTAAGTTAGGCATCCGTATACTAGATGTGGAACCTGGGGTGTAACAATAGCCCCCTGTAACTTCTGCCATTGTAAGGGGGGTTGGGGTCTAGGAGGGCCAGCCTGTATGTAATGCAGAGCTGCAGCAGCTGCTCATTATACATTACCTTCTTCTGGTTAGATATCAGCATATATCCACAACCTACCGTACTAACCACCTTCATGCCTAGTACTGCTCACTGCAATGTAAAGCTATGATGGCCTGCTTTTGTGCCACTCTTGCCTGTACCCTCCCACCCCATCATCCTCCAGGCTCCAGCCCGTTTGATCACTCAAAGAATGGCCTTTCTTAATCAGCATTAAATTGATGAAATGATAAAACCACAAGGGGTCCTTCTTTAGCAGTTTTTCCTTACATTTTTTTAAATCTAATGTTTAATATTTAAAAAGGATTGTATAATGTGTTCCTAATTTAAGAGAAACACAGTCTGGATGTGGTCTGGAGTATTAATAATTTTAGAGGCAATATGTCCATCATGGATTACTTTCATGCCAAGCTGCCACCTAATGATCACGTTATATTCCTGTACAGGAATAACATGCTGCACTTTGTGTAGAAAAGCCATGAGCAAACACAAACATAGCATAAGCATGATACCTCATAACATTTCAAATAGCCAGAGGGGACATTTGCAGATTAACAGACACCTGTTTCCTTGTGGTTATAGATATGTTCATGCTTCAGTGATCTTACCAAGATACAATTAGTATATAAATAGCTCACAGTACACAATTACAAAAACAGGAGATCTTATAACTTGATAAAATGTATAATTGGGGGTTTTCTTTAAGATATTTTAAAGGGAAACATTTCTCTTATAATTGTGAATGATATGTTATAGACAGAGAATGAAATCCAACCATTACATAGAATATCTGAACCATTTCAGGCAAAGTGCAAAATGTTTTGTATTTTGTACTTTGCTTAGGCATTTTACAGGATGCCTAAAGGCAAACCAACCAATGTATATAATAAGACAAGGCAAACCATTGATTCATTTTATTTATCAATTATCGTGGTACCATTTACAGCATTGAACTCCTGTGTTTCTGTTGATCCTAACAATATCCATTATTTTCTGTAACCAACCTCACAAAAGTATCAACTCTACTCAGTGATCAAATAGCTCACAGTCTGAACCACAGCAAAATCGTGTGATTGGTCAAAAAGAGTCTAAAACAGAATTTTGAATTTGTGCCTGATAGGCTTATGAAACTGATCATAGCAATGGGAAAGTGTGAAAAAATACTGGTCTGCATAAATAATAAACATAGTCCTAGTCCGAAAACAGCAGTGGACATGACTGGTTATAAGCTTTGCTGCCTCTGAGTGAATGAGAGAAGTGGCATAGCCAATAACTATCTCACAACTGAGCAAAACAATAGCCATCTTCCCATTGTGCCAAGCAGCTCGAGTATGGTTCCACAGCTCTTGTTGTTCCCCTTCCCTCCTCCTTGACATCCAATAAGAATACCTGTACTTTATCACTAGAAAGAGCCTTTTCGGGCAGGAACATGACAAGATGCACCCAAGCTTCTAAGTAAAATTTCATTGGGCATCCCTAACCAAACCACTACAATGTTCCTCCACCCCCCCCCCACTCCATGTAGCCAGTCACACATGTCCCCCCCCCCCCCCCCCCCATCACCAGAATAAGTGCAGGGAGCAGTGGAATATTTATCTTATCCCTCTACATTGGGTCTCCTCTTGCTCCCAACAGCTACTCATTCTATGGTGCCCATGGGGATCACATGACATGCTGGGAGCCAGAGGATGGCAGCACAGAGCATGAGGCTGCCAAAAAAAAGGGTGACAGAATGCAGCGCTGGAGCAGGTAAATATAACACTGCTCCCTGTGCTACTCTGCAAGGTGGTAGGGAGCAGGAGCAGGCTCCCATAGCTCCCAGGCCCTCCCACAGTAGTGAGAGCTATTGTTATGCCTGTGTTTTCAAGGTACTGTTTTCACACAAATTTGTCTAAATAGTACCTCATTGTCGCAATTCTTTATCAGATTGCTTATTTAGTACTTTTGAGCCTTCTATCAAATGCCTAGGCAAAGTGTGTAACATATTGAAACAGAAGGAACTCTTTCATACTTTGCCTGAAAGGATTTAGGCACGGACCACACTTATTTAATTCGGATATGTTTTCCTGCATGTGGCAAAATGTGCACCACCGCACTGATCATTGAAGTCAATGGCACGTTTGGAATGGCATGCTTTTAGCGTTCATCCACATTCTGTTTAAAAATCAATGGACCTTCTGCCTTTGTTTGTACATCAGGTGGGTTTCCAATTTCAATGTATTTCGCTGCAGTATGAAAAATCACGAACTAACCAAAAAAATCCCATATGAAAAATGCTATTGCAGAGTATCAGAAAACCAAAAAACACCTGCAAAACGTGAAGGACAAGTGTGTGTGCCCTGACATTTTATAGAATTCCTAAATGCTTCATAGGATAGAAAAAAGTATAGAAAAAAGTAATGGACTCCTCCCACCCCTTAAGGGTAAGAAGGATTTGTGGCAAATAGACAGTATTTGTTTGGCTGTGAAGGCAGAAGTGTCTGTCTGGTAGATGTAAAGCAGCATTCAGCACATTAGCGAGAGGTGGCAGCATAGGTGACTTACGGTAACCCCTTCTGCCATCTCCCATGGCCTTGTACATGTTGGGACATTTTTGCATTTTGCAAAAGTGTCCCCGGTTATCCTTGCTCTCTACCCCTCCCTTTTCAATAGGAATAAATAAGCATGCACATCTAAGCAGGGATTCAGGTTCAAATGTTGACATTTGAAGATGGGTGTCAGCAGGGCCAGATTTATCAGTCCACACTAAGCAAGTGCCTTGAGGCTTTAGTGGTGTTGCAGTGGCTGCTTCACAACAGCACCCTCACACTGTCCCCAGCATCACTGAGAGCTACCACAGCTTCTGTGCCGCACATTTTGTTCTTTGGCTGTATGAGTAGCATTAGCTATTTCCCTGGTGAGGCGTGGTTTCATCCCATGTAGCTTGATTATGTACTATTTAAGAGCGATACCTTTGCTGTAGGGAAGGCCCTAAGTGGCTTAGTTTTAATGCAAGATGTATGTCATCAAAATCCAACTGCAGTTCAATGCCAGGTGGTCAGTTTTCCTGGTGTACACAAGGGTTTGCCTTCATTTGTTATTTAGGTTGGCATTAGAAAGCAACCTGGACTTCATGTGCACTAGCCCTTAGGGACTTCACTGACCAATAGGAAAATTGAATTTATTTTGTTTACCTTTTCATCAGTTTTCATTAAGTCTTCATTTACATAGATGGCTGAGTTGTTTTACCAGAAGTCTCTCTAACCACAAACAAATTCTTACCACCAAGCAAGTGAGCAGCCATAGAAATCTGTGGGTATATCAGGACAATTCATACAGTACCGGCAGTTATTGGTGTTCATTTGGCTTCTCAGTGGAGAACCATCAATCCAGCATCTCAGATGCAGTGAACTCTTCCTAAATGCCCACCTGTTTGTTGCAGAGTTCAGCCATCAGTGCTCCACTCCAGCAGTTCTGAGGAGTTTGGTGTCACAAATGCTGCATAAATAACAGGAGCAAACACACAAAAAACATGAATCTTAAGTGGCAGCATATGTGACATGGTGGAAGATGGTGGCATCCGCTGGGCCAGCCAGAGTCAAGCTTGCTTGTTTTGCCAAACTCATTGAGAACAATGAAGCATACACAGTTTATAACGTTTTGCCAAAGTTGTAAATTTCCACAAAATGCCAGGAATCGAGGAATCGCTTGCAATGCTAACTAGCCCTGAATGAAGTCTAAATCTCTAAGAATGCTGAGTATGCCTGCTGTTTACAGAAGATAACATCTGTTTGTATATTTTTATATCATGTTATGGCTTTGGCTCCAATCATATTACATGCAGATTTTTAAGATTTTCTGCCATTACAACATGTCCATGATAATCAGTGGGCTTGTTCACATCTAATGCATGGAAAACAAAAAAACCTGACAGCATGCTGCACTTCTGTGGAAAACGCGTCTGTTTTTATATTCAGCATATACAGTATTATTTATCCCCAAGAAGCATACATTTTTACGCAATGCGAACACATCAAAAAACTTGCACATTTATTTACATATTTATCAAATATTTTTAGGTAATAGTCAAGCAGCTTGCAACTATAGTCATTTATCCATTTCACTGAAAAGTGTGTGTATGTGTGTGTCTGTGTGTGTGTGTGTGTGTCTGTGTCTGTGTGTGTGTGTGTGTGTGTGTTTGTCTGTGTGTGTGTGTGTGTGTGTGTGTGTGTGTCTCTGCGTGGGTGCGTGTGTGTGTGTGTGTGTGTGTGTGTTTGTCTGTGTGTGTGTGTGTGTGTGTGTGTGTGTGTGTGTGTGTGTGTCTCTGCGTGGGTGCGTGTGTGTGTGTGTGTGTGTGTGTGTGTGTGTGTCTGCGCGTGTGTGTGCGTGCGTGTGTGTGTGTAAGATAATTATTTTATAAACCTATAAATAATGTCTGTCTATATATGTCTGTATATAGCGCTTTCAGTCTCATGAGGGAAAAGCACTATGAACATGTATAATTATTTTTATTATCTACTCTACGTATGTATGTAGCTATGGAGTTGATTCACAATCACAAAATTTTCTTTTGAATTACCTCACCTTGCTTATTTTACACCTCAACTATATGGAGTGCTAAGTCATAAGATAAAGGAAAAACAAGAAAAGAGAAATTGTAAGTTAGTAAGTAAAATACAGTAAAAACTGTTTAAGAGTGGTAGGTAGTGGTGGATTTACCTCCCAATAGATGACACACTAGGTCTATTTTGAGACGGAGGTGCCCAGCTCAGAGTGTTTGTGCGTAAGTGACTTCCTTATTGCCTGAAGAAATGGGCTCAATCTGCGAAACGTTTCACAGCAAAGTGAAGTGTTCTCCAATGCAATGTTTATTTTATCCCAAAATTGACCTATTGTGTCATCTGTTGGGAGGTGAGGCCACCACTGCCTCCCACTTTTTAACAGTTTTTAGTGTATTCTATTAATTTTTTACGCTATTTTAGTTTAGTGTATTGTCCACCTTTGGTGGAGGGGTGTTACCCATTATTTCCAGCTACTACAGAGAGTGACTTCTTAATCTGAGTGGAGTTGGGTCTAATCTCCCCACCTGCATTTAGAGTGTTTGTCTAACCCAACAAACAAACACAGAACATTTTATATCGCGCTTTTCTCCTGGCAGACTCAAAGCACCAGAGCTGCAGCCACTAGGACGCGCTCTATAGGCAGTAGCAGTGTTAGGGAGTCTTGCCCAGGGTCTCCTACTGAACAGGTGCCGGCTTACTGAACAGCCAGAGCCGAGATTCGAACCCAGGTCTCCTGTGTCAGAGGCAGAGCCCTTAACCATTACACCATCCAGCCACCCATACATACAAATACCATTTCATTGTCCTTGTCCATATTTACCCTTTACATGCCGCACCGTAGTGGGCTCTAGTTTTTCCCCTTCTGTTTCTTTCAAGTTAATAAATAAGGTGGAATAATTCGTGAAGTAATGCCTGGTGCACATGATGCAATTTCTCATCAGATCAACGTGTGGAATAGATCATTTATGACATGTGTGATCTGCTCCCGATCGAGAACAATATCGATTTCGTGCAGCACTGGATCGGACATGTCAGAAATCATTGATTCAACCCGTCAATATAACAGGAAATAGCATTGTGTGTACCAGGTATAGGCTTTGTGAATCTCCCCCTATATGGTTTGCAGGTGATGTGAGCAGTAAAAGCAGACAAATTCGGGGTGCTAGACCATGCTCCCGCGCTCATAAATGTAAATTGTATCTAGTGAATCTGGCCCATTGTGAACTGTATTAGCCAGGTATAGCACAGAGATTCCCAGAGACATGTATATGTACATGAATCACTATCTATTGGCTTTGCTCATCAACCCTGTAGAAGTTGTGTATTATTGCTCAGGAAATGTACCGTATGTGTGGGAAACTGATGATGTGAAGGAAGAGGGTGACAGACAATGGCATTGTTAACAACTGTTGTGAATTATCCTCAGGATGTAGGGGACTGAGAAACCTCAATTACTGATGTCTGCTCATGAATCCACTGAAAATCCACTTAGTTTTAGTGAAGGTTAAAGGAGCAGAATATTTGTAGAAAGTGTAATAACAGTAAATATATACGAGTTCTAGGAACAACTAGACAGCTACTGGGTAGGAAAACCATTTCACTATAAATCGCATGAATCAGTTTTCATAGGAAGCAGAAAACATGAGTGGCCATTGCACAGGACATGTCTCAGGGCCATGCCAAGCACGGTATCACATATCAGAATTATGCCAGAATATGAGTCACTAATACTACTGCATGTAAAAGTTTTTATGCACCAAAGTTATCATCTGCACCAAAGATCCTGCAGTCAGCTATTAGCCAGTTTACACTGATACAATTCCCAATGGCTGGCAAGTTTAATAGATGGGAAATGCAGAACCGTTCAAGTGAAGATATACTTTTATAGATGAGGAGTTATTGAAATATAGAGATGGATGGATACCTACATTAATTGTAAGATAGGTATATGTATGAATGTAACTAGGTCACCTTGCACGCTCCGGTTACTGGCTACGTTATAACAACAGAGCAGGGCATTCCCGGACCAGTCATTTGTCATGCTGCACAACAGACACCATGTGACGCAGAGTGACTAATGATACAGCAAGAATTCCCTGCTATGTCATTGGAAGGCAGCAGAAAATACTTTAGTAATCAGCAAGCAAATCTTCAGAAAGGGAAGGTTTTTTTTTATGTGTACTAAATGAACCAGGTTTTTTTTTTTTTTGGTGCTGTGATGTGCAGTGTAATGTGACTACGCCACTGCTGAGGTGGGTGATATTGGTACATAAAAGATGATGGCACCAAGTCCCAAGTGACTTTCACACAGAACTCTTTTTGGCTATTTTGATGACCAAGGCAAGGCAGCTGCATCCATCCATGCCTTAATGGAAATAGCACATGATGTGTATAAGAATTCCATAAATTGGTCTGCTAAGAATAGCTCCTTGATGCCCTTTCAAGCAGCTGTCAATCCGGGCATCTGCCTGCTCTGTCTATACCTAAAAACATCCCTGCTTTCAGGACAGGTCCTCTGTACTTGGTGTAAGAAATCACCTTGTAAAAAACTAATGATAGATAGAGATAGATAGAATGACCACTACTTAAATGGCACGTTACTGGTCTGATTACTTTCACCTGAAGTCCATCATGTTTAGCCCTATAACAAGTGTATCTATGGCATGGAGGAAGCTTACGGTATAATTTCTGACAATGTCTGAACATCACACCATCGTTAGACCTTTCCTTGGCTGCACTATTAATAGACACATTGCTCTAGATTGAGGAACCTGATGCCAGATTCAAGGTATTACATAAGTCATCCTTTCAGTTTATGTGAAGGTCACTAGAAACAGATGATGATGAATGCCTCTTTTGGAAACTCTCAAAATATTTAGATAATAATTAGTTATTGTTTCATTTATTTTGTTAATTAAGCTATTCTGAAACAATGTTAAAGTAAAACTCTGACCATCGTAATGGAAATGGTCTTAAGCTTTGCCACACTGATATAGAAAAGCAATACTGTGGCAGTTAAAGAAAAATGTTCAAATATGATTTTTTTTTCAGCACTTCCTGTGCAGCTGATCTGCAGCTGATCTGCAAAGGTAGCAGTATGAGGGGCATCACTTCCTGCTGTTCTGCTTGACTGCCATCCTAGAGTTGTTGCTGAACTGCCGATTCACTGCACCTATGTCCTGAGAAAGATGGCTGATTTACCATAGGAAGGAATCAACATAAGATGCATGCTGGGTAAGGAGGGGTGTCACAGATGACACACGTGCAGGAGGGAAGCTCAGTACCCCAGCCACACTGCACCCACAACAGGTCTGAAGACAGCTGTGGTGTGGAGCATCCTTGAGATGGTGCATGCGGAGATATAAACAAGATAGTTTAAATCAACAGGGCAACAGCTAAGTGGAGAGACACAGAAGTAAACCTGAGAGTATCGACATCTGGAGGGCATCCCTTGTGTGGTTGAGATTCAAATGATGCATATTTATTGCTTGAAGGTTGTTGTAACCTGTGGAAGATACTGTGGAGTTCTAAGCTTGAAATACTGTAAGGAAGAATACAAGTACTGCCGAATAGTGATGGTAATTTAATTAACTTGGCCAGTTTGTCTGTAGGTAAGTGTAACTAAACCTGTCCAGCGGGGTCCAACATCAAGGCAGCATGAGGAGAGATACAAAGCTGCATCTATGAGTCATACAACATGAGGTTGGGATGAGGTAGGGCCGGCGCTACCATAGAGGCAAAGGGTAGAGTTGGGCGAACTGTTAGCGCAACTGCAGCCGAACTGTTCGGCTGCCCAACCTGTCATGTGGCTCTTACTACTTCCGGGTCGCAATGACCCGGAGTAGTACGTCTGCGCTGGCCCGGCGGAGCGTGTCCTCGATCGCGCTCCCGTTGCCGGGCACTCTCTGCGCATGTGTGTGACATCATGAGTGACGTCACACACATGCGCAGAGAGTGCCCACCGGGCCAGCGCAGACGTACTACTCCAGTTCATTGCGACCCGAAAGTAGTAAGAGCCACAGCCACATGACAGGTTGGGCAGCCGAACAGTTCGGCTGCAGTTGCGCTAACAGTTCGCCCAACTCTAGCAAAGGGGGCAATTGCCCCAGGGCCCCGGAGCTTGTAGGGGCCCCCAGTAGCTACAAGAGGAAAAAAAATTCAAATCGACCTTATAGTTTTTGAGAAAACTGATTTTAAAGTTTCAAAGGAAAAAAAATACACATTTAAAAACCCGCCGACTTTAATGGTTAATAGCAAATCCACCTTCAATGCTAGAAACCTTAAATTTGCAGGGCATGTTAAGAAGATCATTAGGAATAAGAGGAAAAAACAATTTTTCAAAAAGATCTTATAGTTTTTGAGAAAATCGATTTTAAAGTTCCGAAGGAAAAAAGTATACTTTTAAATGCGGTAAATGTCACTTTTAGTAGCAACAGCTCACCATTCAAGCTCAGGGTCCCTCTAAGCCTATTCGACTAGAGCCTGCCAAATAGATTTATTTTGACCATGGATGAGTGCATCCAGAGGATTCTCATTACTGAGGTAAGCATCTAGAGTAAAAAAAAAAACAACAAAAAAAAAACACAATTTTGGCTTCAATTCACAAAGCAGAAAACAGCTGATTTTATCGATCATTTAGGAAAATGTCAATTCATAAAGGCTGTTATCGCATGACAAGCAGAAATTAATAACCAGTGAGGTAAATTACCATCTTGTGCGGTAAATATATCAACATGTCAGTAAATGTCAATTCATAAAGAATGAATGTGCGGTGATTAGCTCCCATTCTGATGTGTCAGAAAGTGTGTGATAGCCCATGCCTGACTGCAGCAGAGAGAGATAGCCAAAGACTAACAGAAGCAAAGAGCCAATAGGAACAGCCTCCCTCTCCTGCAAGTCCCTTTAACAGGCTCTGATACCTTCTAGGAAGGGTCAAGCTTCTCCACCCCCCAGGCAGCAGAGGAGAGAGAGCCAGCAAAAAAGAGATTTCCCCATGCAGCCCTTCAGACATTTAACCATTTAGTTTCCTGTTGGAAGATGCAGAGGAGCTAGTGGTGAAATCTTCTAAGCATGGCATGTTAGATGTTTCTTGGAAGTTAATATAAAGGGATGTCGGGGATGCCTTTTACTATTGGTATGCCATCATTACCGAACAGGTCTTTGTGAATTGAAGCCATGATTTTCGGTAAAGTACCAAACTTCTACTGCACCTGTGAAAATCTTTGTGAATTGCCAAAAAAGTATAAAATACTAGTATTTTACTAAAGTATTTTACCGACCTGATTTTTTATCAAACAGCCCTTTGTGAATTGAAGCCACTAGGTGCCTCTTTAACTGTGTTGACATGTTTCTGAAAGGCCTAGCACAGTTCAGCATCATGAGCCTTTGATTGTCAGAGTTGTATCTAACAACTATACCTGATATTACATTCAGTGTGGCTACTTGAAGCCCTAGTTTTTGTTTAGTTCTTCAATTGCATTTCACAAAAATAGATTTTAAAAATGTGCATTCAAAATTAATTAATCGGAGACCACTGAATGCTGAGTTCAGGAGGAGAAGGGTGGGTGCAGGGGGCCTGCTAGCTGTCGGCAGAGAGCAACCTACCCAACACTGAGAGTTGGCAGCTCTAAAAGCCCAAACATTTGTAAAAATGTAATGTTTTTGTAATATAATTTTAAATGAAGATGTTTCTAATTACATATCCATGAATAGTAATTACAAAAAGTGAACCTGAACTCTAAATCAAATATGTTACCTATGACAGGAGCAGACAGAAGAACAATGTTGAAATCAGTTTTAATTTATGTAACCTATTCCAGTAATCAATGCTGGAACATTTTCACAAGCCTCAAATAAACTTCCTAAGACTTTTAGGTAGCAGATGTCTCATTAGATCTTCCCACTGAACTTATAGAATAACTGAACATGACCAAAACAAAATATGATACCGGAACAGTGGCATGTCTACTTCTGGAGGGCCTCCACTGAAACATTGTTGAATAGCTGTGAGGCCCACATTTTTTTCTTGACCTACTGCCCCTGCATGCAGTACAGGACATGCTGTAGCTCAATAGTTGAAATTTTGTAATGTCGATTCAAATTTCCCATTTCTAATGGCCAGAAGTTCTGGATACCATACCTTTGTTGTGTTAATAGTGCAGCTGTATGGCATTAAATACGGTATACTTTCTATATAGATTTAAAATTACTTTTCTTTTTCTTAGCTTGCCACTTCTTTAAAGTGGAATATAACCCATAATTTCATCTTTGCTCTAAAACATTATTTACAGCATATTATATGCAACCAGCATTTTTCTTTTACTAGACCAGCAGTCGAAGGGTTACACAAAGAGTTTGAAAGTTGAGTGCAGTGAAATGTGGACGCATCCGAAGTTGTAGATTATGTTCTCTTGTGTTTACTTACTGTATCAAGTGAGGAATGTGACACATTCTCTAAATGTGGAGAAGCAGCTAGACAGACAGAGAGTCAAAGCATGTCTGCCTTCAATACATAATGAATAAAACCAGTTATTAATAAAATGCAAAGTCAGCTCACAAAGCAAAACACTGTACTTTTGGGAACATATAATTTCTAAATGAATAATAATACTTATGCACAAATGCAAATATGATAACCGTATGGCATATAAAAAGTAGGAAAACATGTTTTTATTGAATTTTATGTCGGGGTTTTAAACCGCTTTAAAGCGTCAGAAGGCGTTGAGATTTGATGCAGCGGATCCGAAGAAGGCAACAGAAGGCATGCGACAAGTAACTAAAGAGGCTACACAATGTTATTAGCATTTCTTGTGGCGCCCACAGTATAATAAGTGTGCACAATATTTTTTAAAGACAATAGGAAGTCTCAATCCAAAAATCACATAGTGTAAGTCTCCTGGCGCAAACATTTCCCTGTAATCCCACTAATCGTAGCTTTTTGGGCTGGTGTTAGGCATTGGAAGAGAGAAGGTTAAAGTGTACCAGAGCTGAACAAATTGCAAAAATCGATACTTAACCACGGCTTCCTCCAGTAAATAAGCATGTGTGAGTCCCACGCCATCCTCCTGCTGTCTGCCATTCAGCCCCGGTAATAGGCTCAGCCGCAACCAGTCTGAGTATTCTGCACTTCCCACGCATCCGCAGTAGACCCGGACAGACACAGCTGAGCCCATTACCGGGGCTGATCGTGGCTGAATGGCAGACCGCGGGAGGACGGCGTGGGACTCCCACATGCTTATCCTGCTGGAGGAAGCCGCAAGTAAGTATTGATTTTAGCATTTTCTTAAGCTCTGGTTTACTTTAAGGGTTAGCATTGGTAGAGGGAGGGTTCTGTGAGATATTAGGGTTAGGTAAGGTCATACACGATGAACTCTGGCTGCTGGCCAAATCTGGCCTGCAAAGCCATCAAATTTGGCTCTCACTTTGGTTTCCTTACTGTGCGCTGTGTATGCCCACCATAGATCACCAATTGAAGCTATGTTGGAAGTGAAGCACTAGACACTAGGGAACTGTATAAGGGAGGGAGGTAGCTACTAGACATTGAGGTTGGCACGCGACTTGGTCCCAGTATTCAATTTCAGCCCACTTTTGTATTTGAGTTTGACACCACTGGGTTAGGTGATAGTAAAATATCGATCAAGATTACCAATATTTTACTATTGGAATTAAGTTGTATAATATCAGTAACTTTATTGATATTCTACTAGCAGAAATATCTGGTGCCTTTTTTAGATGCCTTTATTACGTGTATACCAGAGAATCCTGGTTTGCAGAAAGACAATACACAACTTTCAGATGCTGCTGGACAGAACTTCATCCGATCACAAACAATTTATTTGACCAACAAAGTCGCCTGTTCATACAGTTCTTCTAATTTTACTTGTGTGAAGAGAGACAATGAACAAGTAGATTGTTTGAAGCAAAAAGAGTGTTCTGGAAAATAGACATTAATATACATAGTCAAATGTTTGCAGCCAAATTAACATTAGATAGGTTGTTATTTATGCTGGAGCTTTGAACTTCATTAGTACAGTACACTTAGGGTACTTTGAACTTCATCACTACAGAAGATACACTACTGTAGATAGGAGGATTGTACATTGAAGGTGAAATCTGCCATTGATATAAAGAAATGACTCACTCTGACAATTTATGAAGTTACTTACCACAGATATTATGTGTGCCATTTAACAGGCTGTATACCCGTGTGATAACATTAAAGAGACTCAGAGACGAAACAAATTACAGCTCTGATACTTACCCGGGGCTTCCTCCCGCCCCATAAACACGTCTAAGTCCCACGCTGTCCTCCCGCAGTCTTCTGTTCAGCCGTGGTGAGCTCCATTACCAGGCTCAGTCGATGCCAGTCAGGGTCTACTGCGCATGCACATACCTCCCGTGCATTCGCAGTAGACCCGGACTGACATCACCGAGACTGGTAAGGGAGCTCACCGCAGCTGAACGGCAGGCCGCGGGAGGACGTCGTACAACTTAGACGTGTTTATGGGGCGGGAGGATGCCCCGGGTAAGTTTCAGAGCTGTACTTTTTTTTTGTCTCGGAGTCTCTTTAAAGCGGAATATAACCCTGCATTTCAACTTTGCTCTAAAACATTATTTACAGCATATTATATGCAAAAAGCATTTTTTTTTACTAGACCAGCATTGGAAGGGTTAAACACAGAGGTTTTAAGTTCCGTGCAGACATTCAGATGGTTACATTCTATTTAGTTAGTGTGTAACTGTTTATCAATAGATACATCTCTTTGGCTGTCCTCCAAGCTCCTTCTCAGTGAGAGAGATGAGTCATAATCAACACATATTTGTAAACAAAAAGTATCTAACTCAAGTTCGGATTCGGTTGCAGAAATCTCTAGGGACTTTAAAGCCCTGTGTAACCCTTCCAATGCTGGTCTAGTAAAAAAAAAATGCTGGTTGCATATAATATACTGTAAATAATGTTTTAGAGCAAAGTTGAAATGCAGGGTTATATTCCGCTTTAAGGGCCGGTTCACACTTGTTTTAAAAATGTATCCGTGGAATATGTTTTTAAAGCTCTGCAAAACTGCAGGAAGCGGATCCTATGTTAAATATAGCACCGCTTCCACTCAGATCCGTGTTGCACGGAAAGAAAACGTAACGGAGAGTCTGGGTTTGACACTTTTTCCCGGACTGGATGGGAAAACGTGTCCAATGCAAGCCTATGAGAACGGACACTGTCCACTCTCACTAGGCTAGTTGCCGCATCCGTGTCGTCCGTTTCAGCCACATCCCATCGCCGTCATGATGTCGTACTCAAGCGTCCCACCATCCATAACTGCCGCTTGGTCCATTCTGAAGAGCCCAGAGGCCAACAGAAGCATTGGGATTCTCCATGGGGCTTCAACAGACCAATGGGAATCCTCAGCAACAGAGAGAATTCTAATTGGTTCATGCTGAATCAATGAAAATTCTCCCTGTTGCTAGGCAGAATTGGCCTGTTGCAGCCTATGGAGAGCCGTGCTTCTGCTGGCCTCCAGGCTGTGGAAGGGAGTGAGCGAACAGTGGTGGCGTGACAGATGAGCAGCCCAAGCATAAGTACCGATATGTTCAATGCTCGGATGCGGATTGTGCCCTACATCCAGATCAGATCTGTATCAAATCAATCACTTTTTCAGAAAAATTGATCCATTTGACATGCATCCGATCTGGAACCGGACTAGTGTGGACTGACCCTTACAGTCAAAGGGCTTCACCTCAGGTGCATGTGGGCAGGAGACCTTCCTTCAGCCGGTTCCATTGTCTGAACCCTTACATCTCCATTATAAACTTCCCCAGCTGTGTGATCAGTACTGAAGCAAAGAGAATTTGTCTCAGCAGTAAGGGCCCACTCAACCTTAAAAGCGCAAAACGGTAGCACTAATTTGTGCGGGTGATTTTACCACGATTAGCACGGTAAAATCATTATACACTCTCGCGATTCAGATAATTCAGCTTTAAATGGGCAACTGTGGTTTCCCACAATGCATCACTACTGGATATGCCAATTATCTTTATATGCCTCTGAAGCCAGACTTACATCCAGAACTGCTAGTGTATAGCAAACCTGTAGCTTTTTAAATTTACAGTCACTCATTTAAAGCTGAATTATTGCAAATACCTTCTGTTTTAAGAAGGCAAACTACACTGAAAATATATAGATAGAATCCTATGAAGAAACAGAAAATGCATCCATTTTTGCAGGTGGAAACAAGTCCTTCCCTGTATCCAGTTAAACCACCTGACTGGTGATTGTAGCTGCAAACCTGTAGCCCAATGTCATCCAAGCAAAAGTTATAAACTTTTTTACCACATAATGAGAGAAACCAAGCCCAGGTTTGTAGCATCATTCATATCATCCAAAGCACTCCAGCCTGGAATAAGAATTCAGATTACCCTCTACACTGCCATTTCTATAAATTTTTGGCAAGTGTAGAAATGAACCCCTATATCACACTAAATTAAGCCATTCAAACATTTTCTATAAGTATACATTTACAAGAAAGCATACTGCACAATACCTGTGGTCTGTTCTCAACACAGAAAAGGCAATGAAATGGTTTCCTCTTTATGCATAATCCCATGATCTCTATTTGATGTGTATGTAAGGAATGAGCCAGACAGACCGGGAAATCCCTGTAAGTGGATAGCTTATATTCCCATATTATTTCTCTCTCACTTCCTGTGCTCTGGTAAATTATCTTCCAAGCCTCGCCTTGCCAGTAGTTGTTGCAAGCACAATATTGTTGGAGCCAGTACAACAGAAGAAGCGTAGCAGCAATCTTCAGTGAAGTGACCTATTTCACATTGTGGGTACACAGGTGTGGAGGTGACCAGTGAAGCAGGAACCATATAACAGCTGGAGGAGGAAGAGATTGTGGCTTGGGCAGGTAGTACATGCAGGGCCGGTTTAAGCAACAATGGGGCCCCAGGGCAAAATAAACCTGGGGGGCCCCCCAACATATACCCTGGAACAAAAATTGGCATTAAGAGACCTTTTTTGCAGCTGGTATAGTCAGGGTGTGAAGCCCCAATCGGTCGGAGCTCCACATTCTGGCTATTCCAGCCTGCATGGGGGACAAGGGGTTAAAAAGTTTCAGGAGGGGGGACCCCACAATTTTTTTTTAAATTCCCACACTCTAAACATAAAAAAAAATAAAAAAAAAATTGGGAAAATAGGAAAACATGCCAGGGATCTTCATACAGCCATATTGCGGCTGTATAGCGATCCCTGGCCAAAGCACTGCGGCTGCGTATATACCCCCTGGAAACCCCGTCAGGAAATTTATTGCGCTTTCATTTGATGCATGTAAAATTACACTACCGTTAGGTTTGCTACTAAAAGTGACATTTACCACATTTAAAAGTATACTTTTTTTCCTTCGAAACTTTAAAATCGATTTTCTCAAAAACTATAAGGTCTTTTTGAAAAATTGTTTTTTCCTCTTATTCCTAATGATCTCCTTAACATACCCTGCAAATTTAGGGTTTCTAGCATTTAAGGTGGATTTGCTATTAACCATTAAAGTCGGCAGGTTTTTAAATGTGTTTTTTTTTCCTTTGAAACTTTAAAATCGATTTTCTCAAAAACTATAAGGCCGATTTTGAAAATTTTTTTTCCTCTTGTAGCCACTGGGGGCCCCTACAAGCTCTGGGGCCCTGGGGCAGCTGCCTCCTTTGTCTTAATGGTAGCGCCGGCCCTGAGTACATGCTGCGAGCAGGAGTCATAGTGACAGATGCATCTTTACATAGAGGACAAATACACATCTATACAGAGGACAAAGAGATTAGAACACATAATAGGCACAAGGAGTTAATCAAGGATGCGGGACTTGAGCATAAAGTGACCATAGACATGCAGAGATTGAACTGTTTCAGGAGAGAACAGCATGCTAGAGCTCAGTAAGCACCAGAAGAGAGGATGGAGTAGCAGCCAGTGAGTTTGGTTAAGACAAGGCAGCAGGAAGTCAAGAGGATAAAGGGCTATTTGGAGGATTTGGCTAGCCCACTGCAGGTAGAGAGCAACAGGGCACAGTGTGCGCAGAGCATACAGCATAACGTAAAAGGACTGAGTCTGGCACATGCTTTGTAATGTTCCTAAAGCACAGAAATTATCAAGAAAATTACTTCCATGGTGATGAGTTCAAAATTGATCAGTCAAGCACTTCCTGTGGATAAGTGCATTTAAATAATTTGCCTATGCTTTGCATTAGTATAGCTGGCAACAGTTTCAGAGATCTTATTATGTTGTACAGTCTCTTCTGTGTGTAGTAATGTACTTCTGGGTTTATCTAACTCTTCATACTTACTAGGTGTTTCTCTGCCGCCATTGATGCGTTGGTGAGGGATCCAGCCTGGCAGATCATCTCTTCTGAGAGCAGGCTGAGACGATTGTTCTCCTCCTTCCCCTTTCTGTTCTGTTCCACTCCATCATGCATCACCCTGTCACCCCCACCATCCTCCATAGAAACAGAATGTGTCACTAGCCTCCAGGTATAAAGCAATGGATGTCAGCACACCAATTTAAGATGCAGAACAGTTTATTCAAACCATGAACTCCAATGTTTTGGATCATTGATGCTTCTCTTTAAAGGTATACATGTATTAATTTTTCCAGTAAATGCAATCACTTTGATCCAGTCTGCCAATCATTTATTGCTCCCAGCCAGTAGCCACTGGCTAGCGTCCGGTGAGCTCCGCCCCTGGGTATCAGGGAAGAAGGGGTGTTGCCAGGACCGGGCAGAGGCTCACCTGTGCCTCCCCTGGCCCGGATATGCAGAGTTGTGCGCAGACAGAAGTGAGCTCGTATAGTTACCTGTCTTGCCTCTGCAAAAATCCATCTTCCTTACTCCTTACCTCCTTACACTGTTCCACTGTCCCTCTGTGTCCTCTTTATTGCACCCTCTAGACTCGAGGCACATCTCATTATCACGCTTGCCCGTGCACAGCTCTATATATGGAGAAAGGGAGGCTGACAAGGGGGACATCTGGCTACTCTGGGGGGCTACCTAATACAAGGGGGGACATCTGACTACACTGGGGGGGCTACCTAATACAAGGGGGGCATCTGGCTACTCTGGGGGGCTACCTAATACAAGGGGGATATCTGGCTACAATAGGGGCTGCCTAATATAAGGGGGGACATCTAGTTACTCTGGGAGCTAAATAATACAAAGGGGGGACATCTGGTTACACTGGGCGGCTGCATAATACAAGGGGGGACACTGGCTATACTGGGGGGCTGGGGACATATGGCCACAGCTTTTGAGTTACACTGTTAGATTGCCGTTAGCTCCACCCACATCCTATGATGGCCATGCCCATTTCTTTTCACCCTTTGCGTTACAGCCGCACACATTTTCCTGAAAATATTGCAGCAACAGACTAGTGATGGGAATTCCGGCTCATTTCAGAGAATCGGCTCTTTTGAATCGGCTCCCGTAAAAGAGCCGGCTCTGAATCGGCTCTTCATTTAATATCACTTGTATGCTTATATTTTAGCCTAATGAAGCAATTATGAATGGTTTGTTTGTGTATAAGCTATTTCTTATTCATACATTAAGCATTTCTTAAGCATTTGTTCATTACAAAAAATAATAATAATAATAAAAAAATTAATTTTTTACATCCTGGTGAATAAGTTACCCAAAACAGGGGCATAGTTTAATAAGATAACAGTACAGGAAAATAACCCTTTACAACCCCCCTCATCCCTACCCCTTCAACAGTGCACGGGCCACGTCTAACTCAGCCTATATTACCTACTTTATTCTATTTGTAATTTACTCAGTGTTCCTTGCTTGTTTTTGTTATGCCGCTGGGTGGGCATGGTTAGCAGCGCAGACAAGGGGAGTGACGTAGCGCTTTTTACAGCCCGCTCTCGCTCCTCATTTGCTGCCTGTGTCGGGGGAAGGATTGATTCGGGACTCGGGAGGGAAACATAGCGCGCTGCTCACTCTAGCCGCTGAGCGGCGGCGCACTGGTGACTCACAGGCATCGGCTCTTTTTAAACTGAGCATCGGTTCTTGTCGTTCTCAGCAAAGAGCCAACTCTTAGAGCCGCCTCGTTCGATAATGACCTATCACTACAACAAACACACTTAGCATGGGGGGGTGTCTGTATCTATAACAAATCAGCACCTGCTGTCAAATACCCCAGGTACGCCACTGCTCCTAGCATAACCTGTTGATATACTTTTTATCAATTCTGGACAGTTTCAGCAGAGTTGTGATTGGCAGGAGATTGATGGCCACATAGCATTGCACTGCATTGAGCAGTAAGTACAATGCAACTCGTTCGATCAACACTCATTCCCTTCAAACATTACCAGTTGCCTGGCAGTCCGGCTGACCTCTTTGGCTGCACTAGTGACTGAATTAAACACCTGAAACAAGCATGTCGATAATCCATTCAAACTTCTGAACACCTAATCTGCATATGGCTAAAAGTGTTATAGGTAGATGATCAGTAGGACAGCCAGGCAAAAGATATTGTTTAAAGGGACTAAGAGCTGAACATGAAAAAGATTTTATACATACCTGGGGCTTCCTCCAGCCCCATACGCGCTGATCGATCCCACACCATCATCCTCCTCTGCCCGCAGCTACGAGAACTGGCTCCCCGCTGTTCCGTCAGTCGGAGCCAGTCTAAGCGTAGCAGAAGTGTGCACTTTGCGTATCTCTGCAGCAGTGTATTGAGAGATACATAGAGGGTGCACTTCTCCTGCGTAGCCTGGCTCCGATGACGTCAGCGACGGGAGCCGGTTCTCGTAGATGCAGGCAGCTGAGGACGGCGGCGTGGGATGGATCAGCGTGTATGGGGCTGGAGGAAGCCCCAGGTATGTATAAAAGATTTTTCATTTTCTAGGTCTATGTTCATCTCTGGTTCCCTTTAAGAGCAATTACATATGGCTGCCTCCATAATCCTCAGGTCAGGTGTGCTTTAAAGGACCGTTATCATGAAAACATTTTAACATTTAAAATACCTGTGTATACATACTTATCAGACATACATTTCTCCCAGTGTAAAATGTACTGCAAATGTTCTCATATGTTGCTGTCGCATACAGTATGCAGTGAAAGTCTGGCTAATGGCTAATTCATTTCCACTTGTGGGATTCTTAGTATCACCTTTATTCTATACAAAAGCAATCCCTAGAAAGGATCTATACAAAGATGTTGGTCAGCCTCCTTCTGCTCTCTAGCACACTATTTTGGCAGCTGGATTGTGCAACTGCCATTTAATAAGTGCTTTTGACAATAAAGAAAACCCTGAAAATCCCCCATGAGAAGATGGTTTGCACCAAAACCTGTCAGAAGAGTCTTTTTTAGTCCCTACTGTAAGCACCAGGAACATAAGAGTAAAGTAATTGGTTGTGCATTTTATTCTGGGAGAAACATACATAGTACACACATTTTTTAAATTTTTCGCAATTCTGGTCCTTTAAGGACTGCAAAACAATTCTGTTGCTGCTGTTCCAGCTACATGCTTCATTTTCCTATGCCAAGTTTTGACAAGTCTATGTAGAATACCGGAGGCAGCCAATCTTTCCACAAAGCCAGAGATTGTTGGCTTCTATAAGCAGACTTGAGAAAATGCACAAACTTTTTAAGAGGCAGTTGTAATAATGTTGACAGCCAGATCTATGTGATTTTTCTATTCTGTCTATAGAGAGGCCATACACAAATCCATGAAAGTTATGCTTACAGGGAATCCCCACTGGTGCCTAACCTTAACCTCCCCTCTAGTGGTAACTAACTAACCTTATCTCCCCCGGTGGGCAACTAACCTTCCCCCCTGATGGGTACCTATTTGCAGCTGCAGTTTGCATAACGGCACCTGCTGTTTTAGTGGGCACCCTTTTCAACAGCTTGCGTCCCTTTCAACAGCTCCAAGTGTGTGGTGCTAGTTTGCAAAATTAAGGTTATAATGAGCTCGAGAAAACTAAAACAGGTGAGGTAACAGCAGACTAAAATATAACATTGCAAACGAGAAATGTCACATTTAATTACATCAATAAATAGCAATACTTGATATATTATACAAGATACATTTATCTATTTTTGGGGGGGGGGGGGGGGGGTGGATAAAAAACATAGATCTGGGAATTTCTATTTGCTTATCGTACATTTTTCATACATGTAACTAAGAATTTCTCATCTGTGAATTCCATTCAGGGAAACCTGTGCTAGAACAAGTCAATGCATTAGAATTCCTTCGAATGAGTTGCCAGAAATGTTGACACTCCAGTAAATATATACATAGACTTATGTAAATCTGCATTTCTTTGTGTGCTTTAGGTGCGAGCATATGGTTGATCAGTGAATGTTTTGATTTGGAGACGTCTGATGAACGTATCCTGTGATAGCAGCAAATACATTATTTGACAGCAACACATCACCTGTGCCAAGGAGCTACAATGTGACAACCACCAATAGCAGATAAACAAACATCACAAAGGATGTTACCACTGCCATATGTGTAATATAAAGCAGGACTGTGAATTAGCAATTAATCTGACCCATATGCATCTCACATTGATACAGGTCTTCCATCTTTCAAGCTTACTCCTGCCAGCATTCTCCCTACTGCCACTGCCAGCCCAATACTGCTAGCATCATCTATAATTAAATATGCTTAATATTTTGGCCACTAGAGGGTGCAGAAGAAAGCTGGGTATACAGGATTTATGTTATAGTAAATTAAAACAATCTGTAACTGCCTTCCCTCTGTGACCTCTAGTGTTGGGATGTGAAGACCATGACAGCAGTAAGCCCAACAGATGGAGGATACAGATCACACAAAGGTTTGTATATTTATAGAGTTTTTATTTGCAGGTAATTGAGAGGCCTTGGCACTACTTTATACCTGAAAACTTCTCTTAATTATTCAGAATAGTAATGGACAGGGTGACGTGTGTTGCAATTACGTAGCGATCAAGACACTGATAGTATAAAGAATACTTTATGTAATCACAGTAAGAGCTGCTTATCTAAGGGTATTTTTCATTGTATTCTTTTTAATAAAATGAAACCAAAAATAATGAAGCCCAAGGCTAACTACAGAGTAGGACAATTAGGTATATTACAAAATATAAATCATTGAACTGGTGCATATAGCTAATGTTTAGCCTTAAAGTAAACCGACAGGAAATGCAACTTATTCAGAATTTGTAGTATTATTTTGGAACACTTGTAAATATCGCAGGGATTTCTTGTTAGGTTAAGGACTATTCTAACTTGTGCAGGTGATTTTACTGTGATCAACGCGGTAAAATTACTGTACACTCTCATGACTTTTGAGGTATCGTGATTAGCACTGTTTAGCATTATCATCGCAATTGTTCTAGAATCGTGGTAAAATGCTGCATGTAGCGCGTTTTGCAATTGCCACTAATTTTGAATCGCCCGCAATTGGCGGCAATTGCAGTAGTGAGATCACTGCCATATAGTTTGTATTGCGCTAGCACTTTAAAAAACGCTAGTGCTCGCCGGTGATTCACCGATTAGCGGGAATCGCCTGCTAATTGCCCCAGTGAGAACGGGCCTTTGGTGAACTGCACCCAGTTACAGAGGATTTGCAGACAATCAAAGTATCACAGCCTTTTGTCAGTTGCAGTTTTTGAGGACTATAATGTGTATTTCCTTTATGTGCTGGAAATATAGATTATTACCACCCATCATCAACAATATGAGCTCATTGCTGCAACTGGGTCACACAGGCCTAAATGTTTGCAGTATGAGGCTCAAAATCTGTGTCTGTTTTTCATAGGATAGAATTTATTTTTAAGCAAAAATGTCAATGTCACAAACATATCAATAAATACATATATTTAAGGAGTGAACTCACTGTATGCAGAGGAAACTCACGATATGCAGAGTATTGTGTTGTGCAGTAGTAGCAGTGCTTCTCTCACCTCCTCTACCGAAGTCCAGCAATGTACGTCTTCCACTCACTGCTCACCTCTCACTCTAGTGCCTGTCATCTCACTCTCCTTATTTAAGTGTAATCACATAAAGGAGGAGGAGATGCAGGGCACTAGAGTGAGAGATGAGTGATGAGAGGAGGGTGCGCATGCTACCGCTGCGCCCAATACTATGCATGATAGACTGGGTGAGTACAGGATGGCATTTGGATATAAGAGGGCTGCTGCAAGACACGGGACTATACCTCCCAACTCAGGACAGTTCCTGCCAGTTCCTGGTTGGGAGGTATGGCATTGGTATGGGCAGCTGAACAACTGCAGAAAGCACAGCTGTGATAAAGAATTTGAAATTTGAAAATGTGTACTTTCAAGATCAAGATCAATAACAAATGATTGGTTACGGTGGGAAAACACGTTAATAGCCAGTTAATGCCTTTGTTTCCATTTGTCATCATTTTCACCTATAAATAGAGAGCGATGAATGAGATCATCCAAGTTCTGCATTTTTTAAAAATGTGGAAATCTGATGCTGGCTTCTTAAGTTACCTGAACTAGAAGATGACATGGCAAGTGCCAGTTGCAAATCCGAAGTAAGGTTTTGGTTGTGGAGGGCCAAAGAGGTGTAAAAGACCCCTTTCGTGTCCACATTCAAAAAAGTGATTTCATCATGCATTTTATACTGTATAGCACTGACACATTTTCTGCAGTGCTTTACAAAGTTCATCCAACAAGTCAGTGTGGATCACAAACCAATATCTATATAATACTCTAGGGCCAATGAAGGGGAATGCAGCTATTCTACTAGCTTTAATTTTTCTGGGCTGTAACCTGGGCAAATAGAGAATGAAATAAAGGAAAAAAATACCTATTTAGGGCCAGATACCAAGAGTGTTAGATGCAGAGAGTAGTGATTTCAGAAACAAGATGGCAGCCCCATGACATATATACAATACATCTTGTAGCGAGGGGAGATGCTGTAGCAAACCGTGTTATGGTAAAGCAATGGTATTTAGGTATGTAGAACATGGGAAAAAAAACCCTGGCTGTGCTAAAGGACATCATATCAAATACAAGTTTATTGATGTGTACTGTACTGTTAAGGAGGATTCCTAATTAAAGAATCAAACCTTGGAGTTACTTGCTAAAACAAGATAGATGGATAGATCGATATATTATATGTGGGTATTTAGCTAGAAGCTAAATGTACAGGTTTGCTTCCAGCTGCCACATTAGTAAGATGTGCATATTAGTTCCTACTTTGTTGTGATATGTGAAAGATGTGTAATACATTTTTCATAAACAGACCACAACGCCCTGTAGTTTGTGATAGTCAAGTGTATAAGTGCAATGTGGTGAGATACTGATCTAAAAATACAACATTTTATCATGTTATTTTCCTGACACTTATATTCTGTTGCCAGCCACTTATTCTGCCAGGAATTTCCTTTTTTTCCTTCATACACTTGTATGGTGTAAGGTAAGGGATTATGCTAGCTTTTTTAGCTTTATTTTCAGAACAATAAAGTGAAACAAATAAAACTCATTACACTAGCCTTAGTAGAGCCATCCCTTTAGCCAAAAATTGTTGTCTTAAACTGCAGATCTTGCACAGTTTCTGCTGACGCTGCTCTTTAGTGCCTATGAGGTAGCATCCCCTTTCTCATGTCCTTTCTACCCATTCCCACCAACCCCACATCTAGTATGGCTACAGCACCACTATCCAGTTTCCTGACCTTCACTACTCTTGTCTATCATTCCATCCCCTCACCCCAGTAGCACTTGTCCTGACCCTCACCTACCCACCCATCCACTTATCTAAGCCCGCTTTGCTATTATGCTCTCAAGGCAATTCCACCTTCACTGGTGCCCAGAATTGTCCTGGATCTTTTGGGATTCTAGCAATACCCTGGACTCTGGATACAAAGTGGGTCACTGAAGGTGGTGCAAATAAAAAAGGAGCTATATGAGTTCATAGAAGTACTCCATCATATGCATTTTTGTCTAGGACAGAATATACAATGCATGAGCTTTTTTAAAAAATCGTGCAACAAATACTGTGTATTTAACATTTGTTGTGTTTTCAGCCACATTCCTTAAGCTCCACCCATTTGATCTTGCGCCTGTTTTACCGCTGCACTCACCAACTGCTTTCTCCTTCATAGTTTCCACCTATTTCTTATTTTCAATCGTTTGGAGGTATAAAACAAGCGGCCCATTGTTCTTATCTTAAAAGTAGCTACCTTTTGGGCTACTCTATGTTACAATTATAATAAAAAATATTTAATAACCTCACTTTATTTACATTCCTTATTCAAGCTCAAAAACGTAGCAGGCCACATCGGTTTAGAGTAGATTTATACTTACCGAGGCAAGCATTAAAGAAGTAGAGTTTATAGGTGATCCTCTTACATATATCACTTCTGATAGGTAGTTTTTATCTGTCTCAGTGGGTGAATAAAATCTAATTCTACTTCACTTCCAGTTTTATTACTTCTGTCTTTATCGGCATATGACCATACTAGTAACGCTGTGCCTCCATTGTACATTTTACCACAGACTTTTCATGGCTGGCAGACATTCTGACAACGTCCAAAGGATTATCTAAATAAATGTTCATGCTATGTTAATGCACCCTCCGCTCACCCAGTGAAGTGTCTAGAAACTTCTACAGTCTAAACACTCTGGAACCAGACTAACAGCATATTAATGACCAGACACAGACAGATTTGATTGCAGTTGTTTTATCAATTTAACATAAACCAATAACATAAGGATATGTTATAACCTCATGCATATACATAAGGATATAAGGGGGTAAAACAATAATTTGAAAGTGTTCCTTAAACAGATTATTTTTTTGTAGATTTAGTTAGAAAAACAACTTCCAGGTAAGTGGTAGTAATTTCTCTATAGTGTTTTGATCAGCGTCAGGGGCGTAACTAGAAATCACTGGGCCTCCCCCTGTGAAACTTTGGATGGGGCCCCCTCACTTTCTGCACAGGTAAACCGATAACCAATGTTATTTATTTGGCTACTGCACACTTGAATGTGTTTTCCCTATGCAGATAAAAACAGAGAGCAGTGAAGCACTGCACGTATTTTCTCTATCAATTACATTCACTTCTGTGATAAAATGTGCATGTTTCCACATATACAGACACGCATGGTGTGCAGAAAATGCATGCAGAAAACTGACAGACGAGTCTGCTCCCAGCCTCAGCTTATTACACTCACTCTGTCCATCTCTGATGGAGCAGAACTGGCTCTGCAGACTCCTCCAGCATTACTACAGTACAGAGCGCTTGGGGAGGGGCAGAGAGGTTGGGGGCTGGGTGCTGAACACAAGAGCCTGCTGCACACTGAATAGGGATTGTCTACAAATCTTTGTCTGCAAAACTTTGTATGATTCCTTATCAGTGGCTGAGCAGATGCAGTTATTAGAACAATTGTGCAGAGAGCAGAAAGTTTTTTCTCTTCGTGCCTTTGGCAGTTTTTCAGGAGACTTCTGCCCCCCCCCCTGCAGCTGCATCCCTTGCAGGGTCTATTGTTACGCCCCTGATCACCGTGAAAGAGGTGCCAAACATGCTACACTACATACTACTCATTCCTTGCTACAAGCCTGTGGACCATTCTCAGTACAGCCCCTCCGTTTTGGGAGTAATATATTGAACTGGTTAAAGGACAACTGAAGTGAGAAGAATATGGAGGCTGCCATGTTTATTTCTTTTTAAACAATACCATTGCCTAGCTGCCTTGCTGATCTCTAGATCTCTAATGTCTGAGTAATACCAGAAACAAGCATGCAGCTAATTTTGTCAGATCTGACAATAATGTCAGAAACACCTGATCTTTATATGCTTGTTCAGGGTCTATGGCTAAAAGCATTAGGCCCGGTTCACACTTGCGGTGGCCCTCCGGAATCGCCGTGCCGGAGCCGCACCGCTTGCAGAACGGACGGAACGGACGCACGGCATAGCAATGAAAGCCTATGCGTCCGTTCACATGCGTCCGTTCTGCCGAACCGGAGCCGGACCGGATCCGGGCCGGATCCGGACTCCGGCCTCCGTTCCAATATGCGCTATTTTTTCATCCGGCTCCTCCGGCAGCCGTATCCGGGGCGGAGCCGGACTGCACCATCCGGCCAATACAAACCAATGGGAACCGGAGAGCGCACAACACACTGGCTGAGAAATCCGGATGTTCTACCCCACTTCCTATGGGGATTGTTGCGGCGATATTGGATGGGGACACATGGGCAAGCATTTTGGAGTGGAGCAGCACAGCTGGATCCGGATCCGGAGATGTTGGCAGCATGTCGGAGGTGGAGGTGAGTGCTAAACAGCAGAGGGCCTGATTCCACAGGTCCCCCTTCTGCTGACCTCCCAGACCCCAAAATTTTTTTTGTTTTTAACGTAACTTTTGCCAAACGGATCCGGATCGCATCCTGATGGACACCTGATGCAACCTGACCGGATTCGGATCGGATCCGGATCAGAACCGTACGGTTCCGATCCGGATCCGGTCCGGATCCGGTCAGGTCATCCGGTCCGTTTGGCAAACAACCGCTAATGTGAACCGGGCCTTAGAGGCAGAGGATCAGCAGGATAGCCAGGCAACTGGTGTTGTTTAAAAGGCAATAAATATGGCAGCCTCCATATCCCTCTTGTTCCAGTTGTTTTTTAAGGTTCAGGAGGAAATGGCACTAGGTCCCATGGTAGCACTAAAGTTAGCTATTTCCTCAGTAAATGTTGGAGGTTTGTGCTGCAGATGTCTGCAGGTGCGAATGACAGCAACAGATTGTATCCTACCTAATAAAACCTAAGTGTCACTGCGTCCAGCAGTTTTGTCCCTGTGTCCCAGGATTTTTGTTATTGCGCATGTGAGTGAGGTGGGCGGGTGCGAGCGAGCGAGGTGGGCGGGTGTGGGCGAGCGAGGTGGGCAGGTGCGGGCAGGGCCGGATTTCTACTTTTTACCGCCCCAGGCCAAATGTCAACCTCCGCCCCCCCCCCCCACTATACTAGGGGAGAGGAAAAGAAAGAGCATAAGATCGGAGAGTGGGGAGTGGAAAGATCGGAACACAGGATGGGGAGGAAACCGCATGGAACACAGGATGGGGAGGAAAACGCATGGAACACAGGATGGAGAGGAAAACGCAGGGAACACAGGATGGGGGAGGAAAACGCAAGTAAAACAGGATGGGGGAGGAAAACGCAGGGAACACAGGATGGGGGAGGAAAACGCAGGGAACACAGGATGGGGAGGAAAACGCAAGTAACACAGGATGGGGAGGAAAACGCAGGGAACACAGGATGGGGAGGAAAACGCAGGGAACACAGGATGGGGAGGAAAACGCAGGGAACACAGGATGGGGGAGGAAAAAGCAGGGAACACAGGATGGGGGAGGAAAAAGCAGGGAACACAGGATGGGGGAGGAAAACGCAGGGAACACAGGATGGGGAGGAAAACGCAGGGAACACAGGATGGGGAGGAAAACGCAAGGAACACAGGATGGGGGAGGAAAACGCAGGGAACACAGGATGGGGAGGAAAATGCAGGGAACACAGGATGGGGGAGGAAAACGCAGGGAACACAGGATGGGGAAGGAAAACGCAGGGAACACAGGATGGGGAGGAAAACGAAGGGAACACAGGATGGGGGAGGAAAACGAAGGGAACACAGGATGGGGGAGGAAAATGCAGGGAACACAGGATGGAGAGGAAAACGCAGGGAACACAGGATGGGGAAGGAAAACGCAGGGAACACAGGATGGGGAGGAAAACGAAAGGAACACAGGATGGGGGAGGAAAATGCAGGGAACACAGGATGGAGAGGAAAACGCAGGGAACACAGGATGGGAAAGGAAAACGCAGGGAACACAGGATGGGGAGGAAAACGAAGGGAACACAGGATGGGGAAGAAAAACGCAGGGAACACAGGATGGGGAGGAAAACGAAGGGAACACAGGATGGGGGAGGAAAACGCAGGGAACACAGGATGAAGGAGGAAACCACAGAGAACACAGGATGGGGGAGGAAACAAAGGACGAGAGGCATAAAGAGAGATGGGAAGAGAAAACAAGATAGGGAACAGGAAAAAAAGAAAGAAAAAGTACATAAAGTGGGACAAATAGGAGAGGAAAACAGAGTCATTAGGAATGAGCAGAAACGCTGAGACAGAACATTCCTGAGAAGGGGACAAGTCAGCTTATCTAAATTGCAGCTATCTGTCTGCAATTATCATTACTGCTTCCTTACTTGTACATTCACTTGTCCTCCCACTAGTCCCAGGCAAATGTTCTGTCCCCAGCAATAGCCCTTGAATCTCCCGGGAGTGAGGAACGTCACACAAGCAGCTCAGCAGGGAAGTAGAGGAGGCAGGCGGAGTACGTCGGGAGACTGTGAGATGAGCTGCAGCCAGGCAACGCATGTGTAAGTTGCCGGCTGGCTCCTGGCTCTGCCCGGCCGACTTTTTGTTCCATCATCACTGCTGCCTGACTCAGAAGCCAGACCCAGCCATCCATCCAGCCTGCTTGCTGCTATGAGCACACTTGCAGGGCGGCCGTGGATGGGTACTGCGTACTGCACTGGTGGAGGAGGAGGATTGCTTCTGAGGAGGCAAGAGAGTGTGCGGCTCAGCGGCTGGCAGACGGGCGGCAATGAATGCAAGCGCGGTCAGCAGAGCCGGGACAAGGTCCTCCAGCACCCAAGGCTGAGACACCAAAGTGCGCCCCTCCATCCCTGCCACCCCAGCCGTCACACACTGATTGCTATTAGACTAAGAGGCGTCACAGGGCCCACAACCTCCCCAACACCTTAATATCTAGTTATATGGCTTGCAGTCACTGCCATGTATCTTTTCTTATTTCTTTCTTCTTCAAACACAATTAAGAATGACAGCTGAATGAATTGTGCGCCCCCCTCCTACACTGCGCCCTGAGGCTGGAGCCTCTCCAGCCTATGCCTCGGCCCGGCCCTGGCGGTCAGGGCTTTTCACGATCTACAGCCCAATAGGCTTACTGCCCCTCACCCGCCCTAAGAAAGTAGCATTTATCTGGCGCCCTAGGCCCCGGCCTCGTTTGCCTTGCCAGAAATCCGGCCCTGGGTGCGGGCACGCACTCGGCGTGCGACGGTTGCGTGCTCAGCATGCGCGCGCATGTGCATTGGTGGCTGCCGTAGACCTAGAGCCCGTTTTTAAACGGGCTGCGTCTACTAGTTCATAAGAAAGCATCATAAGAATATTGGTCGTTACATGATAATTTTTTTTATTACTAGTCTACACTGTGGTGAGGTATATCCCAGTGACTGTGCAGAGTTCTCTATTACCTATATATGACATTTACTGCGCCAGAAATGTGCAAATACAAAACTTACTTTGCAATGATTTGGAATTGTAGTCCTAATAATAAGAGAGAGAAAGAAGCAGGTGTCAGAGTCGAGATGTGTATTGTACTATAGATACACTTCAGTCAAAAGCTAAGAATTAGGCTTTGTTAACATTATAAATCGCCAGCGATATCACAAGCGCTGAGCGATTTATAGAGTACTTTTCAAAGCGCTTTTCCCTGCACTTTGCACTTAGAAAAGCGATTTTGTAAGTGCTTTTGTTGAGCGATTAGTTTATACACTTCCTGACGTCAGACTCTTTGACCCGGAAAATAATAAATACAATGTATTTATTCTTAAAAGCGCTCAGGAAATCGCAATTCAAAGTGCTTTTTGAAGCGCTTTGCAATTTCCCTATTCCTTTCAATGTGCAAAAACGCTCAGAAAATGGTACTTGCAGCGCGTTTGTGATTTTAATAAAATCGAAACGCGCACATGTGAACACTCTCATAGGGAATCATTGCACAAACGCTTTTAGGGTGATTTATAAAATCGCCAGCGCTTTAAAAAAATCAGAAATGCTCATAGTGTGAACAAGCCCTTAGAGTTGGTCTTAGGGCTTCAATTAAATTGCTGATCAGGTATTAACAAAGAAAAAAAACTATTGACATTACAGTCATACAGCCACTGATATTACTTCCATTGAACATCCGAAAGGTTTAGGAGGGTAAATATAACCCTACTGAATTCTATGGAGAAAGCAGTGAGCAGGGCTTTTCCCACTGTAGCCAGACCTGATAGAGTGACAGTAGCAAATCCAGAATGAAGCACAGGAGAAGTCATGTGGCCACAACTTCAAGAGTAAAATAGAGATTATGCTACATTTTTTTTTACTCGTATTTGAATTGGTGGAGGAATGGTAACCCAAATTTATTAAACTGAGCCTGAAAATTCTTAAAAGCTGATGGAAATCTTTATTTTGAGCCATCTCCTCAAGTTTTCCCTTAGAAGTAAATAATCTTTATTCCACTAAAAAATAGGACATCAACAATTTCCCTATGGTAATATCACCGGGGCCCTTCTGACCTGGTGGCTGAAGTGCTCTGATTAGAGGTCAGACATGAACAGACAATCTTCAGTGCTTTATGGGAGGAGACATGGTGCTTGCCATCATTTATTAGTACTGTATTTTTCCTATGGAATGGAGGAATGGCACCAAGAACCACTTACCTTCTTTTATGGGATGGAGCTTGGCCTTATCATTGGATACTTGCTGAAAGCACCACAGGGCATCTTTTGTGTTGGGGTAGTAGTGGTGTGAGAGGGCCACATATTGGTAGCAAACATCTAATTGAAAATGTATGCTTCAAACATTTTGCCTACTGCCTCTGCAGTCTTCTTTCCATTCTCACTTTTCTGTTTGTGCTGCTTGTTAAAGGGACCCAAAGCAGGTGATAAAAACATAATTTACACTCATCTGGGGCTTCCTCCAGCCCACTGTAGGCCGCTAGGTCCCCCAGCGTCCTCCTGGCTCCTTCTCTGGTCCAGTTACAGGACAACTTCGGCTTAAAGTCGTCAGGTCTGCTTCCCGCTTCCGTGGATTGCGGGATTACGCCAACCGGCTACGCCTCATCACGCTGGCCAGCATCAGAGTCCTGCTCATGCGTGGTTCAATCTTAGAGAACCGTGCATGCCCAGGACTCTCACACCGGCTAGCATGATGACGTCTAGCCGGCCGGCATAATGCCCGCAATCCAAGGAAGCGGGAAGCAGACCTGATGACTTCAGGCTGAAGTCGTCCTGTAACCGGGACCGGAACCACCTCGCAGCCTACAGTGGACTGGAGGAATCCCGAGGTAAGTGTAAATTCTGTTTTTATCGCCTGCTCAGGGTCCTTTTAAGCCTGAGAAGACCTTATCTAGTATGAAGTTGTTAAGAAGCTATAAGGATGCTTTGCCAGGGCTTCAGAGTTCTCCATTACCAGTCAGAAGAGGAGGAGAGAGGTGGCGGCATTCCCGGCGGATTAACTGAGAGTGGCACTGCAGGAGACGGGAGCGACATGGCTAGGGGTGTCCAGCAACACAAATCGGTTGTAGCAGTTTTTCTTTTATATTTCAATATTAAATAGGTAAGAGTCAAAAATGACTTTCCTTACAAGACAGGCATCTGGGGTTTCTTTAGTATGGCACATGGGCTTAGAGCAGGGGCATTGCTAGCCCCAAAGATCAATGGCACGTGCCCCGGATCTATTCTGGGGTGCCCCAGATGTCCCCCAGGCAGAGCCAGCTGGGGTGCCTCAATGGGAGGCATGCTGGGAGCTGTGATGCATCAATTGGGGGTATGCTAGGTGCTGTGGTGCTACTATGGGTTCATGCTGGGTGCTGTGGTGCCTTTATGGTGGCATGCAGGGAGCTGTGGTTATTCTATGGGGGCATGCTGGAAGTTGCGGTGCCTCAATAGGAGGCCCATGGGAGCATAGGAGGAGGTCCACTAGAAGGTCAGGGAATTCTATGGGGAAACTGTCAAATAACCTTGCGCAGGCCAGCCCACCCAACAGAAAGCCAGACCAGCCAGCACAGAAGCCAGGTAACTCTGCCTAGTTATGTTTAAGTGACACTGCCTATTTATGTTATATGCTGCTTTTTTGTATTAATGGAGAAGGGGCTTAAAGGGGAACTGAAGAGAGAGGTATATGGAGGCTGTCATGTTTATTTCCTTTTAATCAATACCAGTTACCTGGCGGCCCTGCTGGTCTATTTCTCTGCAGTAGTATCTGATTAAAACCAGAAACAAGCATGCAGCTAGTCTTGTCAGATCAGACTTATAAGTCTGAACCACTGAAACACCTGATCTGCTGCATGCTTGTTCAGGGGCTATGGCTAATAGTATTAGAGGCAGAGGATCAGCAGGGCTGCCAGGCAACTGGTATTGTCTAAAAGGAAATAAACATGACAGCCTCCATATACCTCTCTCTTCAGTTCCCCTTTAATCCAACATTTTGCTGGACAGGCCTACTTAGACCGCTGTTAAGTTCATGTAAATTTGGCTCCACCCATGACCACACCCACATTCTGGTGTGTGGCCACACCCATTTTCTGGTTGGAGTGCCCAAACGTGCCCCCGGATCTCTTGGGATCCTAACAACGCCCATGGCTTAGAGCACCTGCTCTGAGCAGATGAGAAGTTTTCACCCATGTTGCAAAACAGGGCATTGCAAAGGGGGAAAAGAACTCAATGAGCTATTAAATCACCCAAAGAACTTATTTTCCACCAAGCCAGGGGCTAAATATAACTGAATTAGATGAGGGTCCTGTTGCCTAATTTTAAAAGTCACCAGCAGTTATCACTGGTGAGTTAGGGAGTTGCATAGGGCCCATGGAGCCTTGTATTTTCTACTGGAAAAAATAAGGTCTTCTACCTACTTCCAGTGAACTTCAAGGCACTAACTAGCTCCTCATGTAGACAGTAGACACATGACATCTATTGCAATGCTGGGATTCTGGGAAATGTAGGCATTCACTGATCTTTCTATATTGTGTGTCACATTACTGACCCATTTAGCAGCTGAATTCAAAGAGCAGGCTGTACTGCAGTAGCAGCCATGTTTAGTCCATAACAAACGGCTTGTTCAATTTTGGGTTTAATTTGGGCTTTAAAGGGATTCTGAGCAGTAGCCATGGGTATGCATATAAGCATTCCCATGGCTATTTAGTAAAGAGGGGACACTCACTGTAAGCGCTCCCCAGGTGGGCGCCATAAATTACATTTAAACAAGCGACTCTGAACTAAATTTGCGCTGTGCTACGGAACAGGAAGCCTGCAGGTCCTCACTGCGTATGGCGCATGCTCAGGCTTCTTCCTCTCCTCTGCTCGTGAACCGCATAATGACATGCGGCAGAGGGAGGGGAAGAAGCCAGGAAGCCTAGAGAGGACCTGCAGGCTTCCTGTTCCGTCACACAGCGCGACTTTAGTTCAGAGTCGCTTGTTTCAATGTAATTTATAGTGGCCACCCGGGAAGCAGGAGCACTTACTGAAGGGGCTGGTGAGTGTCCCCTCTTTACTGAATAGCTGTGGGTATGCTTATATGCATACCCAAGGCTTCTACTCAGAGTCCCTTTGACTTTAATTTAAGCAGGTTGACAGCTCCCAGCTTTTCTTCAACATGTAAAGTGAACCTGAACTGAGTGAAAGAATTAAAATGAAACTTGTGATTTACCTGCAAATGAATATTACACACTAACCTCACTTACTCACTCCCTCCCT